>NC_142337.1:34692500-34992500 GCF_054954075.1 Amborella trichopoda | reverse complement strand
GAGGAAAGAGGAGAGAGAAAGAACATGCACAGTAATGAGCTCCACCATCCATAACAGAGGAAAGAGGAGAAAGAAAGAACATGGACAATGATGATCTTCTACCGTCAATGATAAAGGAAAGAGGAGAGAGAAAGAACATGGACGGTGATGGGTTTCCACCATCCATGATAAGAGAGAGAGACATGAAGGAGAAAAAGAAAGACACGTGTGGCGCTAGGCATCACCACTCGTGTCGTCAAGGACTCAGACACGACCCGACGCGCCACTGGGGAAAGGGCCCAATTCAATGTCCTTTTCAAAACTGAGGAAAGGAATGTCATGCACAGTGATAGGCATCGCTGTTCACAACATGGGAAAGGGGAATCTTGGATAGAGGCTCGGCCCTCCACTTGGGTTAAGGCCCGACCCACTGTGCATGTTTCCAAAGAATAAGGGAAGAATGAGATCGTCATGCCCAGCGATGGGTATCACCGTGCATGACTGGAGAGGAGAGAGAAAAGAAATAATTTGGGAGAGAGAAAGAAAGACAGAGAGGAAGAAATAGGGTTTAAGGAAGAGAAAGAAGAAAGGAAAGTAGATAAAGAATGAAGGAGAATATTAAGAAAGAGGGCGAACGAGAAAAGAAAGAAAGCAAAGAGAAAAGAGGAAAGAAGAAGAGAAGAGATAGACAAGCAAGATAATGGTTACCACTATCCATGTTTGAGAAGGAGATGAGCGACAGAGAGAAGAAGAGGAAGAGCGAGAAAGAAAGAAAGAGGTGAGAGAAAGAAGAAAGAGAAAAAGAAGGAAGAGAAGAGAGATAGAAAGGAAGAGGAGAGAAAAGAGGAGAGAAAGTTACCTTCATCGAGGGGTACTAAACTTTTTCTTCTCACTCCTCTCTCTCCAAGACGTGCCTACCCAACTCAACGTAAAAAACTCGAACTTTATTATGAATTGAAAGTATGAGGGAAGCCCTTTTACAATTAGGTTTAGCATGTATTTATAGAATTGGGCCCTAAACATGGGTGGATGCCCAAAAAAAATCCTAATTGATGATAACTACAATTTATTTGAATTAAAACAATTTCTAAAAATGAGTGCAAAATGGCTATTTTGCCCCTACCTAACAACACATGGAATTCAAAAACAATCCCTGCTGCTGCCCTAGAACGTGCGTGACCTTCCATAGATGATCAAGGGTTGCTCCGACGGCCGTTTGAAAAAAATATGATTGCTTTGTTGTAGGGCTTGTCATGGCGATCGATTTGATATAAACTTCGAGCCATGGATTGTGTTTTTAAGTAACGATCATGCGGCTTGAAATTCTTGTGAATCTTGAAAACTTCAGATCAATAGTGTGTTTATATCTCGATGTTTCTTCATGATTTCTTCGTTGTATTGCATTGAGCATGCCGTCACAATCGTGTGGCAACAACGTAACTCAATTTTGCGCCTGGACGAAGACTTTGCAATCTTGGGTTTTTTATCGAAATCTGAATTCTGACGGTAGAAATTACAGAAAATTTATCAAATTTACACATGAGATCTGACCATTCATCATGCATAGGGTTCCTACAAATGGTAGCCCTAGTCCTTATGCACACGATGGAACTAGTCTCGTGTTAATCCGATGCGTGAGCGTCATGATATTGCCGCTCGAGCGGGATGTGTCGTTGCTAAATTTCCTGTAACTTCCTTCATGAATAATCAACTTCTCTCTAGATTTTCTCCCTGGTTAGGCGTCGTCATGAGCCATTCCACAAATCAAAACGTTCGTCTTTACAAGATGAACATGCTTACAAAATCTAAGCACGTTCTGACTCGAAACGAGTGGGATATGGATCCCGAAAGTTACTGGTGGAGACTGTAAAAATAGTCACCATTAATGGTGTTTTGGTGCAGGGAGGGTGCACAAAAATAGTGTGCGGCCTACCTCTTTTAGTGTTTTACTGATAACTTTGTCCTGGAACCTGATTAAGCCAACACAGGACCCATAAGGGTTTTTGACCGTGCTGGATCCAATGGAGGTGGTCTCATAGTGATTTGAAGCACTGAAAATGGATTTCTGGTTACGGGGTCCATTTTAAGGTGCTATAGACTAATTTTTTCAAAATTGTTTCTTTGTCTGTGCTTCTTTAGACATGTCGGCTTTCAATAAAACATAGCAGGCGGCCTTTTGAAGTCTTTATGAACATTTCCACTTATTCTAAGGAAATTCTGAGACTATTGAGATTTCCATTGTAATTCAAGCTTTATTAACCGCCCGAGCAACACGCTTAGTGTCGCCCAAATAAAATGGTAAAAAAATCATCAAAAAAGAAATCAACACTAAAAGGGAAATTTCACTTTGGGCCAAAAAGGGCTGGGCGACATTGGTAGTGTTGCCCAAGTCTGGGCGACACCACTTGTGTCGCCTAGTCTAGGCTAGGTGACAGTCCGAAACTAAATGTTTTCCAAATTGGAATCTATAACTTTAGGTGTGTTTGTCAGCCTCTTGTGAAGCTCTCAGATAAATTTTGAGTCAAAAGAAGTTTTTTTGCTATTTTTAATTATTTTTTTGGTAAAACAAGGTGTCTACTTGATTTTGGGTCAAAACAGGGCATCTGAAGGGTTTTAGGTAGGCCGATTAGTTTTAGGTCACAGGGTAGGCTGTGTAGACTACAGATTTGGGTTTTACTAGGATAATGTGGTCTTAAGGGGTCAGGAAATGAAAAAATTTTCTAAATTTAAAATGGGGAGTCTACATTCTTCACATAAATCTCTATTCTTTGCCTCTAGGAGTTAGGTGAAATCCAATCCAAACTCCATCCTACTTTTCTTTGAAGAACTAGTTGAAAGATATACAAACCTTCGAACCCTCCCTCCTTTTCTCTATCATTCCCTCTATCTCACCCCTTTCATTCTTTCCTTACTATAGGATCTTATTAAAAGTCCCTTGTCAAGGAGATGTCATAAGGCCATCAAATTGATGTGGACCTTTCATATTGTTCCTTTCATTTCTCTTTGAGCATACACGCACATGTGGGTTCACCCTGTGACATGGTGGGGTCCTCAAACCCACTTCTCTATACTCTAATGTGTGTGTGTGTTTTGCAGGTAAGAAGAAAAAGACAGGTCAAGGGAGACGATTCCAAACTGGCCACCACCCTAGGGGGAATTCTTTGTGATCTAAGAGAGCATCCATGGGAGTCTGCATGAGCGCATCAAAGACCCACGAGAGGTGAGTCCCACCTTGCGACCCTAATTTCTCTCTCAATGGTTGGTATTCTTGCCTGTTTCTTCTTCACACGATTCTCGAGAGAGAGATCTCAGGTCCCAGGTCCATCTCTAAATCTAGAACCATGCCATCATGTTGACTCGACTCGGAGGCTAAATCGAGGCACCTAACCAGTGAGGTCCATTTTAATTCAATTTAAATATTGAATCCATGGAAATTTGATTTTTAAATTTAAATTTCAAAAATATCTTCACACATGTGTGAAAGGGACATTAAGCTCATTGTGGTTGGTTAGAAATATTAGATCTATAAGGTTATTGGCTTTCATAAATGCGTTATTTTACATATGTATGAGTTTTACCATTTACCTTATTGCTTTATATCCCTTGATGGATCCCTACACTATTTGATTATTTAAAACTAAGGACTTTTGTATTGTGGGAGACTAGTGGAGAGGCCACTGGTTTAAGTGATAGTGGGGAGACTAGTGGCCAAGCCATCAATGTGAGTGATGCATGTGTCGGGGTGGCCTTGTGGCCACTCAAGTGAGAGGGACTGCCGATGTACTTGTGGGTGAGGGCACTGGCAGTTGAGCCACCAGTGTGAGTGTAGAAAGCGTGGGGGATGGCTTTGAGGCCACCCACATAAGCATTGGCTGCTAAGTTGTTAGATGCATAGAGTGGGATTTGAGGGGAGGCCTTTGGGTCGCCCTTCAAGCATGGACTGATGACTAAGTAGCCGATAGCAAGGTGAACATGATTGGCGATGGCCTTTGGACCACCAATGCATGCAACACCATTGGCTAAGCCATTGGTATGGCTGAGAGATGGGGAGTGAGGGACTTGAGAGTCCCTTCTCAACCCTATTTGGGCATGCACCTGAGCAAGAGGTTGAACCACTTCCGAAAAGGAAGGTGAGAGGCACGGGTAGGTTAGAAACCTGGCTCCCAAGAGATGAAACTCCAGGTATGCGGATCATGAAGTCCCCAACCCGGAAGAACAATATTGAGACTTTAGAACCATTTTATTACACATGTTAGAAGCAAGGTGCGTTTGTGGACAAGAAAGCTCAACCTTGGAGTGGCGCCTTCCCCAGTGGAGTCACCAGTTAGTCAGCCCTCACTTTTGGATGACCACCGAGGTGGTGTCAAAAGCTCTTTCTTAAAATCGCAAGATTCTTCCTCCTTTTGGTGTACTTTTGAATGAGAGAAGAAAGCATGTCCCATTCCCCCTAGGGTTCATGCATGTATGCGCACGAGGGTGACCCCATGACCTAATAGGATTAGGGTTGGGCGATGCAGTGTGTGTGCAATTCGAACCAACAAAAGAAATTTTTAAGGTAAGGGTTACCAAATTATGGTTGGGTCTGGTGCACCCGAGCTAACGTGCCTGTTTGAACACATTTGTCAGCACCTTGGGTCGTCGATGCAGAATAAAAAAAAGAAGTCAGTCAGTAAAGCCTGAATTATAGTGGAATTCTTGATAGTCTCAGAATTACCCCAGAATAAGTGGAAATGTTCATAAGGACTTAAAAAGGTTACCTGCCAAGTTTCATCCAAATCCGACATGTTTAAGGCAGTGAAGACAGAGAAACAATTTCCGAAAAATCAGTCTCTAGCACCCTGAAACGGACCCCATAACTAGAACTCTATTTTTGGTGCATCAAATCATTGTGGGACCACTGCCTTTTGATATGCACTATCACCACCTTGTCCTCAACCGTCTAGCCTTTCCCTGAAGGAGGGCGACTGAGCACGAGCACGTGATCCCAATGTAGTGTTTATCTCTCAAGTAAGAGTAGATTCAACGCCTTTTTCTCAGTTATCAAGCAAACCAAGGAAAGTAAAGGCCTACGTAGGTTTAGAACTTAAAACTTGGCAAAACCATTCATAAAAAAGATGTTACATTACATTATATTACAAAAGTAGTACAATGGAGTTCAGGGCTCCTGGGCCTATAGTTACATAATTTCAAGAAAATAATACAAATAAGGCCGAGAGCCCGACTATCTACAGGGTCTAAAAGTCCTTCTCAAAGTGGCCACCTTGGTCTTCAGCTACGGCCCGCAATCCCAGCTCTGGACCTGTTACTCTCAAACTACAAGGAGGGAAAAATAATAGAATGAGCATTGAAGCTCAGTAAGAAGATCTAGTGTTATGCATTGGTGACGAATCTACCCATGTGCAATAAACAATTTATTTGAACATAATCTGTGGTAGTGCAGTGGCTATGCATCTTGGTCAACAGATCAGTGCATGGCTTATAGTCATGATATCCAAGTAACAAGGCATCAATTATGAACAATGTCTAACATCAATCATAGATAACATCATGAAATCAATATCATGCAGTCATTACAACTATAGGAAATCATATTCACATTGCATTCATTACACACTCACTCCCTAGTTCACCTACTTCTGCTAGTAGAAGCCCTATCCATCAGGCCATGCCAATCCCGTTGTTTAGGACTTCTACCACCCCACCGGAGGGAGGATAATGACTAGCAGGTTAATCCGCTTCGTAATACCCTCAACTCATGCACACGGTCCCCAGGTCACCTTGGGGGTTCAACAGGCCTTTACCTTGCAAGGTATCCATCAATCACATATCTCATCTCATGAATCACAAGGGGCGACCCTCCTTTCTCCCCTAACCAGTTTCTGTCATTGTGCAGATTAGGGAATATGCCGGCATCACCTCCTCGGTGTATCAATCTCCAATACCGATGGGTGTTCCATCGCGTAGTGACCAGTATCAGTAAAGCAGTGGCCAATAATTCTCATCAACGCAATAATATCATAGCCACTACCAATGGGTGTTCCATTGTGTAGTGGTCATCATTAAGGCCTCTTTCCATACTCGAGCATTCAATTCATTCATGCCAACTCAATGCCTCATAACAAATGAATCACATTCTCATCACATAACAGTATGGCAATTAACATGAAGCATTCATTAAATGAATCGTAGCATAGTATTTATACATGAATATCATCCACGGTATTTTGGCACTTATCCTGAAATAATCACATCAATATGGCACTTATGAAATTGCACATAACGCATAGTCACATAGTACCATTCATAAAACAGTAGGACGTTTGGTATTTATCACATGAATATTGTCACATGGCACTCAGATGGCAGTGACACGCACGGTGCTATGCACATGACGCTTCGCCTATGGTGTTATGCGCATGGTACTACGCACACGGCGCTACATACATGACATTACACACACAACGTTACATGCATGGTACTACTCGCGTGGCATTACTCGAGCGGCATTACACACGCGACGCTACACACATGTAGTTTCATAGACGGCGATGCCCAATCATAAGCAGCAATGCACATGCAGCTTACACAGTCAGTGATGCCCAAACACAAGCGTCAATGCACATGCAGTTTGCACAGATGGTGATTCCCAAACACAAGCGACAATGCACATTCAGTTTACACAGATGGCAATGCCCAAACACAAGCGGCAATGCACCTACAATTTACACAGACGGTAATGCCCAAAAATAAGAGGTAATGCACAGTTGCTGGAATTTATAGTGACTGTGAGCGGTGACATGTCTCACGTTTTAGGCCATATTTTTTTTTTATCCATGTGAAATTTTGATAAAAAAGCAAACGTTAACTAAGCATGTGTATCTTTCATTTAAAACCGATTTGGGCCCAATTGGGCATCATTTGATTAGCGAAAGGCACAGAACAAGAGCCCACACAGTTGCTGGAAAATCTCCTTCCTGCAAACATTCACATGCCATCACCATATTGTACCCTATTTTATAAATCAACTTAAATCATAATTTTTGCCTTAATCATGTCAAGTAAAAGTTTGGCAAGGAAATGACTCTATGATTTTCCCAAAATTCATAGGCCACGTTCAACATTCATTCTAGTTCATTTATCTTCCATTCTATAGTCATTCGTTTTATCATACATAGCACTAAATCCACTTACCTGGTCACGGTGCTCCTAAGCTTCCTTGTGCAGGATGCTCCTTGCTTTCCCCATGGAAGCTTCTCCTTTAGTCCCCACGCGCAGGTCACCCATCTCTCCTCATGCCAGTCGATAGTTTCGCAATGGCAACAACAAAAGAGAAAGTTTGAGCGGAAAGAAATGGTAAACGGCACTGAGGGCAAGCAGGGGCATGATTTATAGGCACGTGGGTTGGTGAGATCCTCTGTGACTGACGCTGCGGGTGGTTGGGTAGAGTGTTGTGGCTGACGTCACACGTGTGGCAGGACATTGACACACTCGGTATGACGCTGACAGATATGACGTGATGCTGAGATTGTTGATAGCTGCACACTTGACCAACTGCTCATGTCGTTACTGTAGGCGGCGATAAGCTCTAGGCGATGCTTCAGCTGATGATATGCACGTGACGACGCTTACGCAAGGTGATACTTTATTTCACCCATGGCGTTAGTCTCTTTCACGTGCGGCGTTGCTTCTTATGCCTTTCACTCATGGCGATACTCCTCTCAGGCTCATGATGATACCCTTTGTTCGCATGCAGCGTTACCATTTCTTCACCCATACGCGAAGCGTTAGCCTCTATACTGCATGGAGGGCAGTAGGCCAAATCACCCAGATGGTGCTAACCTAAACCCTTAGCGTCGGGCATGCGCTTCTGTCTTTCTCGACTTCCTTCTCTCTCTCCACTACAATGAGTGGTCCGGCTCAATCAAATTGTGGCCCTTACATCATCCCCCTTTTTAAAGGATTTTCTCCCCAAATCATTAATCAAAGAGGTGGCGGTATTTCTCCTTTATTTCATCCTCCCGTTCCCATGTTGATTCTTCCCTTAAGTGATATTGCCATTATACCCGGATCAGGGGAATTTCTTTAAATCGTAATACTTACACTCTCTGGTCCAATATCCCAATTGGTTGTTCAACACAGGTTTGGGCTTTCCTAAGTTGGATTGGTTCGTACTCCAAAATATGGGACCGGTCGGGCTGATATTTCCTTAGCAGGGATACATGGAAGACGTTATGAAGTTTTGCCAAATTAGGTGGCAGGGCAAGTCAGTATGCCACGCTCCCAATCCTTTCTAGAATCTCAAAAGGCCCAATGAATCATGGGCTTAATTTCACTTTCTTATCAAATCTCATAACGCCCTTGGTCGGCGATACCTTTAGAACGACCCAGTCTCCTACCTCAAACTCGAGGTCTCTACTGTGATTATCGACGTAACTCTTTTGCCGACTTTGGGCTACCTTGAGCCTTTCTCTAATTAGGGAGATCTTTTCAGAAATTAGTTGAACTATTTTGGGCCTCAGTAATTTCCTTTCCCCTACTTCCTCCCAGCAGATGGGCGATCTGCACTTCCAACCATATAAGGCCTCGTAAGTTACCATCTAGATGCTGACTTGAAAGCTATTGTTGTAAGCAAACTCTACCAGGGGTAGATTGTCTTCCCAGATTCTTCTAAAATCAATTACGCATGCTCTCAACATGTCTTCCAAAGTTTGGATGGTCCTCTCTGACTGCCCATCTGTTTGGGGGTGAAAGGTGGTGCTAAAAGTAAGCTCAGTTCCCTGGGCTGATTGTAAACTTGCCCAAAACCTAGAAGTGAACTTGGGGTCTCTGTCTTATACAATGCTTAGAGGAATCCCATGAAGTCTTACAATTTCTCTTATGTATAGCTGAGGCAACTTGTCCAATATATAGGTCGTGCATACCAGTAAGAAGTGAGCAGCCTTAGTCAGTCGGTCCACCATGACCCAGATACTATCATACCCTGCACTAACCCAAAGATAAAATCCATTGCGATGTGTTCCCATTTCCATCTGGTATGGGTAGGGGCTGTAATAATTCAACAAGATTTTGATGTTCGGCCCTCACTTGTTGGCACTTTAGACATTTAGCCACAAATTGCGCCACGTCTCGCTTTATATTATTCCACTAGAAGGCTCTTTTCAAATCTTGGTACATCTTCGAACCCCAGGATGTATCATGTAGCGAGAGTGGCGTGCTTCCTTCATAATGGCCCTTTTTACACTTTCATCATTGGGAACACATATTCATCCCGTAAACCTTAACAGTCCATCACTGCCTACAGAAAAATGCCCTTTTCTTTCTATCTTCAATTCTTCGAGGATTTTCATCAGATGGGGATCTTCTTTTTGAGCCGCTCGGACTTGTCGGAAGAGTTGGGGCGCCACCCTTAGACACGACAATACTTCCCCCTCTAATGCCAACTACTTCCTTTTTCTCCCATCTCCTAAAATAGGCGGAAATGTCTAGCACCAATTGCATCTCCTCTTCCTTCTTCTCCCTCCTCTCTTCCTTCTTCTCTCTCCTTCCATCCATTCCCTATTTCTCTTGAACCATTCCTCTGCTATTCTTTCATTCGATCAAGAGGGATTGAGGTTAGCATCTCATGGCAGTCCTATCAGCTAGTCGTAATGTTGTTGCGCCAGGTTAGCTTGGCCCTCTTTACTGTCATGACAGATCGACCATCGTGCTTACCTAGTCAATATTGGCAATAGCGTCTAATAGCAATCCCGTGAGCCGGTCTCAATTATCGAGCCCTTTTCGCTACCACGTTACACCAATTATCCACCAGCCTAGTCACTGCTCTGATCTTCTCCCTTAGTCGATTCTTCTCTCCCCCTGCCTTTCTTTCTTCTTTTTGAATATGCATACTTGCATATGATCATCAAATAGGAAAAGGGTGAGGTCTGACCCACCAATTCTATAACCTTTGCCATATATGTGTGTGATTGCAGGAAAGTAGAAAATAAGAAGAATAAGAGCCAAGGGAGGCGATTCCAAACCAGTTTCATTACTTGGGAGGCTTTCTTCATGATCTAATAGGGCGCCTATGTGAGTCAGCCCGAGTAAGTCCCGAACCCACCTTTAAATTCCTCTCTCACCAGTTGGTAACACCTACCCCCATTTTCGAACGAGGTTCTTGAGAGAGCGATCTCAAAAATGCCCTGAGTCTCTCCCGAAACCTGAGACGTGTGCCGCTCGATCCTTCAGGGATCTGAACGGAGAGATCGAGGCACCTAATCAGCTTGATGACTCCACTGGGGACTTATTACCCCTTAGTTGAATCGTTGTTGTTTGGCTAGTTTCTTCTTTAACTGCTTTCATTCCTTTTTCACATTCACTTATGACTGCTGGGTTCTGTAACTCATTTACTAGATCGGGGATTTGTTATCCCCTTGTTCAAGAGTGTCCCTAGGGAAAAAGGTCCTTCAACGTCATTCCCGACCATTCTCTTGAGCAAAGACCCCTTGTCTAGCTCCCAGGTCTTAACCTGGATTTGTGTGAGGAGGGACTTGAAGGTCCCTCACTCCCCATCTCTTTGCTCTATTGGAAACTCCACCAAGGCACCTTGCATGGGCGACACTTATGTTGCCCCACACAGCATGCACCCAGCAACTGGCAAGTCAATTGCCAGTTGTATTTGTGAGGTACGTCGGAAGGCTGCTCGGTCCCTTTCCACAAAGACAAGCAAGCTGTCGTTGCTTCTGTTGGTCGCCATAAGGCTACACCCATATTTCTGTGCCATTGGTCTCTATCCCTAGAGGCTCAACACTTCAAGGTAGAAACCCTATGGTCTTCACCCCTCACACACACCACAAGGCTCGTGGGTCACCCACTCGAGTCACACCTCATGGCAACCCTTCTGTTGCCTTGAAACCGTGTTCAAGATCGAACCTTCCAAGGCAAGATCTTGTGCATGCCATTCGTGTGCAGCTCACTGCTCGGGGCAATGCCGTTATAGCGTCAACCCAAATACACAGGAGACGACCTTCTCATCCTCCTCTTCAAGCACACACAAGCACACCTAGTAAGGGGCAGGCCTGCGCCTATTTTCTTACAAACACCTGCTTGTAGTTCTCGGCCTCCTAAGGCTAGATCACTTGCACGAGCCTGAGTTGATCCTTAGGTCTCCTATAAACTTTCTTCAAGGGGAGCACACGCGTCGTCATCTCAGACGTCCCCTTATCCTCGACTTAAGCCTCCTCATGAGTCGACCCTGCTCCTGCCTACTCCTCCTTCATGGAGCAAGCACCTCCAGCCTTGGTACTCGAAGGTTTTCCCCAAGAGTACCATCTTGGACCAGCCTCAACACTTTTGTCATGTCTCTGGAGCTCATAAGAGAGCTCGGGGCATGGACCTCACGGAAGATCCTCGGCCCAAGATGACTCCAATTCCTAGGCCTCATCCATTGCCGCACCTGATAGAGATAACTCTCACATGTGCGAGAAGAGTTAACTTGCCGCGACCTAGGTCGCAGTTTTGACGCGAGGTCCATCAAAACCTCAATCCTAAACATGATGCAGGTCTATGAATTTCTACTAGGGAGGTGACCAAGGAAGTCAAAAAAACCAATTTTGACGACCTGAATCCCTTCTACCCCCTTGAGATGATGAAGCCTGAAGAAGAGCTCAATGAGCCCTGTGTTGTGCTTACTGTCGCAGAAAAAGACCTAGCCACTCAATAGCCACGGTCCCAAGACCGTCATGAACTGACTCCTCAGCCCCGGTCCCAAGACCATCAAGAACCTGTCCAATGCGATTTGTGTACAAAAGTCGAGTTCAGTGAGGGTATGTTGACCCCTTACTGATTGACCTACCATGTACAACCCATCAAGCTTGCAAACCCTCTGTTGCCACTAACGTCAACCCCCATAGTGAAACAGTCAGTGTAATGGTCGTATGTGAGCCCAGCCAGACGCAGGACGATCATATGAACAAGTTTGAGGACAGAAGAATGATTGTATTGACAAGGAACGCCTGGCGGCTAACCATGAGGTCAATTCCCATCACTCTGATGATGTACCTTCCCGACATCCTCCTTCGTCTACCTCATAGGACAATTCTGTCCCTCATCCAGTTTCTCTGTCAGATATTCCCAAATCAAAGTCTTTACAAGATCGTTAAGGCACTATTGGCCCAAAAGATATACAAAATGAGGAATACATCATATCACAAAAAATCACCAAAACATACTGCGAAAGTCTTCAGAAGACGGCTTCTCAAACTTTTCGATTTTAGGCTTCAGGCCCTCAAAAACTGCCATCCACCTTAAGCACAACTGCCACAACCCTTCACTCTATAGTTATGAAATTAAGATGGAATGAGCTAAAAGCCTAGTAAGAAGATCACTACCCTTGCTTTCCTGACTATCAGTATATACACGTTAATATGCTCATAGTTGATTTGAAATCGTATTTTGTCTTACAGGGTAAGGTCACATATCAGAGTGCACAAAAAGGGCATATAAAAGAATCAAAATCAATTAACGGAGCATTACTTGCAAATCACAGTTACAGTCAGGTAACCTTTTAGACTACAGAATTAAGACAAGCAGAGCAGAGTAGTTAACTCCCGAAGTAGAAGCTACAGTGATCAGGCTAAGCCAATCCTGAGCTTGTGACTTCTACCCTCATTCAGGAGGGAGGACAATGACAAGTAGAGACCCTACTTTGTAATGTCCTCACTCATGCATACATCTCCAACGCACTTTGAGGTTTTCGATAGGCTGAGGCCTTGCAAGACAATGCCCTCTTACTCTCTCACAACTAGAAGATGTTGAACTATTATATATATATATATATATAATTGTGTGGCAAGTCCATGCTCACACATAGAGAATCACAGGGCTCACTACCAATGGAGGATCCATTGTGTAGCGATCAAAATCAGAGTTCATATAACATAAGTCAGAGCTCTTCCAACAGAATCAAAGTTCATATAATAGAATCAAAGTTCAGATAACATAATCAGAGTGCATATAACAGAATCAGAGTTCAGATAACAGAATCAGAGTTCATATAATAGTAATCAGAGCTCTTATAACATAATCAAAGTTCATATAACAGAATCAGAGTTCAAATAACAGAATCGGAGTTCATATAATAGAATCAGAGTTCAGATAACAGAATCAGAGTTCATATAACGAAGTCAGAGTTCATATAACGGAATCAAATTTCATATAACAGAATCAAAGTTCATATAACAGAATCAAAGTTCAGATAACAGAATCGGAGTTCATATAACAATAGTCAAAGCTCTTATAACGGAATCAGAGTTCATATAACAGAATTAGAGCTCATATAACAAAATTAGAGTATCTATGTCACGCTTTCTAAAAATTCAGACAGTGACATCCATGTCAAAACAAGGCTATAGATTTTGTTCCATTTGGAATTTGATGATAGTTCCAAATAGATTTTATATTAGACACAACTATCTTTCAAGTAGGGTGGTTTGAGTACATTTGGACCTTATTTGACCCCTCAAAAGAACCAAAAAACAGGGACACTTAGTCTAAAATCTGTTGTGCAGTGAAGACAGTAACATGTCTTTGAAACTCCTCCTATGTTCAAAATCAAGAAGGAACCTTGAAACGTGCGCAACATGTGAATTAAATATGACTCGCAATTGGTTCCAATGGCCGGGATTTGGTCTAAAATGGTTACATTTTAGTTAATCAAATTCAGTGACATTAGAGGCATTAAATCTGTGCTTTTTTAAAACTGTCCACAGTCAGTAACATACCTTCATAAAATGAAGCGTAATTTTCCATCTAAAGAGAATTTCAACCCATTCAAATATCTTTCAAATGGCTGTGGTTTGCCAAAAATGGACGTCATTTGGTTAGTTAAAATAGATGAAGATAGTAGTATTAATGACAAATACAGAAAAACAGTCCACCGTGACATACCTTCTCATTTTGAAATATAACATCATTTTTAAAAATAATTTCAATAGTGGGAAAAAAAAAATATTTTACTCAGTCCAACAATGGTCTTTTGAGGTCAGTTCGAATCCATTTGGCTATTCAAAAGCCTCATTCAAAAAACTCATATTCCTAGAATTTCATAGTTTCATTTAACAGGAGTCAAGAATGCCTTCCATAGCCATCATTTCATAATGAAGAACATGATAACCTCCATTCTCTCACAATGTGAATACACATAACATGGATTTCTTACATAATCTTAGAATCACAACTCCATTCTTACATTCAACATTATTATGGAACAGAAGCCCCAAATTTCCATTGAAAAAGGTGTAAGGTTTTTCAACATTGCATACACTTCTATTGCTCATTCACGTGTCTAAGTTTCCATGCATTCCCATGACTATAATACAAGGGTAATGGATCTACTTAATTAACAATGGGGCCTCCTCAAACCTTTGCTCACAGCTCTCACCCTCCCAACAGTGGCTGCTCACAAAGTCACTCTTCCACTTTGTGTCTTAGAGAGAGAGAAAGAGAGGTAAGAATGAGGGGCGTGCGTGAGAGAAGAGGCTTAAGTACTCTCATGTTTGGGATGCCTGGCCAAGTGTCACCAAGGGGTTCAAAAGTCTAGAAAAGTGACACTCACATCAGCATGCATCAAACAAGTCTCACACCCAACTCATGCATGTCAGACACAACGGGCGCTGACCCTCAACACAGCCGACTTTGGCCTCCTTCCTACACTGGACAACACAACCGACGCTGGCCGCTTTACTTAGCTCCAGCCGGTGCTGGACTCTCACTCCTACCCAGCCGATGGTGCTCAATCCATCCGGCTCTGGAACAACTTCTTCCCTCCTTAGCCAGCCAGGTATTCTAACTAGCCGAGAAACGTTTGGGTTGTCACATCTGATCTTGGCTCCTCATCCCATATAGGTGGGTTGGCCAAGAAGTCTAGTGAAGGTGGCCTAGGTGGGCCCCTTAGAAAATCTAACGGTTCATCTTCTTTTAATATTTTAGGTGTTGGCCAGTTGTTTGGAAGCGTAATAGAAGACTTTGGGGGTGTTGACCCCTTGTTTGGAAGATGATCCCTTCTCGTGTATCTGGATCACATCAATTTCTGAAATGTCATCCTCATCATATTGAACCCACTTAGGTGGGTCGTCAAGGTTTTAAGATGAAGGGCTTCTTTTTAGCACTTGTTCATTTGCCCCCTCACGAATTATTATCCCAGACTTAAGGTTTTTCTTGTCGTCATGGGATTGAGAGTTCATAGCTTCAAAACCTTGGCTGGGCTTATGCTCGAGTTCATATTCCTCTTGCGAGTTTGATTCGTTGCCGCACACGTATGAACCATTTATTATGTTAACTTGGAAGTACGGCTTGAAGGGTTCATATGCCCTAGTGTGACTCTTGATGACGGGGTCTCTCGTGCCACATTTGGGAGTCTATCTTAGAGTGGAATTCCATGTGCGATACCCCTTTCTTTTCCCCTTCTTTCGGTTGTGGGCTTGGAGCTAAGATCATCCTCATTGCTTTGATCTTGAGTATCCTTAGTCATTAACTCCTGAGTGACGTTATGCTCGCTTTGTTCTTGATCTACTGGACCTTCCAATTGATTTCTTCTTGTCCTCCAAGGCCTTTGTAGATGTTCTTTGGGTTTGGGCACAAATTGTGATTCTTTTGAGTTAATCAGGATGACATCGGTATTCTTTGTTGAGACATTTAGAGTTTTTTATTCCTCCTTACCATTAATATCTCCTTTTCAAAGCTTATTATGCTGTTATCAATGAGATCTTGAGTTCTGTGTCTGAAAGCTCGACATTCATCCGTGCTATGGGCATAATTTTGATGCCAATCGCACCATTGAGATGGATCGCTTCCATGTAAAGGAGGAATCTTAGCTGCTATCGATAATTCTATGAGCCTTGAATTAAGCAACTTCTTCATGACATCGGTCATAGGCTCATCAATGAGAGTGAATTCCCTTGGTGTAGAAGTCTGCATTCTCCATGTGGTAGAATGAGTTTTAATCTTTCCTTATGAATGGCTTGCAGAAGGGTTGCTTTTCTTGATCATGTTCACCTCTCCTTCTTGAGTGGGTTTTTCATCTGCAACTTTATCTTCCTTGGAGCGGTCATATCATAATATTCTTTCAAGCATGACATCAAATGAGTAAGGGACTTCCCCCACACTAAAGAACGTGACACATTCTGGAGTCATGTTCTCTAATGCTATGCTTACCTTCGCGGCTTCAGGGAGTGAATTTTCAATGACTCTCATAGCAGCCTCTTTGAATCTGGTTATAAACAAAGAAGGAGACTCGTCCGATTTCTATTTGATGGAAGTTAACTCACCAAGGGTGACGGGTTTTGCCCTTCCTCCACTATAGCGGGAGGAAAATTGACTGAGCATTTCGTTAGGAATTTCTTGAGGGTCGTCCTTCATGAATCTTCGGTTCCACATCAAGGGTTCTTCTTTTAAGCTATGCGAGAACATGACCTTAAGTGGGTTGGGTCGGACTCACAGTGTGTGGACCATCAATAAGTAGTCGTTGATGTGTGCCTCAGGATCCTCTTTCCCTGAAAATATGTTTCTGAACTGTGGCATCACAAACCCCACTGGTAGATCTTTTAGGTTTCCTAGAATTTCTTGTACATAATCCTTAGGAGTTGAGAAATCCCATATTCCCATTTTCTCTAAAGATTCTTAGAAGGTGTTTCACACGAGCGAATTGAGCTATCATTGTAGCTGTGAGCTGACTCAGTTATATGGTTTATTGAACCTGATTTTGTGGTATGTGACTCGTATGAACCGGTTGTTGGGCCCATGTAGCTGGTTGCCCCAATGACTGAGCTTGAGAAATGTGTTGATGTGCCGGTTCTCAGCTTGTCGACTCACCTGAGTTGAATCTGGTCAGAGCATATCCATTACTAGGAGGTTGCATAGCTTGGCCATGTAAGGAGGCCTGCAAGATAGGATCACCACTTAATTGGGAAGGATGACTCAAGCTGTTATAACGACTAGACCTCTGACCTTAGGCGGCTAGGTCTACCTGACCCTGACCATGGTTGGATGATCTATCCCTAGGGTTAGGGTATTCTCTTGCCCCAGCACTGAACTGAAAGGGTGAAGGAATTCCATGACTACTGCTAGAGGGAGTCAGCCCTCTAAGTAGTCTTGGGCTGGAGAGATGATTAGAACTAGACCCCTGGCCCGTAGTGGGTTGGATTAGTAGGCTAACAGCCTTAGGATTATTCTGGTTTGAGCCAAAATGTTGGACTTGGCCTATGACTTGAGCTTTTGACCTGACTTTCCTAGATTTAGTATGCTGGATGGTGTACCCTCTATTCAGCAGATCTTGAAAGTATGCACACACTTTAGGGTTGTCTTTATAGAGTTAGGTCAAAACCATGATCTTTACTTGCGATGGGTTGCTTGGGTAGACTTTCACTAGTTGTATGTAACCCCACTTGCCTACTAACTGGTTGATTGCCAAAACTAGAATGTTGGGATGCTAATTGACCATCGGGGTTCACATGGCTGAGATTGGCTGACTCATAGATTTGGGTCGGGGCCTTATTCTTGTTGTGTCGACTGGATTTGAGGTTGACCCCTATGTCTTGGAGGATTGCCCCTGGCCTCACCCCTTGACTATTCATGATATTATGAGCCTTACCAACCTGTTGGCTCGTGACTTCTAGAGGGTGGCCTTGAAGGTGACTCAGACGGCTAGGTTTGGTTCTATGTGGGTCGAGAGTTGGCTCACTGACAGGAGTGCTATTGATGATTTGTGAGTGAGCACTATGACGGTGCCTCCCGAGCTGACTAGGTTCTCTGGATCTAGACTGACCTGGGGCCATAGGGTTGGACTTTGCTCTGCCATGATCTTGGGTCATAATTCCTAGACTTGGTGAGATCTAGACTCAACGCCTCATAGTAGACCTACTATATCTCTAGGCGTAAAACCCTAACTAAGATCTAAGCTAAGACTAGACTGGATGAAACCCGTTAAGCTCAATGGGTTCTGGTTTGAACCCAGAACTACGGTAAGCCTAATCTAGTGTTAGAGGTAACTCTGAGCTTAGACCTATGCTAGAACCTAAACTAAGACCTCGACTAGATGAGTATGAGTCTAAGTTCAGATCTGGTGTGAGCCTAGTTCGG
The DNA here is from genome assembly GCF_054954075.1 of Amborella trichopoda. Lineage (NCBI taxonomy): Eukaryota > Viridiplantae > Streptophyta > Magnoliopsida > Amborellales > Amborellaceae > Amborella > Amborella trichopoda. The sequence continues at coordinate 34,974,407 of NC_142337.1, read as the reverse complement.
ACCTTGACTAAGTTGGGTGCAAGCCAGGGCTTGGACAAAGAGAGTTGTGATACTCAGACCAGGTGTGGACCCGGACTGGATCAAAGTTAGTTTAGGCATGAGCCGTTGGCTCAGACCGAATGGTGGCCTAGATTCGGACCTAGGTGTGATTCTGGTTCGGACCTTGGCTAGGTTGGGTATAAGCCTGAACTTGGACCCAAAAAGTTTTGATGACTGGAACAAGGATGAACTAGGAACGAGCCTTCAGCTCGGACCAAGAGGGGGCCTAGGTACGGACCTGGGTGTGAACCTGGTTTGGACCTGGGCTAGGCTGAGAACTAGTCTGGACTTGGACCCTGAGGGTTCAACTCGGACCAAAAGCGGGTCCTGACTGAGATATAAGATTAACCAAAGAGGAATAAGCAAGCAGCACATGAAAAAGTTTGACCTAGATTGATTATAGGTAGGCTTGGCTTGAGAGTGGGCTCCTAACTATTGAAATAAGGCTAAGTTGATATGGGTCTCGAAATATGACCTGGCCTCCTGTTATAAGTTGTTACGCAGGTCCTACTATACATGGAGTTTCTTTGATGGAAAGGATTATGAAGATGCGCTCACAGTTAAAGTTACACGAATCCCAACCGCCTTGACTCTCAAAGCTAGGTTCCGGTCATGCGGTTAACACAGATTTTTGGGGCTTTTGAAATATTTGTTTGTTGGTTTCCTGGGCACTCCCTATCGGCTGTGTGCTAGAGTATGTAAAGAAGCATGCAATTAAAATAAATTCAAGCACACAACACACACAAAACAAGAAAGGAAATAAGTGAGCGCTCAGCACTGATTGTGCTTAGCGATGTGCGCTTCGAGGCAAAACTCGCTTGAAGCACAGTTTAGTAGGAGGAGTAAGCAACCCCTAGGAAGGCAAACTCAGAACAATGAGACCATGCACAATCCATGCTAATTCGAGTGAGGCTCGGGTCAAGGTGACTCGAACAGAACACAGTTCAGGGAGGGCACGAGCAGCCCTCGAAGTATTTTTCACGTTTTAATTTTTTAATCTTTTTTTTTGGATGAAACAAAGTTAAACTAAGCATGATGAATGTAGGGAAAACATGGTTTCAGTCAAAATTAACCAACTAAAATAAAAAAGAAAAAGTCTGGAGCAAGACAGACTTATCTGAGGCAAAATCTTTTTTTATATTTTTAAAAAATTTATTTTAAACTAAAATTTGGTGGACAAGAAGCCAAAAGCTCTAGAATAAGCCTGTGGGTCCCAGAAATTTTTTGGAACCTCTGTGATAGGGCGGCACGGGTCTTGTCACCCAAAAAACCATTTATTATTATTATTATTTTTCTCTCAACCTTGAAGAAAAAGGGCTATAGAAACTTGCAGAGGCAGAAAAATCAAAATTTTTGATGAAAGAAAATTGAAAAAAATTGAAATAGAGGAACAATAAATATAACCGACCTGTATCAACCAAACTACATTTTTTCCATTTTTAAAAATTTTATTTTGCTCTAAAAGTTTTTGAACAGTCACAAGAGAGTCCCTGGACCAGGCTTGAAAATTTTCAAAAAATTCAGGCTTGGGAGATGGGGGGCACCAGAGGGCGTTTCACCTTGGGACTGGGGGGCATGGGCCGTGTCGCCTGGGCGGCACAGCCAGTGTCGCCTGGGCGACATGCCTCGTGTTGCCCAAAAACATTATTTTTATTATTTATTATTTATTTTTTTTCTTGTTAATATTGATTAAATAAGACTACTTTAAACTTGAAGAAACATGAAAAAAATTACTTATGATGAAATAAATTAAAACAGAGTAAAGAAAAATAGTGCAGATAGAACAGTAAAATATTGTTTTTGTATTTTTAAAAATTTTATTTTGACCTAAAATTTTGTGAAAAGTCATAAAAGATAGCCTAGAAGATATATATGAAAATTTTCAAAATATTATAAAATATTTGAATCTTGGGCGACATGGGGAGTGTCGCCATGGATCTAAGCATGAGTGTTGTCGCCCAAGCAGCACATTTGGTGTCGCCCAGAATAATCAGGATTTTTATTGCCCACTTCTAGGACCTTTTGTGACTGATAACAGTGAAGTACCATGAGTAAGAATTGTATTTTGACGCTTGGATCAAGTTCGAATTTCCCCACGTTGGGCTCCAAACTGTTTATGATGCAAAATCTGACAGATCTGAAAATGAAGATTTGTTGGATCAAACAACTTAAAATGATGAAAATGAAAGAAATTGGGATAAATCAAATTCATATATGAGGTCAGATCTATCTAGAAAGGAGCAGATCTGCTCTCAGATCTGTGGCAGAGGCAGCATGATCCAAAGCATCCAAAACATGATTTTTTAAGAAAAATAATCAAAATAAGATCAAAATAAAATTAAAGTAGTACAAAAATAAATAAAAGGATAAAAAATAGGGCCAGATGGCTTGGGAATCCCAAGCCTTCGAGGGCTCGCTTGTATCACCACCAGCGTCCTCTTTGCCTCTCTGATCCGAATGTTGACCAGCAGATCTATGATGTACAGGGTGGTTGTGCCCTAGAGATGGTTCTAAAACTAGGGCTATTACGCCTTAGATATCTAGGATTTTGGCTTAATGTTAGGGTTTCAGAAGGCTAGGGTTTTGAAGCTAACTCGTTCTTAGGGTTTTCGGCCTTTCAAGAAGAAGTCTGTCTCTCTCTCGTTTCGAACTTCATTTGCCCGTAAGTAGCCACGAAAAAGGGATATACTAGGGCCAAGACCTGTTGGAAAGGATATATATTAGTAACCACAAATCCCGAGTCAATCATATCAAAATTTGGGGCACGGATTTGGGAGCCACGAGTCGTGTCGCCTGGGCGGCACGCTCCTTGTCGTACAAACAAAAAATGCTCCAAATTGAATATTTTCTTTCCTGATATGTTCCTCAGCCTCTTGTGAAGCTACAAGATAACATTTGGGTCAAAATATACTTTTTTACTATTTTTAATGATTTTTTTTGTAAAACTGGGCATTTAAAAAAATTTGGGTCAAAACAAGGTTTTTGAAGGGTTCCGAGTAGGTAAATTGGTTCCGGGTCACAAGATAGGTTGTGTAAACTATGGATTTGGGTTTCTAGGTTAAGTATGATACTAAAGGTTCAAGAAACCGCAGAATTTTCTAGATTTAAAATGGGGTGCCTACAAGATTCAACACCTTTTTCTCGGTAATCAAGCAAACCAAGGAAAGTAAAGGCTTACGTAAGTTTAGAATTTAAAACTTGGCCAAACCATTCATCAAAAAGATGTTACATTAAATTACATTACAAAAGTAGTACATTAGAGTTCAGGGCTCCAGGGCCCATAGTTACATAATTCCAAGAAAATAATATCAATAGGGCTGAGAGCCAGACTACCTATAGGGTCTAAAAATCCTTCTCAGAGTGGCTGCCTCGGTCTTCAGCTACGACCCGCACTTTTAGCTCTGGACCTGTTACCCTCAATCTACAGGCAAGGAAAAATAATAGAATGATCTTTGAAGCCTAGTAAGCACATTTAGTGTTATGCATTGGTGACAAATCTACCCATGTGCAATAAACAATTTATTTGAACATAATCGGTGGCAGTGCAGTGGCTACACATCTTGGTCAACAGATCAATGCATCAGTTACAATCATGATATCCAAGTAACAGTGCGTCAATTATGAACAATATCAGGCATCAACCGTAGATAACATCATGAAATTAATATCATGTAGTCATTACAACTATGAGAAATGATAATCACAATTCATTCATTACAGACTCACTCCCTAGTGCACCTACTCTTGCTAGTAGAAGCCCCACCCATCAGACCAAGCCAATCCCGTTGTTTAGGACTTCTTCCACCCCACAGGAGGGAGGATAATGACAAGTGGGTTAATCTGCTTCGTAGTACCCTCAACTCACGCACACGGTCCTCAACGCGCCTTGGGGGTTCAACAGACCTTTACCTTACAAGGCATCGATCAATCACATATCTCATCTCATGAATCACAAGGAGCAACCCTCCTTTCTCCCCTAACCAGTTCCTGTCATTGTGTAGGTTAGGAATATGCCATCATCATGTCCTCAGTGTATCAATCTCCACTACCGATGGGTGTCCCATCGTGTAGTGGCCAGTATTAATAAAGCAGTGGCCAATATTCTCATCAACGTAATGGTATCATACCCACTACTAATGGGTGTTCCATTGCGTAGTGGTCATCATTAAGGCCTCTTTTCATGCTTGAGCATTCAATTCATTCATGCCAATTCAATGTCTCATAACAAATGAATCACATTCTCATCATAACAGTATGAAAATTAACAAGCATTCAATACGTGAATCGTAGCATAGCATTTATACATGAATATAATCCATGACATTTTGGCACTTATCATGAAACTTTCAACCTAAAATAATCACATCAACATGGCAATTATCAAATTTCACATAATGCATAGTCGCATAGTACCATTCATAAAATAGTACGGCATTTGGTATTTATCACATGAAGATTGCCCCATGGCACTCAGACGGCAGTGACACGCACAACGCTACATGAATGGTGCTACGCGCATGACGCTACACGTGTTGTGCTATGCGCACGACGCTACATACATGGCATTACGTGCGTGGCGTTACAAGCATGGTACTACTCGCGTGGCATTACACGAGCGATGTTATGTGCATGGCGCTACACACATGTAGTTTCACAGACAGCGATGCCCAAACACAAGCGACAATGCACATGCATCTTACACAGACAGGGATGCCTAAACACAAGCGGCAATGCACATGCAGTATGCATAAGCACAAGCTGCAATGCACATGCAGTTTACACAGACGGCGATGCCCAAACAAAAGCAGCAATGCACAAGCGGTAATGAACATGCAGTTTACGCAGACGGCGATGCCCAAACACATGTGGCGATGCACAGTTGCTGGAATTTATAGTGACTGTGAGCAGTGACATGTCTCACATTTTGGGCCTATTTTTTTTTTTTTGTCCAGGTTACATTTTTATCAAAAAGCAAACTTTAACTAGACATGTGCATCTTTCATTTAATATAGATTTGGGCCCATTTGGGTGTTTTTTGTTCAGTGAAAGGCACGGGGTAAGAACCCACACAGTTGCTGAAAATCTCCTTCTGTCAAACATTAACATGTTAACATCATATTATACCCCATTTTATAAATCAACTTAAATCATAATTTCCATCTTAATCGTGTCAAGTAAACTTGTAAGTTTGGTAAGGAAATGACTTTATGATTTTCCCAAAATTCATAGACCATGTTCAACATTGATTCTACTTCATTTATCTTACATTCTACATTCATTTGTTCTATCATACAAACCACTAAATCCACTTACCTGGTCACGGTGCTCTTAAGCTTCCTTGTGCAGGTCGCTCGTTGCTTTCCCCATAATAACTTCTTTTTTCATCTCCACACGCACATCGCCCATCTCTCCTCGCACCAGTCGGTAGTTCCCCAACAACAATAGCACAAGAGAGAGTTTGAGGGGAAAGATAGGGTAAACGACATTGAGGGCAAGGAGGGGCATGATTTATAGAAACGTGGGTTGGTGAGATCCACTGTGGTTGATGCCGCTGGTGGTTGGGTAGAGCGTTGTGGTTGCACGAGGTGGCATTTACACACTTGGTACGACGGTGACAGATACGGCACGATGGTGACACTGCTGACAGCTACACACTTGACCAACCACACACGACGTTACTCCAGGCGGTGATAAGCTTGCGGTGATTCTCTAGCCGGTGATACGCACGCGGCGATGCCTATGCACAACGATACTTCTATCATGCTTGCAGCGATACCGCTTGTTCGCATACGGCATTACCATTTATTCACCCTTACGGGCGACATTAGCCTTTAAACTACAAGGATGGCACTATGGCAAATCACCCAGGCGGCGCTAACCTTCAACCTTAGCGCTGAGCGTGTGCTTCCATCTTTCTCGACTTTCATTTGTCTCTCCACTGCCACGAGTGGTCCTGTTCAATCAAATTGTGGCCCTTACAGGCACGGTCAAAAACACCTATGGGTTGAGTTTTGGCTTAATCAGACACTTCAGGAAAAAGTTATGGGTAAAAGACTGAAAAGGAGTAAGCTACACACTATTCCTGTGCACTCTACCTACACCAAAACACAATTAATGTTGATTGTTTTTACAGTCTTGAGTAGTGACTTTCAGGAGCCATATCTCACTCCTCTCAAGTCGGATCACGTTCAGATTTTATGAGCGTGTTCATCTCGTCAAGATGAGAATTTTGATTTATAGCGTGCCCCATGACAACACCTGAGGAGGGTGAAAAGCTAAAGAGAAGGTGATGATTCGAGAAGGAAGTTACAGGAAATTCAGCATCGACATCCTGCTCGAGTGGCCATATCAGGGCACTCGCGCATCGGATTTACAAGAGACCAATTCTATTGCATGCGTAAGGTCCAGGGCTACCATTGGTCCTAACCCCATGTGTGATAAATCGTCAAATTTCACACCCAAAGCCGATAAAATTTCTATAATTTTGGCCACCAAAATTTAGATTCTGGTCGTGGAAATATAGATTTCGGCAAAAAACCCAAGACCGCAAAATCTTCATCTGGGCACGAAATCGAGCTGCGTTTGTTGCCACATGATCATGATTGGTTACGTGCCTCGATCTCACCCTCAAGATTTGGATAATCGAGCGGCACACATCTCAGGTTTTGAGGGAAGTTCCGAGACCTTTCTGAGATCGCTCTCTCGGGAACCTCATTCGAGAACGGAGGCAGGTGCTACTAACCAGTGAGAGAGGAATTTTAAAGGTAGTTTCGGGACTTACTCTGGCTGACTCACATGGGCGCCCTCTTAGATCACGAAGAAAGCCACCCAATAATGAAACTGGTTCGAAATCACCTCCCTTGGCTCGTATTCTTCTTATTTTCTACAATTACACACATATATGGCAAAGGTTGTGAAACGGGTGGGTCAAACCTCACCCTTTTTCTCTTTGTTGAACATATTCAAAAAGAAGAAGGGAAGAAAGACGGGAGAAGAGTATGACTGAATGAGAGGATCAAGCTGGAGAGCATTTCTTCTGACGTGGTAGTAAAACAAGCTCGATACTAAGACCGGCTCACAGGATTACTACTAGACGTCATTACCAATACCAACTAACTAAGCATGATGATCAGTCTGTAATGGGAATAAAATGGGCGAAGCAATCTTGACATTACGGCTAGATGACAAGACTTTCATGAGAGGCTAACTTCAATCCCTCTTAGTCAGACAAAAGAGTAGCAGAGTCGTGGTCATGGGGGAAAGAATGAAGTAAGAGAAGAAGCGAACAGATAGGGGGGGGGGGGGGGGACAAAAGACAAGAGGATAAAAAGAAGATGCAGTCGATGCTAGACATTGCCGACTATTTCAGAAGAGAAGAGAGAGAAAAGATGATGCTAGCCTTTGCCAACTGTCAAAAGAGAAGAGAGGGTGAGAACCGACCGACGCTAGGTTGCGACGCTCGGTTGTGACGAGAGAGAAGCAAGGGAGAGAGATTGAGCCGGCATTAGGATTCGTCATATGTGACAAGAGAGGAGAGAGAAATTCAACTGATGCTAGGGTTCACCGACTGTTAGGGAAGAGAGGGGAGAGAAATTCGACTAGTATTGGGGTTCGATTGTTAGGGAATAAAGGAGAGAGAAATCCAATCAATGTTGGGGTTCACCAACTGTTAGGGAAGCGAGGAGAGAGAAAACCCCACTCATCACTGGGGATGAAAGAAGAAGAGAGGGAAAACCCCAACCGGTGTTAGGGATGAAAGAAGAAGAAGAGAGGGAATACACCACCTAGCGCTGGGGATAAAAGAAGAAGAACAGAGGGAATACCCCACCCAACACTGGGGATGAAAGAAGAAGAAGAGAAGAAGAGAGGGAATACCCCACCCAACACTGGGGATGAAAGAAGAAGAAGAGAGGGAATAACCAATCGATGCTAGGCTTGTGCCAGTTGCAATGAGGGAGAGAGAGAGAGACAAGAAAAGGGGAGGAGAGAGAAAGTTCACAGCTCAAAGGGTACTAACCCTTTTCTTCTTACTCCTCTCTCTCTCTCCAAAACGTACTCACAGACTCAAGCAAGAATAAAAATTTCTATTGTAGGGCTCGGCATGGCGATCGTTTTGATACCAACTTCGACCCATTAATCATGTTTTCAACAATGATCACGAGACTCGCATCTTGGATGAATATTGAAAACTTCAGATCGATTGCAATGAACATAGATTGATTTCATATCTTGACTTTTTTGTTGGAATCTTGAAATTCGGTGGTCGAAATTTACAGCATAATTGGTGCCTTCGTGTGTGAAATACAACTGTTCATTGTACGCGAGGCTAGGTACAGAGATATCCTCGAACCTCATGCACATAATGTAATTGGTTTCATACCGGGTACGCGAACGTCGTGATCTGGCTGCTCAAACAAGGTGTGCTGTTGCTGAATTTTCTGCAACATCCTTCACGGATTAGCGACTTTCATTTAGTTTTCCTCTTTGCTCGAGCATCGTCACGGGGCGTACCACATATCGAATTGCCTCTTTATGAGATGAACATGCTCGCCAAATTTGGGAGCGATCGGACTTGGAATGAGTGAGTTATAGGCCCAAAAAGTGACTGCTTGTGACTGTGAAAACAACCACCTTTAATGGTGCTTTTATGGCTTGAGGCCACACGGGAATAGTGTGTGGCCTACCCCTTTCGGTATTTTACCCATAACTTTATCTTGGAGTGCTCGATTAAGCTGAAAATTGACCCTTAAGGGTTTTCGATCGTACCGAATCTAGTGGTGGTGTTCCCACAACTGTTTAACTCATCAAAACTATGACTCTAGTTATAAGGTCCATTTCAAGGTGCTAGAGATTGATTTCAAAGAAATTGTTTCTTTGTCTTCACTGCTTTAGACATATCTGATCGCAATGAAACTTGGCAGGTAGCCTTTTGAAGTGCTCATAAAGATCTTGACCAATTATGGGGCCATTCTGAGACTGTTGGGAGTTTCCACTGTTTTATATGGACCAAGATGTTGAAAAATATGTTCAAACAGCTTGCCCCACCGAATTTTGTGCTTCAAGAAAAGTGAGAAGGACAATCATTTTGAAAGTTTCCTTCGAGTTTTACTTTTTTCCTTCCTAGCCACAGAATTACGTGTGCACCAAGGAGATTTACATAACGGTGTAACCAGGATGCTCAGACGTAGGGATGCATTGTTCGCGGGTTCGTCCGTGGAGACTTTAGGGGGAGAAGAGACAAATTGGTGTCATTGTTTGCTACTACACCAGGTTTTATTTTGATGATCAGAGTACGACTATGAGTCTTGTCTACTGTGTCCAGTAGGGGGCAGGTTCTATTAGCCGATCCCAAAGATCTGGTTGTGTCGACTAGGCGAGCTGACGTTTCTGACAGGTTGCACTCTGGCTTTGTCACTTTCCTGCAGTGACTAGGCTACTTTGTCACTAGCCTAATGGAGAGAGGTCCACAATAGAAGAAAGAGAAGGCATGCACATTTCATGAATGGGAAGAAGCTCCATATGAGAAGGAGAAGGCATGCACATTTCATGCATGGGGAGGGGGTCCATAAGAAAAGGAGAAGGCATACACATTTTATGCATGGGGAAGGGGGTCCATAAGAAAAGGAGAGGGTAATTGGGTAGGTTGTTACCCATCTTTGAAGAAGGATGTTTACTGGGCAGGTTGTTACCCAGCTTTGAAGAAGGGATGATGACTGGGCAGGTCGTTACCCAGCTTTGAAGGAGGATGTTGACTGGGCAGGTTGTTACCAAGCTTTGAAGAAGGGATGATGACTGGGCAGGTCGTTACCAAGCTTTGAAGGAGGATGTTGACTAGGCACGTTGTTACCCAGCTTTGAAGAAGGGATGATGACTGGGCAGGTCGTTATCCCGTTTTGAAGAAGGATGTTGACTGGGCAGGTTGTTACCCAGCTTTAGAGAAGGGTGTTGACTAGGAAGGTCATTACTAAGCTTTGATAAAGGGTGTTGACTGGGCAAGTCATTACCAAGCTTTGACGAAGGGTGTTGACTGGGCAGGTCGTTTACCCATGACTGAAGAAGGATGTCGACTGGGCCACATGTTCGCCCAGGTTTGAAGAAGGACGTTGACTGGGATACCTATTCACCTAGAAATGAAGAAGGATGTCGACTGAGCTACCTGTTCACCTAAGACTGAAGAAAGATGTCGAGTGGGCAACCTACTCACTCAGGACTAAAGAAGGATATCGACTGGGCTACCTGTTTGCCCAAGAGTGAAGAAGGACGTCGATTGGGCTACCTATTCACCCAAGACTGAAGAAAGATGTCGATTGGGCTACTTGTTCGTCCAAGATTGAAGAAGGACGTCGACTGGGCTACCTGTTGGCCCAGACTAAAGAAGGATGTCGATTGGGCTACCTGTTCACCCAGGACTGAAGAACGATGTCGACTAGGCTTCCTGTTCACCCAGGACTGAAGAACGATGTCAAATGGGTTACCTATTTGTCCAGGAGCGAAGAAGGACGTCTACTGGGCTACCTGATCACCTAGGACTGAAGAAGAATGTCGACTGGGCTAGTTATTCACCCAAGACTAAAAACAGACATTGACTGGGCTACTTGTTCACTCAGGACTGAAGAAGGATGTCAACTAGGTTACCTGTTCACGCAAGACTGACGAAGGATGTCAATTGGGCCACCTACTCACCCAATACTGAAGAAGGATGTCGAATGCGCTACCTGTTCACCCAGGACTGAAGAAGGACGTCGACTGGGCGAGATATTCACCCAGGACTAAAGAAGGACATTGAGGGATGATTTAACATCTACACCCTGTTGGACGTCTTAATGATGAAGGGAGTGCTAGCTGAAGCCTCTTGTGGAAGCGAATGTTGAGTGAAGCTGATTTTATTGCTACAAGCACTCTTTGCGAGTTTTCACTTAGACTGTGAAAGCAGCGCCGTAGAGGCAGTTTTTACCAACTTATTTTTATTTAGGGCTCTTTTATCTGTGACGTTTAGACCATGTCCACCCTTTTTGTGCATTTTTAATCATGATGCCCTTTCAGTTTTTCACCATGCCCATTTTTTTATTTCCTGGAACTCTTTTACTTAAGGTTTCTTGACCATTCCTGTCTGTCATTTTTACTCATGGTGTTCCCTTGTTCGGGTATACACCATGCCCATTATTCTCTTTTTTGTTAAGCCGTGTTTTAAGGTCATGCCTTTGGGACATGTACGAAGCAGTTTATCATCATGTGCCCAGGACGTGCACTATGGTTTAAGGTCATACGGCTGGACCATGATGGTAATGAATGGAAGTCTATGAAGGCCACGGAGTGAGTAAGGTGGTGCTTTGACTCATGTGGGGATATGGTTCAAGGCTACTTATGAAGGATGGATGATGTACGAAATGTGAGTGGACGTTTTTGGTGACTCACTAACTTACAAGGAGTTTGGATGGTGAGATGGTTCGTCGTTTTTGTGAGCATGGGTGAGACTCACTGCGGAATGATGTATGGTAATAAAGTGAATACACTCAGTGGAGAGGTAATGAAGATGGTGTGTGCACACTAACAAATAAGTTAGGGAAGGTGTGCGAGAAAATACACGTGAAGGCATGTGCGCGTATTTGGGGATAAGTTTATGATCATACCTTCTGGCCCGGTGCGAAGTAGTTTATTGTACGACAGCAAGACATGTACTATGTTTTAAGGTCATATAGCTGGATCGTGGTTATGCAGTTTAAAGTCATACAACTAGAACTGTGCAGTTTAAGGTCGTGCAACTAGACCTCCGCTACAGTTTAAGGTCATATAGTTTGGTCCTTGGAGTTTAGAGTCGTGCATCTAGACAATAACTATAGTTTAAGGTCATACGGTTTCGACCATGGAGTTTAGGGTCATGCATCTAGACCATAGATACAGGTTAAGGTCATATAGTTTTGACCGTGGTCATGCAGTTTAAATTCATACAACTAGGACTGTGCAATTTAAGGTCGTGCAACTAGACCTCTACTATAGTTTAAGGTCATATAGTTTGGACCATGGAGTTTAGAGCCGTGCATTTAGACCATAACTATAGTTTAAGGTCATATGGTTTAGACTATGGAGTTTAGGGTCGTGCATCTAGACCATAGCTACAGTTTAAGGTATTATCATTTGGACCGTGGTCATGCAGTTTAGAGTCATACAACTAGGACTTTGCAGTTTAAGGTCGTGTAACTAGACCTCTGCTACAGTATAAGGTCATATGGCTTGAACCATGGAGTTTAGAGTCATGTATCTAGACCACTGCTACAATTTAAGGTCATATAGTTTGGATTTAAAGTCATACAACTAGAACTGTGCAGTTAAGGTCATGCAACTACACCTTCGCTAGAGTTTAAGGTTATATAGTTTGGACCATGGAGTTTCGAGTCGTGCATCTAGACCATTGTGTGGGTCACCATGTAGGTAAAGCTCTACAGGGAATAAGTATGTGGATGGCAATTTGACTCCCTATGATTAAAATGGTTAAGGCCATACACAAGCAAAGGGCTCAGATGGAAATGGAGACCTGATGAAGGATGACCAACAAAGGCAGACATCACTAGAGTTAAAGGGGATACGCATATTCTCTAGGGTGAAAGATGGGACTCTATGAAGAATTGGCTTATGACAGGTAACTCGACTCCCTGGGAATAAGGTACCTTGGTGTGAAGCTGACCCACTGGGGATTGTAGGGGTAAATATGACTCCAACTCCACTGGGGATAATGAGTGGTGGTTTGGATGTGATTCCTATTGGGGGATGAGGGGTAGCTCCTGACTCCATTGGGGAGGTTATGATTTGGGTGTAACAGCCTGGGTGCAAGTCCACTAGGGATATTAGTAGGGCATACACTGCTCCAGCCTGGAGTCTGTGACAATGGGCTCTTTGTAATACAGCCGGCGCCAGTTGTAGCGATCATGGTTTCCTGTGAATGTCCAACCGACGGTGAGCTCTGAAAAACACAACTGGCACTATTTCAACCGGTGCTAAGGTGGTTCAAAACTCACTCAGCGCTAGTCAAGTACAATCATCTCATTCATTCATTATCAAAAGTCATTACAATTTTCTCAAGGAACTACTAGGCCAAATATATGCACAAAATGAAATTTTCATCATAAATTTGGGACCATCAAAAACATATTATGAAAGTCATCACGGGACGACTTTCCAACTTCTGAACTTCAAGCTTCGTGTCCCCAAGAACGGTCGCCCACCTTTAGTGTGGATGCCACACTCTTCACTCTACAGTTATGAAGATAGGATGGATTGAGCTAAATAGCCCAGTAAGTAGATTTACACCATTGCATTCCATATAGCATAACGGGGACAATAATATGCCCTGTACATTAATACATATATACACAAGGTATCAAATGAAGTCTCTGAACATGCTTCTCAACACTCTAATAGTAATGTGATAAAGACAATTCAATATACAATGCATAAGCCACAGTCACCTTACTTAAAGCAGAGTAGTAAGGACAACATATCACAGGTACAGCTATAAGTTCATGCAGAAAGCTTAAATAGGACAGGCAAACATATCTATCTACTCCTGAAGTAGAAGCCACATTGGTCAGGTTAAGCCAATCTTGAACATGGGACTTTACCCTCACTCAGGAGGGTGAACAATGCCAAGTGGATGACCCACTTCGTAATTCCCTCACACACGCACATATCCCCAGCGCACTTTGGGGTTTTTGATAGGCAGTGACCCCACTTTGGGGTTTTTGATAGGCAGTGACCTTGCAAGACACGACCCTCCCCTTGTGACCTTTTGGCAATAGGGCTTTACATTATCATTGGGTGGTCCCATATAGATTTGGGGGGTGCGACCCTCTCAGATATTCACATTCACATCCTGACTCCCGTCCTATCATGGGGAGCAGGGGAAGATCACGGCTTCCGACACCATCATTCACACAGTAGGTACCCAACAGGCAGTCGTCAGCACCATCATTCACATAGTAGGTGCCCATTCATATATCACATAAATAGTATGGTACCATCATTCACACAGTAGATACCCATTTATATATCAAATAAACAGTATGGTACCATCATTCACATAGTAGGTAGCCATTCATTTATCACATAAACAGTATGGTACCATCATTAACACAACAGTATGGCAGTAGGTATCCATTCATATATCACATAAACAGTATGATACCATCATTCACACACTAGGTACCCATTCACATATCACATAAATAGTATGGTACTATCATTCACACAGTAGGTACCCATTCACATGTAGCATAATCAGTGGTAATATCGCATTAGCAGTGGCACTATCACGATAACAATGGAAATATTACACTTAAGCATACAACACAATTTCTGCATTCGTAGACCATGACATGCACTTACAGTTTAGGTCGTTACTCTTGGACCAATTCGATTTTGAAGACGGTTCCAAGATCATTTTTGTGCTAGACGCACCAATATTTTAAAGGAAGATGGTTTGAATATAATCGAATCTTATTTTGCCCCCCAAAGGTTCACAAGAATGCTGGCGTAGTCGTTGTACTCTGCTGTGTGCATGGAACAGCAACATACCCCACTTCACAATGCTATAACTTTCGAACCGTGAGGAATTTAAGACATTTTGAAAAACCAAAGTTCATGCCAAGACACATATCTTTCTGACAAGGTCTAGTTGAAATGATTTAGACTCTGTTTGTTTGCTCAAAAGCCCATACCAAAATAAGGGGATAGTTCTGGTTTTTATCAAACTGTCCACAGTGATGTATTCTCACAAAATGATGCCTATCTTTCAATCTTTGGGGAATTCGAAAATATTTTGTACATGCAACTTTATCCCTTCCAGGACCCTTTCAAATGGCTGTCTTTTGGCAGGAATTAGACTCATTTGGTTGGTGAAAACTAGTGATTACAGTAGGGTTAGTGCAAAATCCAGCAAAACAGTCATGCAGTGACCTACGCACACAATTCGAAATATATCTCCCTTCTTGTAAAGAATTTCAACAATGGGAAAGCATACACATTATACTAGATTTACATAGCTTTCCGAAGGCTGTGATTTGAGGCAAATCGAACCTCGTTTGACTATTCAAAATCATTTTTAAAAAGTGGCTAAGTTCCTGGAATTTCACATTGGTACTAAGCATGCCTCAAGAACATGCTCCATAACTTCAATCTCATGCCAAAGAACATGATAATCACAGTTTCCGCACAATATAACCACATAAACATACATTTCTTACACAACCATGATGCCTTCACTCATAACATTCCCATTCATCATAGCATAAAATCCCATATTTTAGTGGAAAAAGTCATAAGGATTTTCTACAACACATATACTTCCATTTCTCATTTCACATACATAAATTTCCATGCATCCTTATGACTATAGTGTAATGGTGAAGGATCCATTTACCTGCTCAGCAATGGTGCCTCTCACAACTCTTCTTGCACAGCTCCACCCCCACTCCAACAATGGCTGCCCACCCAACTCTCGCCCATCTTGCCTTAGAGAGAAAGAGAGAGAGAGCGAGAGAGAGAGAGAGATGAAGGGGAAAAATGAGTGGCATGAGAGAGGGAAGAGGCTTAGTACTCTTGGAGGAGGGGTGGCTTGTCCAAGTGGTGCTAAAAGGCTTAAACATCTGAACACGTAGATTCAAGTCAGCATGCACTCTCTAAGTGGCACTTACAACTCATGCATGCCAGGAACTCGAACGGCAGTGACAAGCCGGTGATGCCCATTCTTCGCGCGACATTACCACGTGCACATGCCGAGCGCCCTTCATTATACCGCGCAATTCATCCTTTCGTCGCATCATGCATCCTATGCTTTGCCGAGCGAGCTCCCTCTTCATCGCGCGCTTCTTTGTCTTTTTCTTATTTATTTCTGTGTGCCTCCACTGCGCTTATCGCCACACAAGCTCACCAAGCTCCTACCGCTGTAGGACCATTCCTGCTGTGCACCTCCCTTCGTCGTGTGCCTACCTTCGCCTCGTGCCTCCCTTCCCCATGTGCCTCCCTTCCCCATGTGCCTACCTTCGTTGTGCACCTCCCTTCGCTGCAAACACCATTGCCTTGCGACTCATGCCGTCGCACACTCCATCACCACGTGACTCTTCTCTCATTCAATCGCCTCGTAGCCCACCCTCTATTCATCCCTCCGTGCGCTCAACTCAACCGGTCGGGATAGTCTGGGCCCTTTCATAGCGCAATGCAGCTTCACCAAACCAGTCCCAAAAATGGGGACTGCAACAATGTTTTCTAGCAGCAACTTCTCCAACCAACAATGCCTTTCTCTAAAATCAGACCGAACTCAAATGTTCACACGTTCTAGATCATGTCAGCCCCGTCATTTTGACCTAAGGAACTCACTGTAGCATGACCTAGAACCCCCATTGCTCTGAGGAGGAAAGCAGCCGAAGAAACAAGAAAAAACAAAGGGGTTCAGCAAGCTCCAGATTTGGTGAAGCGTAGCTCAAAATCCAAACCATGGACTAACACGAGGATAAGCTCAAAAGAACTACCTTCTAGTATAAATCTTTCATTCAATCCCCTATTCAATGGATGCAAGTCCCCAGGTTACCAAAGAAGCAAATCATGTCAGTTGCCAGAATCCCTTTCTCTGGCAACCTTCCAAAATAGCCGAAGACGCTAAACCACACCAAATCAGCCCCAACTTAGTGCAAACAACTGCAACGACCTCTTCTCTGACTTGCAAGCCGATCCAGAAGCTAAAACGATGAAGCTCAAAGAAGCATTGGCAAACAAAGTTCACAAAACTAGTCGGACTTTCCCCCGAGGAAGAAGGCCACCATAGCACGATTAAAGGGCATCAAATGCTCGCAATAAAAAAAAGGACGACGATATGCTGCTGAAAAAGCCAAACAGTTGCCACAAGTTAAAGAACCAGCTCCTAAGGTCTTCCCATGGCGAAGCAGCCTGCATGCAGGGACGATCTCTTCATTTGGGCAAAAGATCCTAGGGGCATTTTGGTCATTTACACTTAATTTTTTGATTTATTTTCAATTTCTTTAATTGTTATTAATCTTAGCTTTTAAGCACCTATTTGGTGAATCGTCTATATAAGCAACCTTAGCTCATTTGTAATAGACATAGACAAAGGTCTATAAAATCGCTCCAAAAGGCCCCTTTTTGGAAGCTCCAATGCCCCAAAGGATGGGAAGAGTCGAGGCTAATTTATTCTTGTCTTATCTTTTTCTGTGAGCCCTAACCATTCGGGAGATGAGAGAAGAAGAGAGAGAAAACTTTGAGAAGGAGGGTACCCTTAAGTGCACGGTCCGCGGACATCTCAATCGCGCGAGCCATCCCATTTCTCCCAAGTCCAGTCATTCCTTCTCTCTCTTTGTCTCTCTCTCTCCTCCTCCTCTGACTTCCGTGCTGAAGCTCGCGCCCATCCGTGAGCTCGTAAATGTGTACTAACTCGCAGGCCTCAACCCTTGAATTCTACCCACACCCCTTTTTAGCAGCTAGAAAATCCTTTCGAAAGGGCATCCAGGGAGGAGGGACACTAGGACCCTATCCCAGTAGAACGGAGAGAGTGAAAGGAGAGAGAGAGATTGAGAACTTTAGGTGGGCTCTCGTCCAAACCGTGCTGACTAGCAGCCGGACGGCTTCGTAATTTCTCTAAGAGGGCCATCTGCCTGGGCGCGTTCTCGAACCCTCAAGCGGCATTATAACGATTCGTGCTACAGTCACAAAAATCTCTCTGACCGTCGGCTTCCTATCTGCAAGTAAGAGGCGCCGCGTGTCCACCGCACGCTGGACCTCCATGGTTGTTCTAAAGAGGGTTTCCTCATCCCCATGAGGAGGAAAACCAGGACCACCGACATCAACTGGTGACTTCATTTGGGATGCGTCACCCTATCGTTGGCTCGAGCCATATCCAGGTACCAATCTCTCTTTCCCTTCTTTCTACTTTTTCTATGGGATTGGCTTATCCCTCTTTCCTCCCAGTTTGGGAGTTCTACATCCCCATATTCGCGGCTACTCATGGAGAGGCTAGACCATTTGGTCCTCCCTCCCGTACGTGTCCTCTATGCGACCATGCTGGCCCAGCTATCTTGGCCTCGACAGAGGAAGTTCGAGGCATGAACTCTCCGGCACCTTGCCCCACCTCTTCTGACATTAAAGGAGAAGCCCTAAATGCCCGCTGCATAGATGACTCTATCACCGCCCCCTCACTTTAACACCCTGTTGCTGACAGGCACTTCGCCATCCATAGATCCAATAGCGGTCCCCGTTCCACTACCCTCTCTCACTCGGCTGGTCTCGACTGGACCATCATCGCCATGGGTAGCCAGAAGGCGACCCCACCGACTTCACAAAGGGGTGTAGTTAACACTAGCAGCCCCGCGCACATATCACCCGCTGTTAAACACCATGTCAGCTCGTGTGATTACTCTACCATGTGTACTTATATCTACAAACTTCCCAGTGGACTAACCACCATAATAATGAATTGGGGCAGGGGGCATTCGACCTCCGCCCCTCGAGCTGTTTCGTGTCATGCTCAGCCCAGAGACGGTGCTGATGGCTTGGAGGCCACCCACGCCATGCATAACAGTTCCACGACTTAGGGCATCCCAAAGGCTGGCCTTCGACGGGCATGAGCCTTTCGAGATGATTGGAAGCCCTCGAAGCAAACACATATGCATACGGGAAGCTTGACGACCTCACTAGTTAAGCAAGAGGACGACACGTGTACTCCATCCCTCACCACACGAGGGACAGGCCGCACGACCCCAGATACCACTGTGGATCACACACGCATGCAGGGCCAAAGAAATCCTTGACAGTAGAGAAAGGTCGACGACAATCATTACATCCACCAGCCGTCTTCTCCCACCCACGACGGGCTTCCAGCTGTCATCACTAACGGCAAAAGCATTTGTTCATGAGTGTTTCACTCTGCCTGACCTCGTCGTCATTGCCCACTGATCGATAGAGCGGGTTTACTAAGGAAGAGACTGGTCCCACCTCCAGATTGGGGGGAGGGTCTAACGAAGAATATGGCTCGAATAGGCTACAAAAATAGAGCTTCACTCCCACAAAACAAAGAGGACGTCCACCACCTACCAAACCCAGCCCCAGGCAATCCCTTTACCGGTAATGGACGCCTCTTAGGTCTCAGAGGCATGGAGTCAGGAAGCAGTGCAACAACAACCGCCCCAAAGTCAGCACTCCAGTAGGATGCCCCCACTGAAAAGTTATTAGAAGACTGAAGGGTCTAAATAGTGGCCCAACCAATGACACACCATCAGTAGAGCGTGGGTGCCAACCCTCCTCAGAATGTTAATTGAGCAGGACATGGTGGTCTTCCCTCCCAGCAAGCGGCCCGACCATGCAAAATGGGTTGATCATCCCGATTACTGCTCTTTCCACCGGACATTCGGACACCCCATCGAAGACTACCTTCGATTGGAAAAGTATATCGAAGTGCTGATTCGAAAAGGGCAGTTTGATTTGGAGGACCATGGAAAATCTTTCGGGACACCCGAAGCTTGCCCCACCATCACGCTCCATGAAGAGTCGGACGATGAAGTCCCCGATACTAAGTCTCCGATCTGCTAGCCCTTGCCCTCATCTCCTGGACCTACATTGCATGACCTCATCCAAGGGCAGGCCCTGTACTCCAAGGGAAGTCAATACACCACTACAAGAACTCGTTAGGGTTTTCCCTAAGCTAGCACGAATTACTAAAGGCACACACTACTGTGAGTCCCAATGGCGGGACTGTAAGCAGGCCCTACTACAGTCGCAGGGGTATGACTTTAAAACTACCTCCTAACACAATTGCACACTGGTCGGGGTCCGTAGAACCCTAGGAGTATGATCAGGCACCCTCCCAGTAACCGTCCCAATTCTCGCCGTTATTGCACCTCTCTCTCTCTCAAAAAAAAAAAAAAAAGGCGTAGAAATAAGAAACCTCAGACGCATCAAATAGAAAGAATAAGAAAAATTGACTGTCTTATTCATATGCAAATGAGGTTACAAAATCTAGATGGGTCGGCGACCTATTTACAATAAGAAGCGAGAGTGTTAAAAGCAGTCAAGCACCTCCCGCATCGTCGTCTTCAGCTCTTCCACCTCCCCTAGGACGATTCACACCTCCGCCTCGTCGCGATCGATATCTAGAGCAACCGACTCAGAGTTAGCAGCCACTGTCGTTGCCACTGAATTTAGCATTGCCAAATGGTGAGAGTGCGTGGTCTTCGCCTCCCCATAGAGTTGGTGGCTCTGAACCAGGTCGGCTAGGCGGGTCTAATGCTGGATGATTTCATCTTCGAAAGGCCAGATTTTGCAGCACACCTGTGCCTCCTTGCTCACGAGCTGGGCATGTCAAGAGGTGACCCACTCCCTCTTCTCCTCCTGCCCCCTCGCAAGGGCTTCCTGCGTAGCCAGTCTCACCCTCAAAGAGGTCAGGCACTCCGCATGGGTTGCCCATACCGAGGTCTCGCACAATTGAGCCTCAACTTCCCAATCTGTGAGATTTCGAATAAGCCTTCTTAAACGGCGAAGAGCCACCTCATCAGGATCTGTGGCCTGCAAACTGGTTGCACAGGCCTCGACGCTCTCTATCCCCTCTTGCAGGTCAGAGAGAGGGCATTGGAGCCCTGCTTGGAGAATATGCCTTACGGTCGGTGCCCTAGAATCCGACCCCGGTAATGATGAAACCAGGGAACTCTGAGAAACCGAAGGAAACATGTTGGGAGCTCCCCTCCCCCCCCCAATAGGTAGGCACTCAAGAGGCCCAGATGGGGGCTCACCCACCTTGTACTGACTGTCGCATCAAATAGTTGTGACGTCGAGTAGAGGACCTTCGCCTTCATGAGCTTCACTGCACAAAAGAAAAGACAAAGAGTCAGGACAGAAACGGTGTGCCAGCCACATGATCCGAACCCAAGCAAGCAGCATTACCTGGTGGAGAAGGAGGCAGACTCCTACTGGCCATGGTCCCCACTCGTAAAGTGCTGCTTCAAGAAGAGGCGAACATTGAAAAGGGGGCTTGAGCAAAGGGCATTAAGAGGTGTTTGCTTTTACTTGAGATCCAGACCCTGGGTAGGAGCGAAAAGTAGACAACCCTCATTTTATAAAGTCTGACAGCATAAGGACCAATCAATGGGCAACGCCCCCTCCCAATTGTAAAAGAGCACCGTCGGTAACAAAGCGAAAGGTCGGAGGTGAGGCACCAAAGTGCCATCAACGTGTAAATCAAAACATCACACGAGCCAAGGCCACGTGCCTCAAAGGTACGATCATACTAACAACATGCCAAATGTCGTGCCACAAGTGCAAAAGATTATGTTCAATCTCGAAGAAGCACTAAAAGCACGTAATCGAACCGTCATACGACATCAATGTCACCCCTCCTGCTTGGGTTAGAAGGTGGGGGACTTTTAAGGTCATTCCCCTTATCAGACAGATCTGGGCAGCTTTTTACGTCATCGCCAAAGTTGGACAGGTGCAGGGGATCTATTAGGTCTTTCCCTTGCTTAGACTGTTGGGGAGTGATTTTAACATCGTCACCCTCATTGGACGTGTGCTAAGTGGGAGATGAGACGGGAGCATCCTCTTGACAGGATGAAGAAGAAAAAAGGATTGTGCTAGGGATGAAGTTGAGCAAGGTTGGCAACGGGGGAAGGGGCCTGAGAAATTCCTGCTCCACTATGGGTTGAGCGGTCTTGTTTCTTCAACGATCAGCCCTTGGTGCCCGTCTCTTTTTGGTTTTATGACGTGATGTCAGATTCATCTCGCTGGGGTGGTAAACCGCTCTAACTTGGCGAACATCCTCTTATTCTAAGGACTTAGTCTGCTTCGACCATGGTAAGTTATCCATGGCAGGGAATTCGAGGTTTATGCATAGTCTGATTCATTGATAGGAAGGTCCTGGTTTGTGAGATCTTCTTGGCTTGATGGAGAAGTGATTTGGGGATCAGTTACGGGGAGATTGTAAAATTCTTGACACTGCCGCATCTTCTCTGCAAACATATCAAGGAAAGTTGTGCTTTCTGACAAATAATGACTTCTTATTTGATGGAATGGGCACCAACAATCTTGAGTCCCGTTAGCAAGACGGTAGGGTTGCCTTGTTTGCTTTGGTGTGATTATGCCTTCTAGAAGCATTATAATGAAGAAAGTCTAGAGGATATCAAGGATTTCATCTTCCTCTTGAATGGTTACGGCATGGGAGGCTTTAGTTACCCCAAAGGCCTTCTTCAAATATTTAAGCTTTATCTGACCTATCAGAATGAGGGCCTCAACGATATCCTTTAACATGTAGCAATCATCTGTGGGGTGATTGATCCTTTGATGGAAGGAACAATAATTTGCCTTAGTGTCAAGGCCAGACTGCTCAGGGAACTTGGTTTTGGAAGCTAGATCATATTCTACTTGAATAGCAATCGAAACAGTGCAGGGACCCATTCCGTCTTGAAGGGATAGGCCTTGTTCTTATGTCTGACGAAATAAACACCCCGATCAAGGTTGGTTGGTGGAGGTACCCGATTATATGACTGTTGTTGCTTACCAGTTTAGGGTGTTATTGTTGTCGCAGTTACCCCTTTAGAGAGATTCACAGTTTGAGAGGGAGCCTTCTTTGAATCAGTGACCATGACGGCTGCATTGATTACCCCCTTTTGTTGGCTGCTCCGTGTGTTATTCCTAGAGCTACCATTGCCCCAGTTGTTTTCTGAACTTGTAGATGGTTGTCATGTCCCACCATGATGGCATGACAAACTTTCTATGTGAATTGATTTAGAGATCAACTCTGAAATGGAGGTCGGATTGGAGGCCTCGACATGTAGAGCGATTTCAGGTCGCATGTTTCACACTCAAGTCTGGACTGCTTCCTTCTCAGGCATAGGATTAGGATGGCAAGAAGCCAAGTTTCTCCATCTTGATATGAACTGATCCACGGGTTCATCTGGTTCTTGAGTTAGGGTGAGAAGTTCGATAGTTTGAACCTCTCTCTCGACCTCATGTAAACGTTGATAGAACAGTTTCTCCATCTCCTCCCATGTATGCACCGAGTTTGGAGGAAGTCGGGCATACCATTGGAATGCCGAGCCATTGAGCGTCTCAGTGAACTGTTGAAAAATAAGTCTCCTGTAAGCCGTTGTTTCCCAACATGCCGCTTGAAAGTGGGCAATATGTTGGTTCGGGGAGAAGGTTCCACTGAATAAGAGAAACTTCCCTTTCTTGTAGTTTGAGGGGAATGGGACCTAATCAATATAGGAGGGGTAAGGTCTTTGATAAGGTGTCACACCCTATATCCTTCTAATTTGTCTGTTCCTTAGGCTATGGGTGACCATAGCGTCAATATCTAAGTGAGAGACCGGATGCAAGACAGAATTGTCCTGTGAGGTAGACGGAGTGGGCTGCCGTGGAGGTGTACCATCAGAGTGATGGGAATTGACCTCATGGTTATCCGACTGGTGTGCCACATCAGTACGATCAATCTTCTCCATCATCGCGTGCAACATGTCCTCAAACTTGTTCATACGATCCTCCTGCGCATCACCGGGCTCGCTTATGACCATTACGCTGACCTTTTCTCTACAGAGGTCAACATTAGTGGCAACTGAAGGCTTGTGAGCTTGACAGGTCATTACATTGTAGGTCAGTCAATAAGGGGTCAGCATGCCCTGACTGAACTCCACTCCTGTACACGGATCACGTTTGGACTGGTTCTCGACTGTCTAGGGACCGTGGCTGCTGAGTAGCCGGATCTGCTTCTACTATAGTAACTACAATATTTGAACGTATTTTTCTCCACCTTGGTCCCTGGTAGGAAGCAAGTTAATAAAGCCTACAAAATAGTGGAAAATACCGATAGTCTCATAATGGCCCCAAAATTTTTAAGCACGTCATCAGCACTTCAAAAGACCACCTGCCAAGTTTCATCATGATCAGACATGTCTAAGGCAGTGAACACAAAGTTACAGTTTTGGAATATTTGCCTCTAGCAGCCTGAAACGGACCCTGCAACTAGAGCTACATCTTTGATATCTCAAATCCCTGTGGGACTACCTCCATTGGATCCGACACAGTAAGAAACCCCTATGGGCCAAGTTTTGGCTTGATCAGAGACTCTAGAACAAAGATATGAGCAAAACATTGAAATAAGAGAGGTCGCACACTATTCCCGTATGGCCTCACTGCACCAAAACACCATTAAAGGTGGTTGTTTTTACTATCACGGGCAGTCACTTTCAAGGTAGGTAACTCACCGTTCCAAATCAGATTGCTCCCAAATGTGGCACACCTCGAGACAATATTCGAGCGGGGAGAAAAACTAGAGAGAAGTTGTTGAATTGTGAAGAAGTTGAAGAAAGATCAACAGCGACACGTCTCGTTCGATGAACCAAATCACGATGCTCTCATAATGGATCACCATAAAACTAATTCCATTGTGTGCCTAAGGTTCATGGCTATCAATGGACCGAACCACGTACAGGATGGATGGTCAGATTTCATGCATGAAGCTGATGAAGTTACTGAAATTCTGGCAGCCGGATTCCAGATTTCGGCCAAAACTCAAAAGTCGTGAAATCTTCGTTCGGGCTCTTAATTTCGTTGTGATTGTTGCCACGCAATCGTAATGACATGATTAGTGTGCTACAACGAAGAAATCACATAAAAAAATTAAGGAAATGTTGTACTATCGATCCAAAGTTTCCAAGATTCAAACAAATTTCAAGTCTGGTGATCATGACTCAAAAACATGATTCATGGCTCGAACTTGGTATTAAAACAATCACCATGTCGATCCCTACAAGAAAACAATAGTATTTCGATCAAACGGGCATCAAAACAACCTCGGGTTATCCGTGGAAGATCATGTAAGTTCTCGAGCAGCATAGGGACTGTTTTGAAATTCTACACATCCTTAGGCAGGGGCAAAACAGTCCTTTTACATCAACTTTTAGAATTAGATTTAATTCAATTAAATCTAAATTTTTAGCAATTAGGTCTAATTTTGATCAATCCACCCATGTTTGGGCACAACTCTATATAAACAAGCACAGCCTCATTGTAAAAATACACGCCCACCCCCATAAAGAACCCCAGCCTTCAGTTGGTTTTTGAGAAGATTGAATAGATATTTTGATTCTTTGCTTGAGCTTGTGAGTACGTCTTGGAGAGAGAGAGAGAAGGTCGATACCTTTCGGGTAGGTAACTTTCTCTCTCCTTTCCTCTCTCTCTTTCTTTTCTCTTAATGTTCTTCTCTCTCTCAATGCTCTCTCTCTTTCTCTCTTCTTTCTCTCTTCTCTCTTTCTCTTTGTTCTTCTCCCTCTTCGTCTACCAGTCAACGAGACCTAGCGACATGTTGTTTTCTCTCGATTCCTCTGTTAGTCGACGAGACCTAGCGTTGGTTGTCTTTTCTCTCTCTACAAGTAGGTTAGGCATAGCGCTGGTTGGTTGTCTCTCTCTTCTTCTACCAGTCAGTGAGGCCAAGCGTCGGTTGGTTTTCTCTCTTCTTCTACCATTCGGTGAGGCTTAGCACCGATTGTCTTTTCTCTCTATCAGTCGGCAAGGCCTAGTGTCGGTTGATCTTGTTCCTCTTCTTCTCTCTGTCAGTGAGACCTATCCCAACTGGTTCTCCCTCTGTTCTTCTGTTAATTGGCGAGACTAAGCGCCAGTTGGCTCCCTTCCTCTCTTCTCATCAGACATAGTCAGTGAAGCCTATCATGGACTGCTTCCTCTCTCTCCCATCTCTTGAAACAGTTAATGACGTCTAACGCCGACTGCATCGCCTCTTTCTTCACTCTCTTTCCGTCTATCCCCTTATTCTCTTTAACCATTCCTTTGATGCTCTCTGATTCGACCAAGAGGGATTGAGGTTAGCATCTCATGGCAGTTCTGTCATCTAGCCATAATGTTGTTGTGACAAATTCCCTTGGCCTTTGTTTTACTGCCGCGACAGACCGACCATCATGCCTAGCTAGTCGATATCGGCAATAACGCCTAGTAGCGATCCCGTGATCTGGTCTCAGTTATCAATCCCGTTTCTCCACCATGTTATGTCAATTATCCATGAGCTTAGTCACTGCCCTGACCTTCTTACTTGGTCTAATCCTTCTCTCCCGCTATCTTTCTTTCTTCTTTTTGAATACGCATGCTTGCATACGTTCATAAAAGAGAAAAAGGGTGAAGACTGACCCACCAGTCCCATAACCTTTGCCATATATGTGTGTTATTGCAGAGGCATAAAATAAGAAGAATACGAGCCAAGGGAGGCGATTCCAAACTAGTTTCATTACTGGGGGGCTTTCTTTGTGATCTATGAGGGTGCCCACGCGAG
Source organism: Amborella trichopoda (assembly GCF_054954075.1). Classification (NCBI taxonomy): domain Eukaryota; kingdom Viridiplantae; phylum Streptophyta; class Magnoliopsida; order Amborellales; family Amborellaceae; genus Amborella; species Amborella trichopoda. The sequence goes on along the minus strand of NC_142337.1, from coordinate 34,948,048 downwards.
TCAGCCCGAGTAAGTCCCGAACCCACCTTTTAAATTCTTCTCTCACCGGTTGGTAACACCTGCCCCCATTTTCGAACGAGGTTCCCGAGAGAGTGATCTCACAAACATCTCGGGTCTTCCTTGAAACCCGAGACGCGAGCAGCCCGATCCCTTAGGGATCTGGAGGGTGAGATCGAGGCATCTAACCAGCTTGGCGACTCCACTAGGGACTTACTACCCCTCAGTCGGATCATTCTTGTTTTGCTAGTTTTTTCTCTATCTGCTTTCGTCATATTTTCACATTCACTTATGGCTGTTGGGTACTATAACCCCTTCATTCGGATTGGGGATTTCTTATCCCCTTACTCAAGAGTGTCCTTAGGGAACAAGGTCCTTCAACTTTGTTCTTGACCATCCTCTTGAGCAAAGACCCCTTGTCTAGCTCCCAGATGTTAACCTGGACTGGTGTGAGGAGGGACTTGAAAGTCCCTCACTCCCCATCTCTTTGCCCTGATGGAAATTCCACCAAGGTGCCTTGCATGGGAAGCACTTATGTTGCCCCACACACCATGCACCCAGCCACCGGCAAGTCACCTACCGGTCATGTTTCCGAGGTACGTTGGAAGGCTGCCCAGTCCCTTTCTACAAAAGGCAAGCTAGTTGTCATTGCTTCTGTGGGTCGCCATAAGGCTACCCCCCACCAGGGGTTTCTATCCCTAGAGGCTCAACACAGAGAGGCGGAAACCCCACGGTCTCCACCCCTTACACACACCACAAGACTCATGGGTCGCACACTCAAGTCACACTTCGGGGCAACCCTTTTGTTACTTCAAGTCTATGTCAAGGATTGAACCTGTCGAGGCCAGATCCTCCACATGCTACTCATGTGCATCCCGCTACTCGAGGCAACGCCATTACTGAGCCAACCCGAGTACACAAGTGATGACCTCCTTGTCGTTCTTCCAAGCACACATAAGGACACCCTGTAAGGGGTAGGCCCGCACCTGTACTCTTACAGACACTTGCTCCTAGTTCTCGACCTCTTAAAACCAGCTCACCTACACGAGCCCAGGTGGACCCCCAAGATCCTTCTTCAAGGGGTGTGCAAGCATCACCATCTAAGGCCTCCCCTCGTTCTCGACTCAGGCCTCCATATGAGTCAACCCTACTCCCGCTTGCTCCTTCTTCATTGAGCAAGCACCTTCAACCTTGGTACTCAAAGGTTTTCCCCAAGGGTACCATCCTGAACCAGCCCCAACACTTTGGTAACGTCTTTGGAGCTCATAAGAGAGCTCGGGGCATGGACCTCATAGAAGATAGAGTCCTTCATCGTCCCTGGCCCAAGATGACTCCAGTTCCTGGCCCTCGTCCTTTGCCACACCAGATGGAGACAGCTCTCATCTGTGTAAGAAGGGACCAACCATGACCTAGATCACAGTTTTTACATGAGGTCCATTAAAACCTCAAGACTAAACATGATAGAGGTCTACAAATTTTGACTAGGGAGGTGACCAAGGCAGTCAAAATAGCCAATTTTGATGACCCCCTTCATCTAAATCCCTTATACCCCCTTCAGACAATGAAGTCTGAAGAAGAGCTCTATGAGCCATGTGTTGTGGTTACTGTCGTAAAATAAGACCCAGCCACTCAATAACCACGGTCCCAAGACCGTCATGAACCGGTGTCGCAACCACGTTCCCAAGACCGTCAAGAACCGGTCCAAACGTGATCTGCATACAAAAGTCGAGTTCAGTCAGGGCATGCCGACCCCTTACTGAGTAACCTACTATGTCCGACACGTTAAACTCGCAAACCTTCTATCACTATGGTCAGCGTAATGGTCGTAAGCGAGCCCAGTGATGCACAGGAGGATCGCATGAACAAGTTTGAGGATATGGTGCGTGCGATGATGGAAAAGATTGATCGTATTGACACTACACGCCAGTCGGTTAGCCATGAGGTCAATTCCCATCACTCTGATGGTATATGTCTGCGGCGACCTCCTCCATCTACCTTACAAGACAATTTTGTCCCTCATCCAGTCTCTCAGTCTGATATTTACGCTATGGTCACCCGTAGCCTAAAGATCAGAAAAATTCCAGGCATATAGGGGGCGACTCTTTATCAAAGGCCATACTACTCCTATATTGATCAAGTCCCGCTCCCCTCAAACTATAAGAAATGGAAGTTTCCTCTATTCAGAACAACCTCCCCAAACCAGCATATCGCCCACTTCCAGGCGGCATGTCGGGAAACGGCAGCTGACGAGAGACTTCTTCTTCGCCAGTTCGTCGAGACCCTTGATGGCCTGACACTTCAATGGTATGCTCGACTTCCTCTAAACTCGGTGCATACATGGGAGGAGATGGAGAAATTGTTCTATCAATGCTTCTATGAGGTCGAGAGAGAGGTTCAAACCATCGAGCTTCTTACCCTAACTCAAGACTCCGACGAGCTTATAAATCAGTTCATATCAAGATGGAGAAACTTGGCTTCCCGCCATCTTAGTCCTATGCCTAAGAAGGAGGCAATCCAAACATGCGTCCGGAATATGTGATCTGAAATCACTCTACATGTCGAGGCCTGCAATCTGACCTCCATGTCAGAGTTGATCTCTAAATCAGTTTTCATAGACTGTTTGTCATACCATCATGGTACGGCACGACAGCCATCTACAAGTTCAGCAAGTAACCAGCGCAATGGTAGCTCTCGAAATAACACATAGGGAAACCAATAGAAAGGGGTAATCAGTGTAGCCGTCATGGTCACTGATTCAAAGAAAGCTTCCCCCCAAACCTTGGACCTCTCTAAAGGGGTAAACATAGCAACAGTAACACTAACACCCCAGGTTGGCAATCAACATCCATCATACAATAGGGTACCTCCACCAGCCAACTTTGATCAAAATGATTATCTCTCCAGGCATAGGAGTAAAGTCTATCCCTTCGAGAAGGAATGGGTCCCTGCATTGTTCCAGTTAGTATTTAAGCATAATATGATCCAGCTTCCAAAACCCAAGTTCCCCCAGAAATCTAGCCTTGACGATCAGGAGAATTATTGTGCTTACCATTGAAGGATTAATCATCCTATGGATGATTGCTACATGCTGAAAAACGTCATTGAGGCCCTGATTTAGAAGGGTCAGATAAAGCTTGAAGACTTAAAGAAGGCCTTCAGAGTAGCTGAGGCCTCCCATAATGTAACCATCCAAGAGGAGGATGAATTGCCTGGAATTCTCTACACCTTCTTCATTATAATGCTTCAAGAAGGCGTAACCACACCGAAGAAGGCAAGGCAACCCATTCACCTTGTTAAGGGGACTGAAGATAGTTGGTGTCCATACCATCAGATAAGATGTCATTACTTGTCAGAATGCACAACTTTCCTTGACATATTCGCAAAGAAGATGCCAGAGTATCAAGAATGCTACAACCTTCCCGTAAGTGTTCCTCAAATCATTTCCTCATCGGGGCAAGAAGATCTCACAAGGCACTACCTTCCCATCAATGACTCGGACCCTGCGGAACCCTTTACTTCCCAACCATGGATTATCTACCATGACCGAAGCAGACTCAAGTCATTGAGGTGAGAAGCAGTTCATCAAGCTAAGGCTGTTTGCCACCCCAGCGAGATGAGTCACACATTACCTCGAAAAACTAGAAAAAGACGGGTACCAAGGGCTACTCGCCGAAGTAATAAGACCTCTCAACCCACAGTAGAGTGGGAATTTCTCAGGCACCTTCCTCCATTACCAAGTTTGCTGGACTTCATCCACGTCATGATCCTTTATCCTTCTTCATCCCATCAAGAAGACATCCCCGTGACATCTTCCACTCAACAAACGTCCGATGAGGGTGACGACGTTAAGAGCACTCCCCAACGGTCTGAGGAAGGAAAAGACCTAAAAGATCCCTTGCACCCACTCAATCCTGGTGATGATGTAAAAAGCTGCCCAGATTGGTCTGATGAGGGGAATGGCCTTAAAAGGCCCCCACTTTCCAACCCTTCTCCAGCTTCTTCTCCAGCTTCTCGTTCTCTTATGTCTTCTGTAGATACGACCTTGATGTGCCCAGACTTCGAGGCTCTCAAACGGAAATTCGAAGGATTCAATATAAGCAGGACGCAGCGGAATCAATTGAGAAAGACCCAGGCACAGGTAGCAGGATTCTTAACAATTGTTGATGCCTTGGTAGGTAAAGCCAAGGCAAAGCCACCTTCATCAAAGAAGTGAAATAAGTCAAAGCCAAAGAAGCCCCAGTGGGTCCTTGAGCCTGACTTCGAGCAGAGATTGAGAGAATCAAGAGGACAAATCTTCTATTCTCAGGAGGCTTGCCACATGATCTAAGTCTGTGAAGAACCGTCTAGCTTGGAGCAAGCACTCTAGGCATCCGTACAAATATCATATGGTTCGTATGAAGACACTCTTCACATAATCATCGTTGAACCTCAATTCTCCTTTAACGTTCAAGACTAGCCTCTCCAACCTGACGTGTTCACCACATTTGAGTTTGACCTTTCCGTCACTCGATTCGAGGAGGTGTAGAAATTATGACCCACTTTGGACCTCTTTCAGCGGTAGAAATATCAGGATCATGGGTCTGTGCACTTGATGTTGATCAAAAAATCTCTAAGAACGATGATGAAGAACTGCAAGAGGCTTCAGAAGAATGGGAAGAAGGTGGTCATGCCACAGCTGATAAACTTGAGGAAATAAATCTTGGCGACAAAGTGGATCCCAGACCAACTTTAATTTTTGCGAATATGTCGTCAGGTGAATAAGAAGAATTCACCACCTTGAAAGCAAATCGAGATGCCTTTGCTTGGCACTATCATGAGATGCCTGGGTTAAACCCTCATGTAGCAGTTCACCATCTCGACATCGATCCAACTATCAAACCAGTCAAACAGAAGTCGAGAAGGTTCAGGCTTGACCTCGAGATGTAGATAGACACCGAGATAACCAAGCTCAGACAAGCAGGTTTCATCCGTGAAGTCAAATACTCGAAATGACTAGAAAATGTTGTTTTGGTCAAGAAAAAGAATGATCAAATCAGAGTGTGTATTGACTTTCATGAGTTGAACACCACCTATCCTAAGGATGACTTCCCGTTGCCATTCACCAAGATGCTCATTGACACTACAGCTCACTGTTAGATCTTTTCCTTCATGGACAGATACTCCGGGTATAATCAAATAAGGATGGCACCTAAAGATGAAGAGGCCACCGCATTCTTAACTCTAAAAGGGGTCTTCTGTTACACAATGATGCCGTTTGGATTAAAGAATGCTGGGGCCACATATCAGAGAGCAATGACGACCATTTTCAAAGACATGATACACAAAGAGGTGGAATGTTATGTAAATGACTTGGTGGTAAAATCTGAAGAGAAGGATGCTCACATGAAGGATCTTGAAAAAGTATTTGAGCAATTACATCTTTATCAACTTCATCGTGCGCAGCCTCCTTCCGTGCCTCTCTGTGTCTATCATCGTGCACAAGCATCCCTTGTGCCCGATGCCTATCACCATGCGCTCCACGAGAGGAAATCACCGCGTGACCCATAAGAGGTTATCTCCGTGCCCCTTGCCAGAAGATATCATCGTCCGCAAGAAATGTGTGGCCTTCTTGCGTTGCCAACAACGACGCTTCTTGCCATCCATGGGTTTCTCTCATGTCCCACGTCTAGCGTCGCGTGCCTCTTGAGGAGTTATCGCCGTGAGCCTCACCAGAAGCCATCGTCACCTGCGAGGGACACGGTGTCTTCTCGTGATGCCAACGGCGAGGCCCATCGCTGTCTAGATTCTTCCTCCCTCTGCCGTCTCTCTCTCTCTCTCTCTCTCTCTCTCTTCATTCCCTTTTCTTCTCTTCTTTATTTTCTCTTCTCACTTGACTGAGGGTAGACTTGGCTTAACACTACCATAACGGTCTGGTTGTCGAGAAGTATTGCTGTCACATTGGTCTTGAATACCTGCCCATCTTGCTGCCACATCAAACTAAGACAGTCTTATCGTCCTCGGTTTCGAGAGAGCAATCTCAAGTCCCGGCTTCACTAGAAACCCGAGATACATGTCGTCAGATCATCTAGATCCAGAGGGCGAGAGGAGGCACGTAACCAGCTTCGCAACTCCACTGGGGACTTATTACCCCTCGTCGGTTCACTCTTTTTTGATCAGTATCATCGTTTACTTTCTGCAGGACTTTCTATTGCACCTGGGTTGTTCAACCCATTCATACGAGTCGGGGACTTTCCTAGCCCCACACTTACGACTATCCCAGGGAAGTGAAACGCTCAAGCTTCCTTCCCTACATTCCTCTTGAGTCGAGACTCTCAGTCCGGCTCCCAAGTTCTGTTCTGGGTTGGTGCATGCAGGGACTTAAAGGTCCCTGACTCCCTGCTTCCTCACCCTAGTGGACCCTCCATCAAGGCTCCTTGCATTGGTATCACATCTTCTATCACACACTGCACCCATTATGCTATTGGCAAGTCCCTTTCTAGTCATATTGCTTGGTACAGCAGAAGGCTGCCCTGTCCACTCTCGCGAAAGGTAATCAAGTTGCCATTACTTCTGAGGGTTGCCACAAGGCTACCCCTCGAACTCGTTCACTATGCCGAACCTCTACACTTGGAGGCAGAAATCCTGGGGTCTCCACCCCATGCACACACTTAAAAGCTCGTGGTCCAACCACTCGAGCCACACATCAGGGCAACCTTCCTACTGCCTTGAACTCACGTTCAAGGCTAAGCCTTCTCGGGCCAAACCCTACGCTCGTCATGCATCCCATAGCTTGGGGCAGCGCAAGTTCGGCATCAGCTTGAACACATGAGGGTTGACCACTTTGTCCTCCCTCTCACCACACACATCTTCACCCTGTGAGAAATGGGCTTCTACTCGGTCCCTCACAGACACAAGCTCGTGGGTCTCAATCTCCCAAGGTTGAACCAGTCGAGCAAACCTGGGCAGACCCTCAGGTCACCTAGACAACTAACCCTAAAGGTGCACACGCACCGACGTTGCAGGTTCCGTCGTCTCCTTCTTCTGTCACTCCTCTCTCACCAGGCAAGCACCTCAAGACTTGGTACTCAAAGGTCTTCCCTAAGAGTGCCGTCTTGAGCCAGCCTCAGGTCAGCAGTGCACCCGAGCCCCACAAAGGAATTTAGGGCAACGACCTGATGTCAGACAAAAGCCTTCAGCCTCCAAGGCAGTGACCCAGGTTGCCCCCTGTCCTTGGACCCCATTCTTTGCTCTAGCTAATAGATACGACCCTCGCCTACTCCATAAAAGTGGGGCAGTCAAAGTTTCGGGCTCGGTTCTGGAAAGAGGTCCATAGTCGTCTTAAGATCAAGCAGAAGAAAGATCTGTAGATTCTAACCAAAGAAACCCCCAAGGCAGTTGAGGTTACCACCTTTAGTGATCTCTTACCTCGTAATCATTTCTTCCCTCTGCGAATCCCGGAACCTGAGCAAGTCTAAGAGTATTGCTCGGTGATTACTACTCAGAAGCCACAATCTCCAGACCGTCGAGAACCATTCCTCACAAGGTCAGCATACAAGGCTCGAGTCCAGCGTACAAGGCTCGACTCCACCTGGCACTTACCTTCCAGAAGAAACGATCAGTGTCATGGTGATTAACGAGCTTGACGATGCCCAAGAAGAGCGAATGAACAGGTTTGAGGTAATGATGCAGTCCATCCTTGAAAAGATGGAACGTCTAGAAGCGTCCAGCTCCCTTCTTCTCGACCTGAGATCTATTCCATGTCTGATGAAGACACAGTTCTTAAGCAAACTCCCTTACCAGTCTCCCAAGATAGCTCTCCTTCTTGTGAAGTTTCTCAGACTGACATAGATACCATGGTGACCCATAGCCCCAAGAACAAGGCCCCAGGCGTGCAAGAGGCAGCGCTCTACCAAAAGCCGTACCCCTCATACATTGACCAAGTGTCATTTCTCCCGACCTACCAAAAGGGGAAGCTCTCGCTGTTCAACGGTACTACATCCCCACACCAACATACTGCCCACTTCCAAGCGACTTGCCTAGAGACGACAACTAATGGGTGACTCCTCCTCCGTCAGTTCGTCAAGGCCCTCGAAGGGCCAACATTCTAGTCGTATGCTCTGCTGCCTCCAAACTCGGTGCACACCTGACAGGAAATGGAGCAGTTTTTTTACCAACGTTTCTATGAAGTCAAAAGGAAGATGGAAACCGTCGATCTCCTCACTCTAACTCAAGATCCTAGTGATCCAGTTGACAAGTTCATCGCCAGATGGAGAGATCTAGCAACTTTTCATGCCACTCTCATGACTGAAAAAGAAGTTGTCCAGCCCTGCATACGGAACTTCTCGAGATCGCCCTACATGTCGAGGCTTTCAATCCACCCTCCATGTTAGAGCTCGTCTCTAAAGCAATTCGTATTGAGGGTCTGTCCAAGCACCATGGCGGATCTAGTCAACGACCCTCTGGTTCGAACTCCTGCTCCAACAATCAAAGCAACCAGCATAAAGTAGTGATCAGTGCTCTCGTCCTGACACTAACAAAGCCACCCCTCAAACCCTGGACCTCTCCAAGGCACAAACGCCTCAGGCCGGGGTCAAGCAGTAGTTCTATAATAAGGTGCTGCCTCCATAAAACATAAAGCGAAGTGACTTCTGGACCTAGCACAAGAATAACATGTACCCCTTCGATAAGGAGTGGACTCTTGCACTGCTTCGACTACTACTGGAGAAAAACATGATCCAACTGCTAGAGGTCAAGCTGGATAGGAGACACACGAGAGGTACTGCACCTACCACAGGAAAGTAAGCCACCCCACTCAAGACTGCTATAAGCTCAATGACACTATTAAAGTCCTTATTAACAAGGGTTAAAGAAAGCGTTCGAAGAGTTAAAGAAAGCGTTCGGGGCAACTGAGGATTCTCACATAGTGACAATACAAGAAGATGATGGGGAACCCGCCATCCTCCATGCAATCTTTCCATAATGCTTGAAGCGGGACACATCACGCCAAAGCTAACAAGGCAGCCCAAGTTCCTGCTTTCCATAACGCTTGAAGAGGGACACATCACGCCAAAGCTAACAAGGCAGCCCAAGTTCCTGGCTTAGGAACTGAGAACCTTTGATGCTCGTATCACCTAATACGTGGCCAAGACGTGAGCAATTGCACTGGCTTCCTCGAACTCTTGGCAAAGAAGATGCAGCAATGTCAGGAAGCTCATGATAACCCAGAAGGACACCCTCAAGTCCCACTTCCATCAGTGCAAGAAGAACTCCTGATGCAAGCCCCAGGAAGCACTGAGCTAGACCCCCTGCTGGCCCTCTTCGAGACAAAGCTTCAATAGGGTCTCGTTACTCCCAAACCCACCATCAACCTAAGGGCCTTGCCCAAGGTACATAAAACCACTGGTGCCCATATCACCAAGTATGGGGCCACGAGTTGAAAGAATGCTCTAGGTTCGAAGCTATAGTCATTCAGAAGGTGCAAGAAGGCCACATTATTTGTGTAGTTCTCTCAGAGAACTTCCAAGCCGTCACTCCCATCCAAGAGGAAGCCCCACTATAGGTCCCCTATGAGCATACCCTGGACTCTTTAGAGCCCTCGACCTCTTAGTCCTATGAAGTCTACCATGGAAGAAGTAGGCTCAAATCCTTGAAGCGTGAGGCAGTCCACCAAGCTAGGACTACTCATCACCCCGATAGGGCGAACCAAACCCCTCTTAAGGGATTCAAAAGGAGACGGGCACTCAAGTCTACTCACCGAAGGAATCGTCTCCCTCAACCCCCAGTCGAGAAAGAGTTTTTCAAACCCCTTCCTCCACTACCAACCTTACATGACTGAATCCTAGGCACAGCTCGCCTTATCCTGTCATCCAATCAAACGGATGTCCTTGAGTCATCAATAGCTCGGGAGTCATCCAATATGGGTGACGACGTTAAAAGCACCCCACAACTGTCAAAATCGTGGCAAGACCTAAAATACTCCCTGCACACGTCCAATTTCGGTTACGACATAAAAAGCAGCCAGGAACATTCTAACTCATCTTCTACTCCCTCTTCTTCTATTTCTTTCATAGGAGCAGCTTGACAGTGCCTAGATTTCGACAATCTAAAAAGAGAGCTCGGAGACACCAGCCTTAACAGGTCATAGCTGAAGCACCTAAGAGAGACACTGGCCCATGCGGCTTGATTCTTGACAGTCGCCGATGCCCTGTCGACCCAAGCCAAGACTGATCCATTTTCAAGCTCCTATTCCCACGAGGCATGTCACATGATTCAAGTTCATGAAGCGTAACCCAGTTCGGGACAAGTACCGAGTGACCTCAGTGACAATGTCATGAACTCTGCATTTGAAGTCAACCCTTTCATTGCTTGGTTCAGCCAGGGACAAGAAATCGTCTCTCACACTAGGCTCCTTCTAGAAGAAGAAATGTCAAGATCGTGTATGTCTGCAACCGAGGTTGATAAGAAGCATCTTGAATCCCCAGACAAAAAGTTGCAAGACGATCCGAAAGAGTGGGAAGAGGGTGGTCACGCCACAACTGATGAGTTTGAAGAGATAAACTTAGGGGATGAGGCCGACCTAAGGCAAACTTTCATCTTAGCAAAAATGTCCCCAGAAGAGAAAGAAAGTTATATTGCCCTCCTCCACCGGTCGGGAATCCTCTCCTGACCTTGTTCTTTGCCCTACCAGCATTACCTCTCCCCATCAGAAAAACCACTCTGTCTGTCAGGAATTCCCGTTTGACCCTTTTGTTTTTTCGCTTTTCTGATAATCCGGAATATTACGAAAATTACCTGAATCGGCGAAAAGTACCCCTGTGACCATGCGGGTTTCTCTTTTCCCTGCCTTCCCACTTCAGCAGTTCACCACAAACTCACCAGAATTCCATTGAGTTTTCGGTTTGCACATTGTTACTCCTTCTTCTTCCGACAACTAGAGAACCGTCGGCTCCCCTGACTTCTCTGCAACCTTTCCTTCAGCCTCGGGACTATAAAAAAAAACACCTCAGCTCCGACTAAAGACCACTACAATTCCTACAGCTTCACTAAAATGGCCATCACCTCGCACCTTCGCAAATGCATATCGCCATGCACTTCGTCAAGGGCTATCGCCGTGCACCCATTAGGAGTTAACACCATTCGAGCTAACACCACATGCCCTTCATCAAGAACCTAACACCGCGAGCGTTAACCATAACTTAGCACCGTGCGCATGCCATGGCACTTCCATTTGTACCTTCGTCCTGCATCCCCAGGAAGTTCATTCCTTGCACCCAGCCTCACTCCTCCGGGAGTCGGGTCCCCAATTACAACTCTATTCCCCATGGAATAGCATTCTCCCCACAAAAGGGTGCTGCATGACCCTAAATTGCACAACCTTGGTCCTAGCCACGTGACCCTAAACTACACATCCACGGTCTAGTTTCACGACCTTAAACCGCATGGTCCAAACTACATGACCTTAAATTGTAGCGAAGGTCTTGTTGCATGACCTTAAACTGCATGATCCTAGCCGCATGACTTTAAACTGGATAGCCATGGTTTGAGCGACAAGACCTTAAAATTGTAACGCATGTCTTTATAATAAAACGATAAATAACACGACAAGTAGTCCACACGCACGACTTTAAACTGTGAAATGGACTCACCCCTTCGCCAGGTGTATTCCATCAACATCCCCTGTGGAGTTAGTCGTATGCAAAAGAAAAAGGGAGTCATGCTTACCCCTTCAATCCCCAGTGGATCTGTCTCACACCAACACCCAAGTAGGAGTCACACGCTATTGTGACCCACTACCCCCAGTGGGGTCGCATCTGTACTCTGGCTTGTCATTCTCAACAGAGTTACATGCATATTATTACTCATCATCCCTAAGGATTCACACTTACCCTCTTAATCCCCCGTGATGTCCGCTTCCACTCGCCACTCCTCGTAGGCTCACCATCTTCATATAAAGCTCTCTGCTTGTGTATAGCCTCAACTATCTCTATCCCCAGGGAGTCAGATTGTTATCCACAGACCTATTCCTCATGCAGCTTCACCGACATAGCAACCCACACCATGGTTCGAGCCATATGACCTTAAAACTGCACAATCTTGTTTCATGCTGTACGACCCTAAAACAGCACAGCTGTGGTCCATGCTGCATGACCTAAAACTGCACAGCCTTGGTCCTAGCCGCATGACCTTAAACTGCATAGCCTCGGTCCTAGTCGCATGACCTTGAACTGCACAGCCCTTGCCCTAGCTGCAGGACCCTAAACTGCACAGTCCTAGTCCATGCTGCATGACCCGAAACTGCACAGTTGTGGTCCATGCTGCATAACCTTAAACTGCACTACTGTTGTCCATGCTGTATGACCTTAAACTGAGCAGTCGTGGTCTGTGCTGCAAGACCTTAAATTGCACAGCCATGGTCTGCACTGTATGACTTTAAACTGCATAGCCATCATCCAAATTATATGACCTTAAACTATAACGGAGGTCTAGTTACACGACCTTAAACTGCCTAGTCCTAACTGCATGACTTTAAACTACATAGCCACAGTCCAAACTATATGACCATAAACCATAGTCTATGTCCTAGTTGTATGACATTAAAAGGCTCAGCATCACGGTCCAAACTATATGACCTTAAAATATAGCAGAGGTCTAGTTACACGACCTTAAACTACCTGGTCTTAGTTGCATGACTTTAACTGCGTAACCACAGTCCAAGCTATATGACCTTAAACCATAGTGCACGTTCGAACTGCATGACATTAAATTGCTTCGCACAGGTCCAGGAGGCATGACCTTAAAGACATCTCAGCATAGGTGCACACCCCTTTCACATGCATTTTCATGCATGTTTTCCCTAACCGACCCATTTGTGTCGCCTTCATTGCTTCCCCAGTGAACCTATTCACTTCACTACCACTATTCAGCATTCCCCAGTCAGTCTCACCCATGTTTACAAAGATGGAAAACCATCTTGCCATCATACTCGTCATCAGCTAGTGGGCCACCATTTTTCACCCACCATTCATACGCCTTACATCTTTCATAGGTACTCTCGTGCCATCTCCCCAAAGTGAGTCAAGGTCGTCACCATACTCACACTATGGCCTCCAGAGGCTGCCATTCTTCACCACTCTGGTCCAGTTGTATGACCCTAAACTGTAGTGCATGTCCTAGCCACATGACATTAAAAGACTGCGCATAGGTCTCGAAGGCATGACCCTAAACACGGCTTCACAAAAAAAAAAAAAAAAATGGGCATGTTATAAACCTGAACAAGGGAAGGCCATGAGTAAAAATAATAGGCGAGCATGTTCATGAAACCATGAGTAAAAGAGTTCCGTGAAAACAAAAACCCAAGCACAGTGAAAACACCAAAAGGGCACCATGAGTAAAAACAGATAAAAAGGGTAGACATGACCGCAAGGTCATGGGTAAATGAGCTCAAAAATTAAGGAAGTTGGGGAAACCATCTTTACGGCACCACTTCCCCAGTTTAAGTGAAAACCTGTAAAAGGGTGCCTGAATCAACAAAACAGGTTGATGCAGCACTGCAGCCTCAACCAACACACAATTGCTAAACAGTCATAATCTTGGCTGACGAGGTCTACTTAAAATCTTCAATTGCCAGCATCCAATCACAACACAAAAATGGCTCATCCGGGAGTGAGAGCCTCTTAAGAGCTGTCACACTTCACATCCAAAGACAACAAGAGTCCTTGAGGGTGAGGACGATGATCAAAAGATCCACAAAAAATGCTAAAGATCCCACGAAGCTAAGAAAATGATGAAGCTAAGGCCCAACCTACCATAGACTTTAGGGTAGTTTCTCATCATGAGAACACCTCGCCATAATTCCCTCTATTCGATAAGCCCAAACTTTGGGGATAGGTCAGAAGCCCCCAACTGGACCCCACTGTATGGGACTTACAAAGATACCCTGATCATCAAAACCAAACCTTGTGTAGCAGCAAACAATGCCAACTAAAGGTTCATAGAAATTGGCCTTTAGATAGGCTCGATTCTGACGAATGAGGTCCCTACAAAATGCTCAAGCTGTTAGAATCATGAATAGTCCTTCGAGGGTTAGAACTTCGACATGATCCCTCAAAAGTCTCTTCTACCCCTAAAGTCTCCACGGATGGACCTATACATTGCATTCAAACATTTGTGCATCCTTTTCAAATGGTGTCCCTCTTGTTTCTCTCAAAGAACAACATTCGATGGGGCATGCTATTTGAAGACATTTTTCAGCATCTTGCTCCCCCAGTCAATAAAGCCTAACAAACAGTGGAAATTCTAATAGTCTCTAAATAGCACCAAAACTAGCCAAGATATTCATAAGGACTCTCAAAAGTATCCTACAAAATTTTGTCGCAATACGATATGCCTAAGGCAGTGCAGACTGAGAAACAACTTTGGCAGAATTAGCCTCTAGCACTCTGAAACGGACCCTATAACGAGAGCTATATTTTCGGTATATTAATTTGCTACGAGGCCGCCACCATTCAATCTGGCACGATTGAAACCCCCAGAAATCAAATTTCAGCTTGAACGGACATCGCAGGAAGAAGTTATAGGTGAAAGAGCAAAACAGGAGGAGCCGCACGCTATTCCCGTGCGGCCACCCCGCAACTAAACTCCATTAAATGGCAGTCACGACCAGTGAATTTAAATGCTTATATCTCCCTCATCTGATATTGGATCGTGCTCCAACTTGAGGGAGCGTGTTCATCTCGTCGAGATGAGCGTTTCGATATGTGGCACACCCACTACGACATCTAAGCGTGAAGAAAAGCTAGAGAGAAGTAGTTGATCAATGCAAAAAAGTGCAGGAAAATGAGCCAGATCGTTCCTTGCACGAGCAACCAAATCACACCGCTCGCGAGCTTGATCGATGTGAAACCAACTCCATCGCGTGCGTAAGGTCTGGGGCTATCTCTAGTCCGATCCCTATATATGATGAACGGTCGGATTCTACACACGATGTCGATGAAGTGACTGTAAATTTTGTCACCGAAATTTCAGATTTTGGCTAAAACTTCAAAGTTGCAAAATCTTCATCCAGGCACAGAATCGAGCTACGTTTGTTGCTCCGCGATCGTGACGGCATGCTCAATGCGCTCCAGCGAAGAAATCACATAAAAACATCAAGGAATGAGGACATTATTGATCCGAAGTTTCAAGATTCATTCAAATTTCAAGTCACATGATCATTTCCTAAAAACACGATCCATGGCTCGACGTTGGTATCAAATCGATCGCCATGTCGTGTGATATAAGAAAACAATCATCTTTAGATCAACCAGGCATCAGAACAACAGCGAATCATCCATGAACAATCATGCACATTTTAGGGCAACACAGGGACTGTTATGAAATTCCACAATTTGTTAGGAAGGGGAAAATCTATCATTTTGCACCCTATTTTCTAATTTCTTTTAATACAATTAAATCTTAATTTTCAGCAAATAGGTTTAATTTTGATCATCCACCCATGTTTGAGCACACTTTTATATATACCACGTACCATCATTGTATGAAAAAAAGCTTAAACCGTTCACAAAAAGAGAGTTTTTACTTAATAAAGTTTCTCTTTCTTCTCATTGTTGGGTCATGTTTGGAGAGAGAGAGTAAGGAGAGAGAAACTTTGGGATCAGTACCCTTAGGCTCAAGGTAAATTTTCTCTCTTTTTCTTTGTCTTCGTCTGAGACTCCCTTTGAGGCCATGCACGGCAGTGGCAGTGCTGTGCATGCCTCTTTCTTTCCTTTTTCTCCTTCCTGTAATTCCAAAGGTTGCGCATAGCGATGGCCGCTCCATGCGCGAGCTCCTTTTCCTCTTCTGTTTGTGCGTCTTAATCTCTCAGTGAGATTTGTAAATGGCACCACTCATTACCATCCGTAGGTGTGTCATCGATGTCTTAACGAGGAATGCAGGTAGCGAACCTTATTGCCATCCACTGTGGCTTCACCCTACCGCGTGACTAATGCCGATGGCTGGATAGTTGCCTCGATCAAGACGTTCAGAACTTGATGATAGGGCGACACAAGTCACAGGTTTTGAGGGAAGACCTGGGACATTTTTGAGATCACTCTCTCTGAAACCTCGTTCGAGAACAGGGGCAGGTGTCACCAACCGGTGAGAGAGCAATTTTAAAGGTAGGTTTGAGACTTACTCGGGCTGGCTCACGTGGGCACCCTCTAAGATCACGAAGAAAGCCTCCCAGTAATGAAACTGGTTCGAAATCACCTCCCTTGGCTCGTATTCTTCTTATTGTCTGCAATTACACACATATATGGCAAAGGTTGTAAGACGGGTGAGTCAGACCACACCCTATTCCTCTTTGGTGAACGTATTCAAGCATGCGCATTCAAAAAGAAGAAGTAAAGAAAGAAGGGAGAGAGAAGAGTCCGACTGAGTGAGAGGATCAAGCTGGCAAGTATTTGGCCTGACGTAGTAGTAGAACAAGCTCGGTAGACCGGCTCATAGAATTACTACTAGACATATTTACTAACCAACTAGCTAAGCACGATGGTCAGTCGGTCGTGGCAATAAAATGGGCCAAGCAATCTTGACACAACAACATTACGACTAGACGACAAGATTTCCATGAGAGGCTAACCTCAATCCCTCTTAGTCCAACGAAAGAATAGCAGAGTGGTGGTCATGTGGGAAAGAATTAAGTAAGAGAAGAAGGGAACAAACAAAGGGGGTGAAGAAAAGACAAGAGGATAAAAGAGAGAGGGAGGGAAGATGCAATCGGTGCTAGACATTGCCGACTGTTTTGAAAGAGAAGAAGAGAAAAGACAGTTAGTGCTAGGCTTTGTCAACTGTCAGAAAAGAAGAGAAGGAGAGAACCAACCAACGTTAGGTTTGCGTCAGTTATGACGAGAGAGAAGTAAGGGAGAGAGATTGAGTCGATGCTAGGCTTTGCCAGCTGTGACAAGAGAGGAGAGAGAAATCCAACAATGTTAGGGTTCATTGACTATTTGGGAAGAGAGGAGAGAGAAATCCAATAGGTGTTGGGGTTTGCCGACTGTTTGAGAAGAAAGGAGAGAGAAATCCAACCAACACTGGGGTTTGCCGACTGTTAAGGAAGAGATGAGAGAGAAAACCTCACCCAGCACTGGGGATGAAAGAAGAAGAGAGGGAAAACTCCACCCGGCACTAGGGATGATAGAAGAAGAAGAGAGGGAAAACCCCACCCGGCATTAGGGATGAAAGAAGAAGAAGAGAGGGAAAATCCCACCCAACGCTAGGCTTGCGCCGATTGCAATGAGGGGGAGATAGAGATAAGAAAAGGGAAGGAGAGAGAAAGTTACTTTCTCAAAGGGTATCGGCCCTTTTCTTCTCTCTCCTCACTCTCTCCAAGATGTACTCACAGGCTCAAGCAAGAATGGAAATTTCTATTGAATCATCAAAGAATGAATCGAGCGTCTTTTTACTATGAGGTAGTGCCTGTTTATATAGAATTGGGCCCAAAAGTAACCTTAATTGAAGGTAATTACTATTTAATTATATTTAAATAAATTTTGAAAATGGGTGTAAAAAGACTTTTTTGCCCCTTCCTAATAATACATGGAATTTCAGAACAGTCCCTGCTACTGCCTGAGATCTAGCATGATCTTTCATGGTTGACCCGGGGGTGTTTGGATGCCCGTTTGATTGAAAGACTATTGTTTTCTTGTTGGGCTCGTCATGGCGATCATTTTGATACCAACTTCGAGCCATTAATCATGTTTTTTAGCCATCTTGAAACCTTTAGATCGCTTGTATACTCGTTCCTTGATGTTTCATCATGATTTCTTTATTGAATCACACTGAGCATGTTGTCACACTCATGTTGCAACAAACACAGCTTAATTTCATGTTCAGATGAAGATTTCATCATCTTGAGTTTTTTATCAGAATCTTGAAATCCGGTGGCCAGAATTTACAGCAGCTTTGACACCTTCGTGTATGAAATCCAACCACTCATTGTATGCGAAGTTCGTGTCAGAGATAGCCTCGAACCTCACGAACATAATGTAATTGGTTTCGTGCCGATCGGGTATGCGAGCATCGTGATCTGGCTGCTCGAACAAGGCGTGTTACTGCTGAGTTTTCTGCAACTTCCTTCACAAATCAGCGACTTTCTTTTAGTTTTTCTCTTTGCTCGGGCATCGTCATGAGGCGTACAACATATCGAATTGCTCGTCTTGATGAGACCAACACTCTCACCAAATTTGGGAGCGGTCTGACTTGGAATGAGTGAGTTATAGGCCCAAAAAGTGACTAATCTTCACTGTAAAAACAACCACCTTTAATGGTGTTTTGATGGACTAAGGCCACACGGGAATAGTGCTCGGCTTATCCCTTTTCAGTATTTTACCCATAACTTTGTCTTGGAGTGCCCGATTAAGTCGAAACTTGACTCATATGGGTTTTCAACCGTGCCGGATCTAGTGGTTGTGGTCCCACAGTTTTTTGACACACCAAAAGTATGGATCTAGTTATAGGGTCCATTTCAGGGTGCTAGAGACTGATTTCGCTGAAAATATTTCTTTGTGTTCACTGCCTTAGACATGTCTGATCACAATGAAACATGGCAGGTGGACTTTTAAGGTGCTTATAAAGATCTTGATCAGTTCTGGGGCCATTATGAGACTATCGGAAGTTTCCACTATTTTATAAGATTTATTGACCTGCTTCCTACCAGGGATCAAGATGTTGAAAAATACGCTCAAACAGCTTGCCCCACCGATTGTTTTTCTTCAAGAGAAGTAAGAAGGACAATCATTCAGAAAGTTACCTTTATCTTTTACTTTTCTCCTTCCTAGTCACAGGATTACGTGCACACCAAGGAGATTCAACGGTGTATCTAGGATGCTCTGACATAGGGATGCATTGTTCGGGGGTCCGTCCATGGAGACTTTAGGGGGAGAAGAGATTTTGTTGGCAACG
Organism: Amborella trichopoda; assembly: GCF_054954075.1. Taxonomy (NCBI): domain Eukaryota; kingdom Viridiplantae; phylum Streptophyta; class Magnoliopsida; order Amborellales; family Amborellaceae; genus Amborella; species Amborella trichopoda. Next base: position 34,929,133 of record NC_142337.1, on the reverse strand, counting down.
TTTGTTTGCTGCTACACCAGGTTTGCTTTTGATGTACAAAGTACCACTAGGGGTCTTGTCTACCGAGTCCAGTCGGGGGCAGGTTCTATTAGCCGATCTCGAAGGTCTGGTTGTGCCGACTAGATGAGCTAACGTCTCTGGTAGGTTCCACCTTGGCTTTGTCAGTTTCTGCCGTGGAAGGATGATGACTAGGCTACTTTGTCTTCTAGCCTCATGGAGAGAGGCATGCACATTTCATGCATGGGGAGAAGGTCCATAAGAGAAGGAGAGGGTAACTGGGCAGGTTGTTCCTCAGCTTTGAAGAAGGTTGTTGATTGGGCAGGTTGTTACTTAGCTTTGAAGAAGGGATGATGACTGGGCAGGTCGTTACCCAGCTTTCAAGAAGGATGTTTACAGGTTATTACAAAGCTTTGAAGAAGGGACGATGACTGGGCAGGTCGTTACCCATCTTTGAAGAAGAATGTTGAATGGGCAGGTTGTTACCCAGCTTCGAAGAAGGGATGATGACTGGGCAGGTAGTCACCCAGCTTTGAAGAAGGATGTTGACTGGGGAGGTTGTTACCTAGCTTTGAAGAAGGGATGATGACTGAGCAGGTCGTTACCCAGCTTTGAAGAAGGTTGTTTACTGGGCAGGTTGTTACCCATCTTTGAAGAAGGGATGATGACTGGGCAGGTCGTTACCCAGTTTTGAAGAAGGATGTTGACTGGGCAGGTTGTTACCTAGCTTTGTAGAAGGGATGATGATTGAGCAGGTCATTACCCGGCTTTACAGAAGGGATGATCCATGAAGAAGGAGGTCGACTAGGCTACCTGTTCACTCAAGACTGAAGAAGCGACGTCGACTGGACTACTTGTTCACTCAGGACTGAAGAAGGAGGTTGACTGGGCTACCTTTTCACGCTGGACTGAAGGAGGAAGTTGACTGGGCTACCAGTTCACCCAAGATTGAAGAAGAATGTTGACTAGGCTATCTATTCACCTAGGACTGAAAAAGGAAGTCGATTGGTCTACTTGTTTTCCCAGGATTGAAGAAGGATGTCGGTTGGGCTACCTGTTCACCCAGGACTGAAGAAGGACATCGACTGGGCTACCTATTCACTCAGGACTAAAAAAGGACGTCGACTGGTCTACCTAATCACCAAGGACTGAAGAAGGAAGTCGATTGGGATACCAGTTCACCTAGGACTGAAGAAGGATGTCGGCTGGGCTACCTGTTCACCCAAGACTAAAGAAGGGCGTCAATTGGGCTACCTTTTCACCCAATAGTAAAGTAGGAAGATGAGGGATGATTTTAACGTCTACACACTATTAGACATCTTGATGATGAAGGGAGTGCTGGTTGAGGCTGTCTATGGAAGCGAATGTTGTATCAAGTTGGTTTTAGTACTCTGAGCACTCTTTGCAGGTTTTCACATAGACTGGGGAAGGACGCTGTAGAGACGGTTTTCACCAACTTCTTTTTATTTGGGGTTCTTTTACCCATGACCTTTTAGCCATGTCCACCCTTTTTGTTCATTTTTATTTACGATGCCCTTTCATGTTTTTACCGAGCCTGGTTTTTTATTCACTAAACTCTTTTGCTCATGGTTGACCATGCCCGTCCATCATTTTTACTCATGGAGTTCCCTTGTTCGAGTATAAACCATGCCCGTCATTCTCTTTTTTTGTGAAGGCGCGTTTTAAGGTCATGCCTTCGGGACATGCGCAAAGCAGTTTATCGTCATGTGGCCAGGACGTGCACTAACGTTTAAGGCCATACGGCTGGACCATGATGGTGATGAATGACAGTCTATGAAGGCCATGGAGTGAGTATGGTGGTGGTTTGACTCACGTGGGGAGACGGCTCGAGGCTACCTATGACAAATGGATGATGTATGAAATGTGAGCGAACGTTTTTGGTGAATCACTAACTTACAACGAGCTTGGATTGGGAGATGGTTCACCATTTTTGTGAGCACAGGTGAGACTCACTGGGGACGGATATATGCTGATAAAATGAATGGAAACACTGGGGTGTTATGAAGATGGCATGCACACACTAACAGTCAGGTTAGGGAAGGCATTGATCAAAATGTACGTGAAGGCATGTGCACGTACGTGGGGATAAGTTTATGGTCATACCTATTGGACCTGTGCGAAGTAGTTTATCGTCATGGCAGTAGGACATGTACTATGTTTTAGAGTCATACAGTTGGATCATGGGAATGCAGTTTAAAGTCATACAACTAAGATTGTGAAGTTAAGGTCATGCAGCTAGACCTCCGCTACGGTTTAAAGTCATATTGTTTGGACCATGGTATTGAGCCTTTTATCATCATGTGAATAGGACGTGCACTATGGTTTAAGGTCATACAGCTGGACCGTGGTCATGTAGTTTAAAGTCATACAACTAAGACTGTGTAGTTTAAGGTCGTACAACTAGATCTCCGCTACAGTTTAAGGTCATATAGTTTGGACCATGGAGTTTAGAGTCGTGCATCTAGACCATAGCTATAGTTTAAGATCATATAGTTTGGACCATGGTCATGCAGTTTAAACTCATACAACTAGGACTATGCAGTTTAAGGTCGTGCAACTAGACCTCTGCTATAATTTAAGGTCATATTGTTTGGACCATGCAATTTAGAGTCGTGCATCTAAATCATAGCTATAGTTTAAGGTCATATAGTTTGGGCCATGGAGTTGAGGGTCTTGCATCTAGACCATAGCTACAGTTTAAGGTCATATAGTTTGGACCGTGGTCATGCACTGTAAAGTCATACAACAAGGACTCTGCAGTTTAAAGTCATGCAACTAGACCTCCCCTATAGTTTAAGGTCATATAGTTTGGATCACAGAGTTTAAAATCATGCATCTAGGCCATAGCTATAGTTTAAGGTCATAAAGTTTGGACCATGGACTTTAGGGTCGTGTATCTAGACCATAGCTACAGTGTAAGGTCATATAATTTGGACCGTGTACAGTTTAAGGTCATATAGTTTGGACTGTGGTCATGCAATTTAAAGTCATACAACTAGGACTGTAGTTTAAGGTCATACAACAAGACCTCCACTACAGTTTATGGACCTATAACTTGGACCATGGAGTTTAGAGTCGTGCATCTAGATATTTTAAGGTCATATAGTTCGGACAATGGTCAAGCAGTTTAAAGTCATAAAACTAGGACTGTGCAGTTAAAGGTCATGCAACTAGACCTTTGCTACAGTTTAAGGTCATATAGTTTAGACCATGGAGTTTGGAGTCATGCATCTAGATCACAGCTATAGTTTAAGGTCATATAGTTTGGACCTTTGAATTAAGGGTTGTGCATCTAGGCCATAGCTACAGTTTAAGGTCATATAGTTTGGACCGTGGTCATGCAGTTTAAAGTCATACAACTAGGATTTTACAGTTTAAGCTCGTGCAACTAGACCTCAGCTACAGTTTAACGTCATATAGTTTGGACCATGGAGTTTAGAGTCATGCATTTAGACCATAGCTATAGTTTAAGGTCATATAATTTTAACCATGGAGTTTCGGGTCGTGCATCTAGACCATAGGTATAGTTAAGGTCATATAGTTTAGATCGTGGTCAGGTAGTTTAATGTCATACAACTAGGATTGTGCAGTTTAAGGTCGTGCAACTAGACCTCTTCTACAGTTTAACGTCATATAGTCTGGACCATGGAGTTTAGAGTCATGCTTCTAGACAATAGCTGTAGTTTAAGGTCATATAGTTTTGACCATGGAGTTTAGGGTCGTGCATCTAGACTATAACTACAGTTTAAGGTTGTCCAACTAGACCTCAGCTATAGTTTAAGGTTTTCTAGTTTGGATCATGATGTTTAGAGGCGCGCATCTAGACCATTACTATAGTTTAAGGTCATATAGTCTGGATCATGGAGTTTACGGTTGTGCATCTAGACCATAGCTAAGTTTAAGCTCATATAGTTTGGACCGTGGTCATGCAGTTTAAAGTCATACAACTAGGACTGTGCTGTTTAAGGTCTTGCAACTAGACGTTTGCTACAGTTTAAGTTCATATAGTTTGGACCATGGAGTTTAGAGTCGTGCATCTAGACCATCGTGTGGGTGGCCAAGTAGGTGAAGCTCCGCGAGGAATAGGTCAGTGGATGGCTATCTGACTCCCTGGGGATAAAATCGTTAAGAACATACATAAGCAGTGGGCTCATATGGAAATGACGACCTGATGAAGGATGACCAACAGAGGCAGACTTCACTAAGGTTAAAGGGGATAAGCATATTCTCTAGGGTGAAGGATGGGATTCTATGGAAAATTGGCTTATGACAGGTAACCCGACTCCCTATGAATAAGATAGCTTTGTGTGAAGCTGACCCATTGGGAATTGTAGGGGTAAATATGACTCCAACTCCACTGGGGATAATGAGCTATGGTATGGATGTGACTTCTACTGGGGGATGAGGGGCGGCTCCTAACTCCATCGGGGCTGTTAAAATTTGGGTGCAACGGCCTGGGTGGAAGTCCACTAAGGATGGCACATCACGCCTTGGGTGCAACTCTACTAGGGATATTAGTAGGGCATACACTGCTCCAGCCCAGAGTAGGTGACAATGGGCTGTTTGTAATACAGCCGGCCTCAGGTGAAGTGGTCATGGTTTCTTGTGAATCTTCAACTGGCGCTGAGCTCTCAAAAACACAACCGGCGCTAAGGTGGTTCAAAACTCACCCAGCGCTAGTTAACCGATACTAGGGTTGTTTTGAAACTTACACAGCATTAGTCAACCGGCACTAAGGTGGTTTGAAATTCACTCGGTGCTAGGCAATGAGTCGATGAAAGTTACTTCGGGCCTTGAGTCAAAGCCTGACGTGGCTCACCGTCGGTTAGCTTTCCTTAGATGCGACTTGAATTCTCAGTTTGTGAGGGGTATTCAGGGGCAGTGTAGTATATATAAGGGGGTAAAACCTTTTTCTTCCCTCATTTTTCACCAAGGGTCAAAAAAAAAAAGCAAAATGTTTTCTTTAACGATGTGGAAAGGGTGGTCAGCTGAAGTTCCAGCGAGCAGTAAGACTACAACAAAAGTTTTGAAAGGAAGGTTCTTAGCAGACAGCAGGATTTCAGTGATTTGGCAGGGAAGACCTTCGACGAGCAGACTTTGCCAAGAATTCGGTGAAGTTACAGAGAGGGCAGCGAGGAAAGGCGAGTTGTCCAGGAAGTTTTTTGGAAAACAAAAGAGGTTCTGGGTGCAATTTTTCTGGTAAAAGAGGTGGGAAATGCCGTAGTGAGTATTTTAGCACGTTTTGGGAGTTGGGAATTTTGAGGGATTTCTTGGGGGTTGTGGTAACTTTTCGACACTGTTCGTGGTTTTGCAGAGGTCTCTGAGAACCCAGGGGATGTTTGGAGAAGTTTCCCGGTGAGGTTCTGATGAAGTCCAGGCCAAACGACATAGGTGGGAAAGTATTTTTAGTGAGTTTTTGTCCGTGTGGCAGAAGTTCTGGCGGAAGACAAACGGTCACATGAGGTGGGCCGTAAGATTGTAGGAGGTGAACCGTCATGGGGAAGGTGTACGGTTGCTAGAGGTGAACCGTCACCCTTGGAAATTGTGTGTTCATTAAGAGGATGCGAAAACTTAAGCTTTGAAAAACGAGGGGTCTCATGAGGGAAACAGTTGCGACAAGGCCGGCGCTAATAGAAGTGCAACTGGCGCTTTTGATGATTTGGAGTTCTGATACAACCGGCACTGACCCTCAAGCAAAATAGCGGGCAGTAAGTGTTGGGCATGCAACCGGTGCTGGCCCCTAGAGGACCCAGCCGATGCTGACTTTAGTCGGAGCCGATCAGCATGTTTGGCTTATCACGATATAGAGAATGACGCTCACATGTGTTGGTAAGTCCCACGTGGGATTTGCAGCGTTCAACGATGAGCTACACGCGACGATGTTCATGGGCCAGCAAAGAGTGATAAGGATGTGGCGTGGGCTGTGGTACCTGCTGGAAACCTAATCTAGTTGTACAATAGTGGGGTCCAGTTGTTCTGTGGAAGGGTTCCCACGGTGAATAGGTGTACCTTTCATCATAAGCCAGCTCCATGCCAGGGGAGCCCATCTTGTATGTTTGATATACACGTCGAATGGATCCTACGTCGTATGTTTGATATACACGTCGGATGAGGTATCTGGCTTGTATGTTTAACACACATGTCAGATGGACTGAAGCTATCTTCTTGGAGTGGCTCTGCTTTGTATTCTGGCCTGTAACCATCCTCTTACCCGTCAGATGAATTAAAGATGACTCTCCAAGTAGTTTTGCTTCTTCTTCATGAGGAGGGCCTTCCTTTAATGGGTTTACTTCTTCCTCATGGGACAGGCATTTGTTTTGGCATGTAACCATCCTCTTATTCTCTGATGCAAGAGACTTGTAACCTCCCTAATAATGGGCATCGCTGTAAATTGTAACTCATTTTTACTACAATAAAAAAAAAGTTAAAGTTTGTTTGGACTATCTTGCTTGTTTTTGTGTTGAGTTCCATTCTTTTGAACATGCATCAAGGATAGTACTTTTTTAAGTATCATCCATTGATAGGGGCATCGCCTCCTCACCATCAAGATGTGCCAGTATGTAGGCGCCATTGGGCGAGACCTTTTTGACTATCAAAGGGCCTTCCCACTTAGGCTCAAACTTCCCTATACGTCGACCGTGCATAACAATGGGCCTTTTGACAGCTAAGACTAGATCACCGTGGGTGAATGAGCGGACTTTGATAGACTTGTCGAAAGCCCTCTTCATTCTCCCTTGGTTGAATTTAAGGCTCTGCTGAGCCTCTAACCACTTTCCATCGAGTGCGTCCAACTCTTGATACCGGAGCTTAGCACTCTCATCTTTGGTTATTCCTTGATGGATAGCCACTCATAGTGAAGGGATTTGTATTTCGAGAGGAAAAACTGCTTCACCCCCATAGATTAAAGAATAAGGAGTGGAATTAGTAGAATTCCAGATAGTAGTACGATAAGCCCACAATGCTTCAGGAAGCTTCTCGTGCTAGTTCTTCCTTGTTTTTTATACTGACTTTCTTAAGACATTGCACAAAGTCTTATTGAAAGCCTCAGCTAATCCATCCGCTCGAGGGTGGTACATAGTCGAGTACCTCCATTCGAAACCAAACTGATTAACTAAGCGATCGATGTGATGACTCTTAAATTGCTGGCCATTGTCAGATATAATCCGATAGGGCACTCCAAATCAGTATATGATATGATGTCAAACGAAGTAGGCCACCGTCGTCCAAGAACCGACTTAAGGGGAACTGCTTCAGCCCACTTAGAGAAGTAATCAGTTGTAGCTAGGATAAAAATATGGCCCATCACAGAAGGAGGGTCAATAGGCCCTACAATGTCCTTACCCCATTGTGAGAAGGCCCATGATGCAACTGTAAGGTGTAAGGGCTCTGTAGGTTGGTGAACCAAGCTGGAATGTATTTGGCATACTTGGCACCTTTTAGCATAGCTTAAGGATATGGCTATCATGGAAGGCCAATAGTATCCCAACCTACGTATTCATTCATAGAGCATAGGACAGGACTGGTGTAGCCCACAGATGTCTTAGTGGACTTCTTCTAGCACCTTACTTGCTTCGTGAATATCGACACATCTAAGACGAATGTCGTTAAACAATCGTCTGAAGAGAGCATCTCCTTTGAGGAGGGTGTACTTGGTGGACATTTGACGTATGCTATTGCGTTCGACACGATCTTCTTAGAGCCTGCAATTTCTTAGGAAACTGGTGATGGGCTCTCTCCAATCTTCTATCTGCTCAATTTCTACGCACGTTGGGTCAAAGAATTTTGATCCTTGATTTTAACACTTGTCTCCTTGACTATATGCTATTGCTTGTTCACTTTTGATTACTTCTTTAACCGATAGAAGTGCTCCAAATGGATAAGGGGGACACTCATGGAAGATATTTCTCTCGTCATCCACATCGACCTCGGTTCTTAGTTCAATGTGTCTCTATTCTGCCACCCAAACAAGCGTGGGTCCTGATGAGGACAACTAAATTGTAGGCTAAGATTTGCAAGTGCATTAGCCTGTGAATTTAGCTTCGTGGGGATGTGACTCAGGGATACGTCTTCAAACTAGGCTATATACAATTTTGCAGTATCGTGATAAGGCTTGAGAATGTCTTTCATCACATCATAGATCCCTTTGAGCTGCCGAATAACCAACTCAGAGTCACTATAGATCTTAAGCAGCTCCAAGTCGAGATCAAAGGCTATCTCGAGTCCAATTATAAGGGCCTGATATTTTGCCTCATTATGAGAACCGACTTGAGTGAGAGAGAAAGAAAGTGGTAATACTCCTCTCGGAGTCAGGAATTCTACTCCGACGCCTCCTCAATTTGATTGGAACGTTACGTCGAAGTATAATTCCCACGCATGAACAAGGTCAACACAGAATACTTCTTCATCAGGGCGGTCGCTTGATGAAGGAGATTCTGTCGGCATGGGGTGTACCAAGAGATAGTCGGCCAAGGCTTGGCTCTTGATGGCTTTCTGTGGGACATACATGTTATCGAACTCCATCAACAATAATGCCCACTTAGCAAGGCATCTCAACAAGCATGGGCATGTCATGAGAAACTTTACAGGATTGGCTTTTGATATAAGTTTTACTTCATGACCAAGCAAGTAATGTTGGAGTTTCTGTACTGTGAAGATCAGGGCTAGACACATCTTTTCTATTGGGGGATAATTCTTCTCAGCCCCCTGCATCCTGCGAATGAGGTAATATAACACAGTCTCCTTTCCCTCTTCTTTGTTTTGTGCCAACAATGCTCCGAGTGACTCGTCTAAAGCAGTCACGTATAGAATGAGGGGTTTTCCCAGTACTGGCGTAGAGAGTACTGGAGGGTTGAGTATGTAATGCTTGATGTCTTCAAGGGCTTCCTGACATGCTTCATCCCAGATGAACGGTGTATTTTTCTTTAGTAGGTGTGTAAAGGGTTTACAACGACCTAAGAGGTTAGAGATGAACCTGTGAATGTATGTCAGTTGCCCTTGGAGGGAGCGCAGTTTTCGAAGTGAAGTCAGTGATGCCATTTCTTGGATTGCCTTGATCTTAACTAGCTCAACTTCAAGCCCTCGATGTCTGATGATGAAGCCCAAAATTTTTTCCGAATGCACGCCAAAAATGCATTTCAATGGGTTCATTTTGCTGATGGAGACGCAAGTGCTTGAACACCTTTTCAAGATCTCTCATATGAGCATCCTTCTCTTTAGATTTTACCACCAAGTTATCCATGTAACACTCCACCTCTTTGTACATCATGTCTCAAAAAATGGTAGTCATTGCTCTCTGGTATGAGGCGCCGACATTCTTTAATCCAAAAGGCATCATTGTGTAACAGAAGACCCCTTTAAGAGTTAAGAAAGTTGTGGACTCTTCATCTTCGGGGGCCATCCTTATCTGATTATTCCTGGAGTATCCATCCATGATGGAAAAGATTTGACAATGAGTTGTAGAGTCGATGAGCATCTCGGTGAATGGCAACGGGAAGTCATCCTTGGGATAAGCAGTATTCAAATCGCGAAAGTCAATACAGACCCTGATTTGACCATTCTTCTTCTTGGTTGGAACAACATTTGCTAGCCATTTCGGGTACTTGACTTCACCGATGAAACCTGCTTGTCTAAGGTTGGTTATTTCGGCATCTATCTGCATCTCAAGATCAGACCTAAACCTTCTTGATTTCTGTTTGACAGGTTTGACAATAGAATCAATGCCGAGACGGTGAATGGAAACTTGAGGGTCTAAACTGAGCATCTCAGGGTAATGTCAAGCAAAGACGTCCCGGTTTACTCTCAAGAAGGTAGTAAACTCCTATTTCTCTTATGAGGACATACTCGCTAAAATGAAGGTAGGTCTGGGATCTGCTTCGTCTCCAAGATTTACTTCCTCGAGTTTGTCAGCTGTGCTCTAACCACCTTCTTCCCATTCTTCTGGAGCCTCTTGCAACTCTTCATCGTTGTTTTCAGCTATGGCCTGACCACCCATGATCCTGACATCTCTTCCTCCGATAGAGTCTCAAAGGGGATTATAATTTCAGCATCTTCCCCCATTTGAGGAATGGAAGGGTCTTTGATAAATCGGGGTTGTTTCTCATACTGCAGGAGTTCGTCTTGGAGATCACACGAAATTTGGGATTCAACGATTGTAGTACAAGAAGTATGACAATGTGAATCTCTCGGCCTTTGGATAGCTATCTGCAGTGTTTGGTCCACACGGGTTGGTGCTTCACAGACTTGTATCATGTGGAAGCTTTCCTGAGAATAGAAACCTTGCCGCCTTGACTCTCTCAATCTCTGCTCAAAGTCAAGCTCAGGTGGCCACTAAGGTTTCTTTGGCTTCGACTTCTTATGCTTCTTTGTGGTAGGTGGCTTTGCCTTAGCTTTAGCTGTCAGGGCAACAACAACTGTTGAGAATCCTGCGGCCTATGCCAGGGTCTTTCTCAATCATTTCCATTGTGTTTTTGTTATGTTTGATCCCTCAAGTTCTCTTTCGAGAGACTCAAAGTCCATACGTAACAAGGTTGTACCTACAAGAGACATAGATGAGGAAGAATGAGAACCATGCGAAGAAAGAGGAGTAGGGTTATAAGGTGGGGGACTTTTAAGGTCTTTCCCTTGCTTAGACCGCTGGGGAGTGCTTTTAACGTCGTCACCCTCATCGGATGTTTGCTGAGTGGGAGATGAGACAGGAGCATCTTATTGATAGGATGAAGAAGGAAAAAGGATTGTGTCAGGGATGAAGTCCAACAAGGATGGCAATGGGGGAAGGGGCCTGAGAAATTCCTGCTCAACTATGGGTTAAGTGGTCTTGTTTCTTTGACAAGCAGCCCTTGATGTCTATCTATTTCTGGTTTTCTGGAGTGACGTCTGATTCGTCTTGCTGGGGTGGCAAACCGCTTCTCATCTTAAGGACTTGAGTCTGCTTCGGCCATTGTTGGTTATCCATGGCTGAGAATCCGAGGGATCCACAGAGTGAGTCATTGATAGGAAGGTCCTGGTTTGTGAGATCTTCTTGCCCTGATGGATAAGTGACTTGGGGATCAGTTATGGGGAGATTGTAAAGTTGTAGACAATCTCGCATCTTCTTTGCAAATATAGCAAGGAAAGTAGTGAATTTTGACAAATAATGACCTCTTATCTGATGGAATGGGCACCAACGATCTTCAGTCCCCGTAGCAAGGCGGTAGAGTTGCCTTGCCTGCTTCAGTGAGATTGTGCATTCCGGAAGCATTATAATGAAGAAAGCATGGAGGATACCGAGCATTTCGTCTTCCTCTTGAATGGTTCCGACATGGGAGGCCTCAACTGCCCCAAAGACCTTCTTAAATCTTCAAGCTTTATCTGATCTTTCAGAATCAGAGCCTCAACGATATCCCTCAGTGTGTAGCAGTCATCTGGGGCATGATTGATCCTCCGATGGTAGGCACAATAATTCGCCTGAGTGTCAAGGCCAGATTGCTCAGGGAACCTGGTTTCTTAAAGTTGGATCATATTTTGTTTCAATAATAACTAGAACAGCGTAGGGACCCATTTTTCTCAAAGGGATAGACCTTGTTCTTATGCCTAGTGAAATAATCACTCCAATCAAAGTTGATTAGTGGAGGTACCCGATTGTACAACTGTTGCTACTTGCCAGCCTGAGGTGTTACCTTCGTCGAGCTTACCTCTTTAAAGAGTCCAAAGTTTGGGAGGGAGCCTTCTTTTAATCAATTACAATGACGGGTGCACTAATTACCCCTTTCTATTGGCTGCCCCGTGTGTTATTTTGAGAGCTACCATTAGCCCAGTTGTTTGCTGAACTTGTGGATGGTTGTCACGTGCCACCATGATGGCGTGTTAAACTCTCTGTGCGAACTGATTTAGAGATCTACTCTGACATGGAGGTCTGATTAGTGGCCTCGACATGTAGAGCGATTTCAGGCTGCATGTTACGCACGTAAGTCTGGACTGCTTCCTTCTCAGGCATAGGATTAGGATGGCAAGAAGCCAAGTTTCTTCATCTTGATATGAATTGATCCACTAGTTCATCAGAATCTTGAGTCAGGGTGTGAAGTTCGACGGTTTGAACCTCTCTTTCGACCTCATAGAAACATTGACAGAACAATTTCTTCATCTCCTCCCATGTATGCACCGAGTTTGAAGGAAGTCGGGCATACCATTGGAATGTTGGGCCATCGAGGGTCTCAATGAACTGTTGGAGAAGAAGTCTCCCGTCAGCCGCTGTTTCCTGACCTGCCGCGTGGAAGTGGGCAATATGCTGGTTCGGGGAGGTGGTTCCACTGAATAAGGAAAACGTCCCTTTCTTATAGTATGAGGGGAACGGGACCTGATCAATATAGGAGGGGTATGGTCTTTGAAAAGTCATCGCAACTCTAAAACCTCGAAATTTGTCTATTCTTTAGACTGTGGGTGACCATAGCATCAATATCTAACTGTGAGACCGGATGCGGGACAGAATTATCCTGTGAGGTGGACAAAGGGGGCTGCCGTGGAGGTGCAGTGATGGGAATTGACCACATGGTTAGCTAACTGGGGTGCAATTTCTATATGATCGATCTTTTTCATCATCGCGTGAACCATATCCTAAAAATTGTTCATATGATCCTCCTGCACATCACCGGGCTCTCTTACGACCATTACGCTAACCGTTTCTCTATGGATGACTGTTAGTGGTAGCTGAAGGCTTGTGAGCTTGACGGGTCATACTTGGTTGATTATTCAGTAGGGGGAAACATGCCCTAACTGAACTTGACTCCTGTATGTGGATTGCATTTGGACCTGTTCTCAACAATCTTGAGCCCGTGGCTACAGAGTGGTCAGGTCTCCTTCTGTGACAGTGACCACAACATAGGGCTCATGGAGATCTTCTTCAGGCTTTGTCATCAAAAGAGGATAGAAGGTTGTCAAAGTTGGCTATTTCAACTGCTTTGATCTCCTTCCTAGTAAATATTTGTAGACCTCTATAGCGTTTAGCCTTGAGGTTTTGATGAACCTCGTGCCAAAACTATGATCTACATCACAGTGGGTCAGCTCTTCTTGCACAAAAGAGAGCTGTCTCCATCAAGTGTGGCAATGGATGAGGGTCAGGAACTGGAGTCATCTTGGGTTGTGGAGGATGAAGGCCTCGATCTTCCATGAGGTCCATGCCCCGAACATTCTTATGAGCTTTAGAGACATGACCTAAGTGATGGAGGTGGTTCAGAATGGTACTCTTGGGGAAAACCTCGAGTACCAAGGTTGAAGGTGCTTGATCGTTGAAGAAGGAGCAGGCAGGAGCAGGGTTGTATCATGAGGAGGCATGAGTTGAGGGTGAGGGGATGACTGAGATGGCGATGCGTGTGTGCCCATCGAAGAAGGATCTCAGGGGACCTGGGGGTCCACCCAGGCTCATGTAGGTGAGCTGACCTTAGGAGGCCAAGAACTATGAGTCGGTGTCTATAAGAGAACTGGTGCAGGATTGCCCCTTACAGGGGGCTCTTGTGTGTCCATAGCAGGGACGAGGGGGTCGTCTCCTATGTACTCGGGTTGATGTAATAACGGCGTCGCCCCAAGCAGTGAGATGCATATGAGTAGCGTGCGCAGGACCTAGCCTTGGAAGGTTCGATCTTGGACACGGACAAGGTAACAGAAGCGTTGCCCTGAGGTATGGCTCGAGTGGGTGACCCACGAGCTTTATGGTGTGTGTGAGGGGTGAAGACCTTAGGGTTTCCGCCTCTATGTGTTGAGCCTCTAGGGATAGAAATCAATGGTGCAGGAAAGTAGAGGTTAGCCTTATGACGACCCATAGAAGCAATGGCAACTTGCTTTCCTTTTGCAGAAAGGGACTGGGCAGCCTTCTGGCGTACTTAAAAACCACGACCGGCAAGTGACTTGTAGGTGGCTGGGTGCATGTTGTGTGGGGCAACATAGGTGTTGCCCATGCAAGGCACCTTGGTGGAGTTTCCACTAGAGCGACATGATGGGGAGTGAGGGACCTCAAGTCCCTCCTCACACCGGTCCAAGTTAAGAGCTGAGAGCTAGACAGGGGATCTTTGCTCAAGAGGATGGTCAGGAACGAAGTAGAAGGAACTTGTTCCCTAAGGACACTCTCGAATACGAGGATAAGAAAATCCCCAATCCGGATAAATGGGTTACAGAACCCAACAGCCATAAGTGAATGTGAAAAGATAATGAAAGCAGAAAATAAAAGAAGAAACTAATCAAACAAGAACTATCCGACTAAAGGGTAGTAAGTCCCCAGTGGAGTCGCCAAGCCGGTTAGGTGCCTCGATCTCACCCTCTAGATCTGGATGATCGAGCGGCACGCATTTTGGGTTTCGCAGGAAGACCCAGGATGTTTCTAAGATCGCTCTATCGGTAACTCGTTCGAGAACAGGGGCAGATATTACCAACCAGTGTGAGAGGAATTTTGAAGGTGGGTACGGAACTTACTCGGGTTAGCTCGCGTGGGCGCCCTCTTAGATCATGAAGAAAGTCTCCCCAGTATTGAAATTGGTTCAAAATCACCTCCCTTGGCTCGTATTCTTCTTATTTTCTGTAATCACGCACATATATGGCAAATTTGTAAGACAGGTGGGTGAAACCTCACCCTTTTCCTCTTTGGTGAACTTATTCAAGCAAGCGCATACAAAAAGAAGAAGGGAGAAAGACAAAAGAGAGAAGAGTTCAACTGAGCGAGAGGATCAAGCTGGTGAGTGTTTGGCCTGACGTGGTAGTAAAACAGGCTCAGTACTAAGACCGGCTCGCAAGATTACTACTAGACGTCATTACCAATACCGACTAGCTAAGCACGATGGTCAATCTGTCGTGGCAATAAAACGGGTGAAGAAATCCTGGCACAACAATATTACGGCTAGACGACAGGACTTCCATGAGAGGCTAACCTCAATCACCCTTCGTCGAACGAAAGAATAGCAGAGTACTGGTCATGGGGGAACGAATGAAGTATGAGAAAAAGGAAACAAACTGAGGAGGGGAGAAAAGACAAGAGGATAAAAGACAGAGGGAAGGAAGATGCAGTCGATGCTGGACATTGCTGACTATTTTGAAAGAGAAGAGAGAGAAAAGACAGTTGGCACTAGGCTTCACCAACTGTCAGAAGAGAAGAGAGGGAGAGAACCGATCGGCTCTAGGTTTGCGCCAGTTGCGGTTGGAGAGAAGCAAGGAAAAGAGATTGAGCCGGTGCTAGGCTTCACCAGCTGTGACAAGAGAGGAGAGAGAAATTCAACCAGCATTAGGGTTCACCAACTGTTAGGGAAGAGAGGAGAGAGAAATCCAATCAATGCTGGGGTTCATCGACTGTTAGGGATGAGAGGAGAGAGAAATCAAACCAGTGCTAGGGTACCGACTGTTAGGGAAGAGAGGAGAGTGAAAACCCCACCCGATGCTGTGGATGAAAGAAGAAGAGAGGGAAAGCCCATCTGATGTTGGGGATGAAAGAAGAAGAAGAGGGAAAACCCCACCCGGCACTGGGGATGAAAGAAGAAGAAGAGAGGGAAAACCCCATCGGTGTTGGGAATGAAAGAGAGAAGAGATAGAGAGGAGAACCAACCGGCGCAAGGCTTGTGTCAATTTCAATGAGGGAGAGAGAGATAAAAATAGGGGAGGAGAGAGAAAGAGGGGAGGCGAGAGAAAGTTACTTGCCCGAAGGGTATTGACCCTTTTCTTCTCTTTCCTCTCACTCTCCAAGACATACTCACTGGCTCAAGCAAGAATGTAAATTTCTATTGAATCATCAAAGAATGAATCGAGTGTCCTTTTATAATGAGGCAGTGTCTGTTTATATAGAATTGAGCCCAAACATGGGTGGACACCCAAAAGTAACCCTAATTGAAGGTAATTAAGATTTAATTATATTTAAATAAATTCTGAAAATGGGTGCAAAAAGACTATTTTGCCCCTTTCTAACAATACATGGAATTCAAGAACACTCCCTGCTGCTGCCCGAGATCTTGTGTGATTTTCCATGGTTGACCCGGGAGTGTTCTGATGCGTGTTTGATTGAAAGACTATTGTTTTCTTGTAGAGCTCGGCATGGCGATTGTTTTGATACCAACTTCGAGCCATGAATCATGTTTTTTAGCCATAATCATAAGACTTGAGTCTTGGATGAATCTTGAAAACTTCAGATGGATTGCGGGCTCGTTTCTTGATGTTTCTTAGTGGTTTCTTTATTGAATCACACTTATCAGGCCGTCACGTTCACGTTGCAATGAACACAGGTTGATTTCATGTCCGGATGAAGATTTTGTCGTCCTAAGTTTTTGGCCAGAATCTTGAAATCAATGGCCGAAATTTACAGTAGCTTTGGCGCCTTTATGTGTGAAATCCAATCGTTCATCGTACGCGAGGTTCGAGCCAGAGATAGCCTCAGACCTCACGCACATAATGCAAATGGGAGCAATCTGACTTGGAACGAGTAAGTTATGGGCCTGGAAAGTGACTTCTCATGACTGTAGAAACAACCACATTTATTGGTGTTTTGATGGAGTGTGGCCACATGGGAGTAGTGTGCGGCTTACCCCTTTTCGTGTTTTACTAATAACTTTGTCTTGGAGTTCCGATTAAGCCAAAACTTGACCCATTGGGGTTTTCAACCATGTCGGATCTAGTGGTGGTGGTCCCACAACAGTTTGAAGTACCAAAAGTATGGCTCTAGTTATAGGGTCCATTTCAAGGTGTAAGAGACTGATTGCGTTGAAATTGTTTCTTTGTGTTCGCTGCCTTAGACATGCCTAATCATGATGAAACTTGGTAGGCAGATTTTTGAAGTGCTTATAAAGATCTTGACCAGTTCTAGGGCCATTCTGTGACTGTCGATAGTTTCCACTATTTTATAGGCTTTTTTTACCTGCTTCCTCCCAGGGACCAAGATGCTGAAAAATACGTTCAAACAGCGGTGATGTCCATCGCCGTCCATAAAGTGTTGAGGCAATACTCATCACCGTCTATGAGCTTCTCTTTTACGCCCAGTGCCTATCACCGTGCACAAGATTCTTTTGTTCACTCGGTGCTCATCACCGCTCGTAGGCTCCTTCCGTGCCTCTTCCCGTCTATCATCGTGCACAAGCTTCCCTTGCGCCCCACGCTTATCATCGTGTGCTCCACGAGAGGTAATTACCTTATGACCCATGAGAATTTAACATCATGTGCCTTGCCAAAAGCAATCGCCGTCCCTAAGAGACGTGTGGCCATCTCGCGTTGTCAACGGTGATGCTTCTTGATGTCCGTGGGTTTCTCTCATGTCTCACGTTTAGCGTCATGTGCCTCACGGGGAGCTATCGTCGTGAGCCTCACCAGAAGCCATCGCTGCCTGCGAGGGACGCTGTTTCTTCTCGTGATGCCAACGCCGAGGCCCATCGCCATCTGGATTCTTCCTCCTTCCGCCGTCTCGCTCTCTCTCTTCATTCCCTTTTCTTCTCTTCTTTCTTTTCTCTTCTCACTTGGCTGAGGGAGTTGGCCTAGCACTACCATAGCGGTCTGGTTATTGAGCAGTATTACCTTCATGCTTGTCTCGAATACCACGCCCATCTTGCTGCCACATCATACTGGGACAGTCTTATCGACATCGGTTTCGAGTAGTATTGTCGTCGCACTGGTCCCAAGTGCCATGCCCGTCTTAGTACCACTCTGAGTCGGTAACTTTCCAACTGTCATGCTAGTCTTGCCTCTTCATCAAGTTCTCTTCTCTTTTCTATCTTTAGTTGAACTTTCCACTTAATCACTCTAACTTCTCACATTCTAAGCCATGCAAATGTGCATTTCCCTAAGACAAGGGTGGGCCTCTCGGCCCACTAGTCTTGTAAGTTAACCATAGTAGTGTTATGCAGAAAACAAGGTGATCATGGGTCAAGGGAGGCGATTTCGAACCAGCTAAAGCAGTTGAGGGGCTTTCTTTGTGATCTAAGAGGGCGCCCACAGGAGCCAGCCTGAGTAAGTCCCGAACCCACCTTAAAATCCTCTCTCATTAGTAGGTATACCTGCCTTTTCTCTTGAGAAAGGTTTCTGAGAGAGCGATCTCAAGTCCCGAGTTCACTAGAAACCCAAGATACGTGTAGCCAAATCATCTTGATCTTGAGGGAGAGATCAAGGCACCTAACTAGCCGGAATCACATTTTTCGGTCGCTGGAATCCCATTTTTCGGTGATCTCCCCAATTTAGCAAGTGCTCAAATGGTGACCAAATCGAGGGGGTTGCATTGGAAAACGATCACAACGAACTCCCCTTCGACTTTCAATCAAGCTAAAGAGAAAATACACGGCAAATCTCTCTACATCAATGCTCAAAGTTCACAAGTTCATGGGTTTGGCTGAATTTTGAGATCAAACTCGAAAGTTCAATCCAAGCTTAATAATGAATATCAAATTGATCATGTCGAGATAAGAAGCATTTCTACAGTGTCTAACTGGTTGGAATGTCACCAGGAAAAGGCCCCGAGGCATGGTTGTGGCATGAGGCCCCTCCAAGAGAGATGGTTGTGTCATTTCCATCATTGTGGCCAAGGGTAAAATAGTCTTTTTATAGAAAAATGGGATTTTTAATTCATTTTATTTGTATTTTCAAGAAATTTGGTCCTGTTTTAGTCATCTATAAATTTTTCATGGATGTCATCATATATACGTTCTTTACTCAATTTGTAACCTAGTTTTGAAAAGATAATAAAAAATTTTAAGCTTTTGCCCTTTAAACCTTTGCTTGTGCATTGCTTCCCAACTCAAGAGAGAGAAGAGATAAAACTTTACTATTTTGGGAATTTCCCTTGGACCACATACGCCCTCGACCACATTGCCCTATACCTATCCATACACTGTGGACTATCTTGACCCATACTCTCATACTCCCTAGTCATCCAAATCGATATTATGTACTCCCTAGACCTCAGTGACATATACCAATCTATACTCCTTAGATTATCTTGGACCATTATCCCCATACCCCCTAGTCACCTTAAACTATACTCCCCACACTCCATGGTCACCCTAATCCATATTCATCTATACTCCCTAGTCACTTTGACCCTTACTCCTCATACTCTTGCATCACCTTATCCCACCCAGATTCACCCTTAAACAAACAGACCCTAACCCTATACTTCAAGGCTTAAACTCACATCAAAGAGCATTCAAGGGATCATTGGGTATGCAACTAGCCGCTTTGTTCAAGTTATTAACTCGAGTCTAGGTATTTAGTCTACTTTCTCGCTCCTCTTCTCTTCCATTCTCTCTCTTTCCCTTTCTCTCTTCTCTTCTCTTCTCTCTCTTCTCGTCTCTTCTCTCTTTCTCTCTTCTCTCTCTTCTCTTCTCTCTCCCTTCCTTTCTTCTCTCTTCCTCATCTCCTTTCTCCCTCTCCCTCCCTCTCCCTCTCCCTCAAGAGAAAGAGAGGGCTAGCCGCAGGCTCGTCTCTTTTTGTCTCCCTCTCTCTTTCTCTCTTTCTCTCTATTCTTCTTCTTCCCTCTCTCTCTCAGGGGATATCGACCTAACTGTGAGCTCATCTCTCTCTTCTTCCCCAGTCTCTCTTTCCCTTTCTTCTCTCTGTTATGTCTCTCTCTTTCTCCCCCATTTCTCTCTTTTTCTCTCATGCTCTTTCTCTCCTCACTCTCTTTCTCCCTCTTCAGACCAGCATATAAGCCTCGGGCCCGTTCCGGCCAAGTCACAGGCCCATTACCCCTCTCTCTCCTACTTTCTCTCTCTTTTTCCTCTCTCACTTACTCCCTCTTTGGGCCCGTTTCGGCCAAGCCGTAGGCCTGTTCCCCTCTTCTCTTCCTTTCTTTCTTTCTCCGTCGTCGGGCTAGCAACTAAGCTGTGGGCCTGTTGCCCCTCAATCTTGTCCTTTCTCTCTTTCTCTCTTCCCTCTCTTTCTCCCACTTCAGGCTTATTCTGGTCAAGCCACAAGACCGTTCCCCTCTTTCTCCTCCTTACTCTCTTTCTCCCCCCCTCTCTCTCCCTCTTCAGGCCTACAGTAAAGCCTTAGGCATGTTCCCTCTCTCTCCTCCTTTCTCACTTTCTCTCCTCTCTCTCTCCCTCATCATGCTAGCAATCAAGCCGTGATTGTGTTCTCCCTCTTTCTCTTCCTTTCTTTCTTTCTTTCCCTCTTCTCTCTCTTTTCTCTGTCTTTCTTCTCTCATGTCTCTCTGTCTCCCCTTCTATCTTACTTACTCTCTTCGCGTTCTACTTACCTTTCTAGCTTAGACAACCCTTGCGAGGCTCTTTGAAAGCGATTATCGATGGGCTTGACCCATAGACTCTGCTCTCTTGAATCCTCCAGCGTGCTCCAGTGTGCTCTAGAATTTATTCGAGGTTAAGAGAATGTTTTTACTTTCTCAGAGGCCTCCTTAGAGAGGGGACATTGGTGTTTGAACGTATTTTTCATCACCTTGGTCCTTAGTAGGAAGCAGGTCAATAAAGCCTACAAAACAATGGAAAATTTCTGATAGTCGCAGAAGGGCCCCAGAATTGCTCAAGATCATCATTAACACTTCAAAAGACCACCTTCCTAGTTTCATCAAGATCAGACATGTCTAAGGTAGTGAACACAACGAAATAGATTTCAAAAAATTGGCCTCTAGCACCTTGAAACGGTCCCTACAACTGGAGCTACATTTCGGTGTCTCAAATCCCTGTGGGACCACCGCCATTGGATCTGGTATGGTCGAAAACCCTTATGGGCTATGTTTTGGCTTGATCATACATTTTAGAACAAAGATATGAGAAAAACATTGAAACAAGAGAGCTCGGACACTAATCCCGTATGGCCTCACTATACCAAAGCACCATTAAAAGTGGTTGTTTTTACAGTCATGAATAGTCACTTTCAGGGCTCGTGACTCACTCATTCCAAATCAAATCGCTCTCAAATTTGGTAAGCATATTCATCTCATCAAGACAAACAATTCAATATGTGGCATGTCTTGAGACGATATTCGAGCAGGGAGAAAAGCTAGAGAGAAGTTGTCGATCCGTGAAGAAGTTGCAAGAAATTCAGCAACAACATACCTCGTACGATGAACCAAATCACGACGCTCACACAATGAATCGACGCAAAACGAATTCCATTGTGTGCGTAAGGTTCAGGACTATCATTGGACCAAGCTACATACATGATGGATGGTCAGAATTCATGCACGAAGCCGACGAAGTTACTAATTTCGGCCACTGCATTTTAGATTCCGGTCAAAACTCAAAAGTTGTAAAATCTTCGTTCAGGCTCCAAATCATGTTCCGATTATTGCCACCTGATCGTAATGACATTCTTAGTGTGCTACAATGAAGAAATCATAGAAAAACATTAAGGAAAGATCGCACTACCCATCCAAAGTTTTCAAGATTCAAACAAATTTCAACTCCCATGATGATGACTCAAAACCATAATGCATGGCTCGAAGTTGGTATCAAAACAATCGCCATGTCGATCCTTACAAGAAAAAAATAATCTTTCAATCAAACGAGCATCAGAACAACCTCGGGTCTGCCATTGAAGATCACGCAAGTTCTCGGGCAGCCTCAAGGACTATTTCGGTATTCCACATATTGTTAGGTAGGGGCAAAACAATCCTTTTGCGCCCATTTTTAAAATTTATTTTAATTCAATTAAATCTTAATTTTCAACAATTAGGTTTAATTTTGATCAACCCACCCATGTTTAGGAACAACTCTATATAAACAGGCACTGCCTCATTGTAAACACATAAGCAGACCCCCCACCACCTCTCGGTCTTGAGCGGATTCTTTGAAGATTCAATAAAATTTTGTTCTCATGCTTGAGTCTGTGAGTACGTATCAGAGGGAGAGAGAGGAGAGAGAGGAAAAGGGTCGATAACCTTAAGGCAAGCAACTTTCTCTCGCTTCTCTCTCTCTCTCTTCTCTCTTTCTCTTCTCTCTTTCTCTCTCTTCTCTCTTTATCTTCTCTCTCTTCTCTCTTTCTCTCTCTTCTCTCTCTTTCACTCCCTTCTTTTCTTTTGACAATTGGCAAAACCTAGTGCCGATTGGCATTCTCTCTCTTCTGTTGTCAACTGGTGAGACCTAGTACCGATTGGCTTTCTCACTTCTTCTATCAAATGGCGAGACCTAACGTCGGTTGGCCTTCTCTCTCTTCTTCTATCAACTAACAAGACCTAGCGCTGGTTGACTTTCTCTCTATTCTTCTATCAGTTGGTGAGACCTAACATTAATTGGTTCTTTTCCTCTCTCTCCCATCTTCTGATACAGTCAGAAATGTTTAGTGTCGACTGCACCTTCTCTCCCTTCTTCTCCCTCTTCATCTATCAGTTGGCGGGAGTTAGTGCGAGTTGGTCTCCTCTCCCTTCATCTATTAGATGGTGAGACCTAGCATCGATTGGTTTTCTCTCTCTTCTTTTACTAGTCGATGAGGCCTAACGTCGATCATCTTTTCTCTGTCTACCAGTCGGTGAGGCCTAACGCCGGTTGGTCTTCTCTCTCTTCGTCTATCAAACGGTGAGACCTAGCACCGGTTGGTTTTCTCTCTCTTCTTCTACTAGTCAAGGAGGTCTAGTATCGATTGTCTTTTCTCTCTCTACCAGTCGGTGAGGCCTAGCATCAATTGGTCTCTTCTCTCTTCTTCTACTAGTCGATGAGGCTTAACGCCAGTTGTCTTTTCTCTCTCTACCAGTCGGTGAGGCCTAGCATCAGTTGGTCTTCTCCCTCTTCTTCTATCAGTCGGCGAGACCTAATGCTAACTGGTTTTCCCTCTCTTCTTCTGTCAGTTGGCGAGACTAAGCACCAGATGGCTCCCTTCCTCTCTTCTCATCTGACACTATCCGTGAAGGTTAGCACCGATTGGTTCCTCTCTCTCTCATCTCTTGAAACAGTCGACGATGTCTAGCACTGACTGCATCTCCTCTTCCTTCTTCTCTCTCCTCCCGTCTATCCCCTTCTTCTCTTTAACCATTCCTCTGTTGCTCTCTCGTTCGATCAAGAGAGAGAGAGCATCTTATGGTAGTCTTACTGTCTACTTGTAATGTTGTTGCATCAAGTTTGCTTGGCCTACTTGGAGGGCGAGATCGAGGCACCTAACCAGCTTGGCAACTCCACTGGGGACTTACTACCCCTTAATCAGATCGTTATTGTTTGGCTAGTTTCTTCTTTATTGGCTTTCATCATCTTTTCACATTCACTTATGGTTGTTGGGTTCTATAACCCATTCATTCGGATCAGGAATTTTCTTATCCCCTTATTCGAGAGTGTCCCAAGGGAACAAGGTCCATTGACTTCGTTCCTGACCATCCTCTTGAGCAAAGACCCCTTTTCTAATTCTCTGGGCTTAACTTGAACTGGTGTGAGGAGGGACTTGAAGGTAATTCCTCCAAGGCACCTTGCATGAGCAGCACTTATGTTGCCCCACATAGGATGCACCCAGTCACCTGCTAGTCTCATACCGGTCATGTTTCTGAGGTACGTTGGAAGGCTGCCCAGTCCCTTTCTGTAAAAGGCAAGCGAGTTGTCATTGCTTCTGGGGGTCGCCATAAGGCGACCCCCCACATTCCTGCACCAGGGGTCTCTATCCCTCGAGGCTCAACACAGAGAGGAGGAAACCCCACAGTCTCCACCCCTTACACACACTACAAGACTCGTGGGTCACCTACTCGAGTCGCACATCGGGCCAACGCCATTATTGCGCCAACCCCAGTACACAAGAGACGACCTCCTCATCCTCCTCCTATGCACACACAAACGCACTCTGTAAGGGGCAGCCCATCACTTATTCTTTTATAGACAACTGCTCATAGTTCTCGGCCTATTAAGGCCAGCTCACTTGCACTAGCCCTGATGGACCCCCAGGTCCCTCAGGACCCTTCTTCAAGGGGAGCACACGTGTCGCCATCTCAGGCCTCCACTCGTCCTCAACTCAAGACTCTTTATGAGTCAACCCTGCTCCTGCTTGCTCCTTCTTCATCGAGCAAGCACCTTTAGCCTTGGTACTCGAAGGAATTCCCCAAGAGTAGCATCCTGAACTAGCCTCAACACTTTGGTCATGTCTTTGGAGCTCATAAGAGATCTCGGGGCATGGACCTCACAGAAGATCGAGTCCTTCAACCTCCCAGGCCCATGATGACTTCAGTTTCTGGCCCTCATCCTTTACCACACCTGATGGAGACAGCTCTCTCCTGTGTAAGAAGAGTTGACGAACCATGACCTAGATCGCAGTTTTGGCAAGAGGTCCATCAAAACCACAAGGCTAAACGCGATAGAGCTCTGCAAATATTGACTAGGGAGGTGACCAAGGCAGTCAAAACAGCCAAGTTTGATGACCCTCTTCACCATAATCCCTTCTACCCCCTTCTGACGATGAAGCCTAAAGAAGAGCTCTATGAGCCTTGAGCGGTGGTTACTGTGGCAGAAGAAGACCCAGCCACTCAACAACCACGGTCCCAAGACCGTTGTGAGCCGGTCCCACAACCACTGTCTTAAGGCCGTCGAGAACCTGTCCAAACATGATCTACATACAAAAGTCGATTTCAGTCTGGGCATGCTCACCCCTTACTGACTGACCTACCATGTCCGACCCGTCAAGCTTGCAAACCTTCTACCGCCACTAACGTTGACCACCCTAAAGAAACGATCAGCGTAATGGTTGTAAGCAGGCTCAATGATGTGCAAGAGGATTGCATGAAAATGTTTAAGGATATGGTGAGCGCGATGATGGAAATGATTGATCGTATTGACGCTGCACGCCAGTTGGCTAGCCATAGGTCAATTCCCATCACTCTGAAACCTCCACGGGAGCCTCCTCCATCTACCACGCACGACAATTCTATCCCTCATCCGGTCTCTCAGTTTGATATTGACGCTATGGTCACCCATAACCTAAAGAACAGAAAAATTCCAGGCATACAGGGGGTTGCGCCTTATCAAAGACCATACCCCTCCTATATTGATCAAGTCCCGTTCCCCTCAGACTATAAGAAAGGGAAGTTTCCTCTATTCAGTGGAACCACCTCCCCAAACCAGCATATCGCCCACTTCCAGGCGACATGTCAAGAAACGGTAGGTGATGGGAGACTTCTTCTCTGCTAGTTAGTCAAGACCCTTGACGGCCCAGCATTTTAATGGTATGCCCGACTTCTGCCAAACTTTGTGCATACATGGGAGGAGATGGAGAAATTTTTCTATCAACCCTTCTATGAGGTCAAGAGAGAGGTTCAAACCATCGAGCTTCTCACCTTGACTCAAGACCCTGATGAGCCTGTAGATCAGTTCCTATCAAGATGGAGAAACGTTTCTTTCTGCCATCCTAATCCCATGCTTGAGAAGGAAGCAGTCCAAACTTGCGTGCAGAATATGCAAAGTACAATCGCTCTACATGTCAAGGCCTCCAATCAGACCTCCATGTCAGAGTTGATCTCTAAATCAATTCGCATAGAAAGTTTGTCACGCCATCATGGTGCGACACGACAGCCATATACAAGTTTAGCAAGTAATCGGGGCTATGGTACTTCTTGGAATTACACATAGGGCGGCCAACAGAAAGGGGTAATCAGTGCAGCTGTCATGGTCACTAATTCAAAGAAGGCTTCCCCTCAAACCTTGGACCTCTCTAAAGGGGTAACCGTAGCAACAGTAACACCCCAAGCTGGCAAGTAACAACCGTCGTACAATAGGGTACCTCCACGAACCAATTTTGATCAGAATGATTATCTCTCCAAACATATGATTAAGGTATATCACTTTGAGAAGGAATGGGTCCCTGCATTGTTCTAATTACTATTGAAGCAGATATGATCGAGCTTCCAAAAACCAAGTTCCCTTAGAAATCTGACCTTGACGATCAAGAAAATTATTGTGCTTACCATCGGAGGATTAATCATCCTACAGATGACTGCTACACAATGAAGGACATCATTGAGGCCCCGATTCAAGAGGGTCAGATAAAGCTTGAAGACCTAAAGAAGGCCTTCGGGGCAGCTGAGGCCTCCCATGTTGTAACCATCCAAGAGGAGGATGAAGTGCCTGGAATTCTCTACACCTTCTTCATTATAATGCTTCAGGAAGGCATAATAACATCGAAGCAGGCAAGGAAACCCCTTCACCTTGTTAAGGGGACTGAAGATCGTTGGTGTCCATACCATTAGTTAAGAGGTCATTACTTATCAGAATGCAGAGCTTTCCTTGACATATTCGCAAAGAAGATGCGGGAGTATCAAGACTTCTACAATCTTCCCATAAGTGACCCTCAAATCATTTCCTCATCGGGGCAAGAAGATCTCACAAGGCAAGACCTTCCCATCAATGACTCAAACCCTGCGGAACCCTCAACATCCCAGCCATGGATGATCTACCATGGCCGAAGCAGACCCATGTCTTTGAAGCTAGAAACAGTTCGTCAAGCTAAGGTTGTTCACCAACCCAACGAGACTAATCTCACATTACCTCAAAAAACCAGAAAAAGACGAGCACCAAAGGCTACTCGCCAAAGAAACAAGACCTCTCAACCCATAATTGAGCAAGAATTTCTCAAGCCCCTTCCTCCGTTGTCAACTTTGCTGGACTTCATCCACGGCACGATCCTTTTTCCTTCTTCATCCTGTCAAGAAGACGTCCCCATGACATCTTCCACTCGGCAAACGTCCGATGAGGGTAACGACATTAAAAGCATTCCCCAACAGTTTGAGCAAGGAAAGATCTAAAAGATCCCCTGCACCCATTCAATCCTAATGATGACGTAAAAAGCTGCCCCGATCGGTTTGATGAGGGGAACTACCTTAAATGTCCCCCACTTTCCAACCCTTCTCCACCTTCTTCTCCTGCTTCTTATTCTCTTATGTCTTCTGCATATACAACCTTGATGTGCCCAGACCTCGAAGATCTCGAAAGGGATTTCGAAGGAATCAATATAAGCAGCACACAGTGAAAGCGATTAAGAAAGACCCCGACACAGACAGCAAGATTCTTAAAAGTTGCTAATGCCCTAGCAGCTCAAGCTAAGGCAGAGCCACCTTCATCAAAGAAGCACAAGAAGTCAAAACCAAAGAAGCCTCAGTGGCCCTTGAGCCTGACTTCGAGCAGCGATTGAGAGAGTCACGGGAACAAAGCTTTTATTCTCAAGGAGCTTGCCACATAGGGCAAATTTCAGGATCAATACCCACCATGGGGTAGATAAATCTCAGATCAGAGAGGATGCTGCACCCTCCACCGTAAAAGTTGGGCACCTTGAACTTCCCCAGTCCGCCACTACCTCCTAATCCAAAGACTAGTCTGCCTATCGTACAGCTCCTTGGGCTCCTTCCTAATCCCAATACACCTATTCTCCAATTCCCTAAGACTCCTTTGACCCCATGCACTCAGTCTCTCCCAAAGCCTCAAACTTTCGTCACTCAAACCAAGCCCACTGTGCAATTAATCTGCCAGCCGACCAAAATAAACCCTCTTTACCCAAACCTACTCCTCAACCCAATATACCCACCAAACTAGTGGTAGGACCAGGAGCACAAGGCCTTGATCAAGACAAGTTGAAATATGATGTGATAGAGCATCTACAGAAGGTTTCAGCCTTTTTCAGTGTCTACGACGCCCTTATGCTTTCAAAGGATTATTGGATGGCTTTGGTTCAAGCTCTCTCTGACCCATAAGTGTACAAGACCGAAGTAGAATCTATAGAGGTAGACCCGGCAATTCTACAAGGATGTATTCCAATCACCTTTTTCGAGGACGATCTTCAGCTATGGGAAAAGTTTCATAATAGCTCTCTCTTTGATGCTGGCGAATTACATGCATGCCCCATCAACCATATCATGTTCAATGGAGAAAATGGAGGTTCGGCAGTCAACCTCAATCCAGGAAGGATCCTTACTCGATTAAGGTTGGGGTCTGAAGACCTTACCCCAACCCACATCACAGATCGGGGGTTTAACCAATCAGGAGAGAAGCCGGCTGGCACTATACAACTTCGTTTTAAGATTGGTGAGCTAAATGATTACGCTCAGTTTCATGTAATTGACACCGACACTTCTTGGAATATTCTCCTCGGTCGGTCATGGCACCATGATCAGGGGGTGGTTCCATCAACATTGCACTAATGTTTCAAGTATAGTCTAGACGGGAGATAGCATACGGTCTATGCTGACAAAAGACCATTCCCTGTGGCCAAAACTCACTATGCATATACAAAATATTACTTCTTAGATCTGGTATCGCCTCAAAAGTTGAGAGAAGAAGGTCACATGTCTTCAAGCAAGACAGTGTCCTTGTCTCATGAGTATGTTGAGGATGTTGGGAGGACGTTACTAAACATGTTCAAGGAAGAAGAAAGGCAGGGCAGAATTTTACCCTTAACTATTCTTCATTCCAACATCCCAACCATCACCCCTGAAGAAACTCCTTCTTCATTCGAAAAAGTGTCTTTACTCTATGCCCTCAGTTCTGAGCCACCTTGGCCAGAAAATGAACCAAAAGTCATTCCTGAGATCGAGCAAGCCATAGGGGTAGAACCTGGCTCCAAAGGTCACCTATACGCTGGATCATCAGAAAGACCTGCATATCCCCATTGCACTCTTGAAAGCCGAAGGAGTGCATCAATCACCACGAAAATTCTTTCAAAATCTGGTTGCTATAAGTTTAGAGGATGTTCTTCAGACTGTTGTCCAGCCAAAAGTTCTACTTTTCCCCAACCTCGAAGGAGAGAAGTTCGGAGAAGGGAAACTTCCTTCTCCTCAAGGTCAGGATCCTCTAGCAAACTTGAGAACTGAAGTCTGCAACCTCCAGAGCCAACTGGAGGTCATGCATATCACTTCAAAGCATCTCAAAGAGTTCGTGGCAAAGGCTAAAAGCTAGGATGAGCTCTAAGTAAACGCGTCACTAATGGAGGCCAAAGCCCCTCCTAACGTGACTATCTATAACAATCAGGCTCACCAAATCATGAAGAAAATGAACTATGAGCCTTTGGCCAATCAGACATTGAAAGGAGAAAAGGCAACGACCCCCTATTTCGAAGCTATCCAAGCCGCGGCAGCCCGCCATGGGGCAAAACAAGGCCTAAGGTATTAGTCTCTTGGGATAATGGAAGTGTCGAGAGGCATTCAAAAGAATCACATGAATCTCAATAAAGAGAGAATGAAACCATCCAGTCAAGTCAATCAAAAAGAGAAACACTTTATTCATCAATTAAAAATTTTACAAGTACTAAAGAAAAAAAAACAAGTGGAGAATGACATGCTAAAAAATGATCAATCATCCTATTAATCTCAGCGCTACATGCTTCAGGAGAGGTCTCAGTGCCTTGAACATGTTCCTTCAGCTCCATCAGTGTTTGAGTCACTTCTGTCATCACCACAGTTTCAGACTCAATTGTGCCAATGAGTTCGGACAAATCTGTTACCAAAGTGGCCTCCATGGCCTTCCTTTGAGCCATTTCTATCTCAAGGCCCGTGAATTCTTCCTTCAGTATTCGCATTGCCTCCCGAACTTCAATCATTCTCCTAAAGCTTCCTTTCTCCTCCTTCTTGAGGTCTTGCTGGTAGCCAGCTATCAGAGCCTTCTTCTCAATACAAGCATCTATCTTCTCGCAACTGCGCAAGAATAACTCTTTCAAGGAGGTTATCCTTCTGGTTTCTTCGTTGCGACGCAGCACTCCGAACCACCAGTTCTCCAACTCGTTTAGAGTCGCATCAAAATGAGAAAGCACCTCTGGCGATGTTCCTACTGCAATAGTCCTAGCAAACTCCCTTAGCCTGACAAAACCTTCTCCCATCTCATTAAAAGGAAGCTCCCTCAAACCTTGGAGGCATGCCTTCAATCATGCTAGAAACACCACAAAAAATAGGCTTGGACGGTGCTACTGAGGCCACCACTGTGGAAGACTCCTCGACCTCAAGGACGGGGCTTGTTGAAGTGATAGCCTTCTGAGTTGCTGGTTCCTCTTAAACGAGGGCAAAGCCTAGAGCTTCTTGCCCGTCAGGCTCATAGGCAGCCCCGGTCTCAATCTACACAGGATTTTCGAGGCCAGCCTCGCTGTCTTGTCCCTCTCTTACAGGGACCTCCACTTCTGTCTCAACAGGCTGGAGAGGAATCTGTTCCCTTTGCTCTTTACTCTCCTGAACTATCACCTCAGCATCACCAAGTTCATTGCCCCTTCTCTTTGGCCTTCGCCAGTCGACTCACCCCTGATAATAGTTTCCTCAACTTGGCCCTCACCTTCAACAGCCAGAACTTCGGCCACAAAGAGCACGGCCCCCTCATCTTCATGACTTGGGACCATAGGAATAGCAATCTCTTAGTGCTCGAGCACATCATCAACTCCAGGCTCTTCTTCTTGAACATCAACCCTTGCCTCGATTGGGGTACTAAACTCCTCATGTATGGAGGGCACATCGACATCGAAGCACCTATCTGGAGCAAGTGCTTCAGAGCTTTCATCCTCCTCAGTCTCCATCCTAGCAGCCTCTGACTCAGGAGCTGCCCCTGGACTCGAGGGCTCCTCCCTAAGATAAAAGAGTCCCCTCCCAATCAGAAGCAATATCAATAGGCTCAGAGTTCTCAAAGTCGTCTGCCTCAGTTTCAGAAGAAAAATAAAACATTTTAGCAGAAGCAGAAGATGGTTCAGAAAGCACAAAGGGGGATACTAGAAGAATTCCTAAAAGATCAGAAGAGGAAGGGGTACCTCCTGGTTCTGACACCACAGGGAGCTTTCCGCTCTTCCACCCCCGAGTACACCCACTACCTGAAGATGCTCCAAGGGGGCCCGTAGCTGTCGGCCGCTTTCTTTTTTTTCCCCTTTTAGGAGTAGGAGCTGTCGCCTCAGATCCACCCCTTTGAGGAGGCCCTCCAGCCAATTTGCTGTGGGGATCGTTCTCGATTGGGGCATTCAGGTCCTTTGGTGGGCGCTTCTCATAATCAGGGACTTATCGCCCCTCATCCCATTCAAATATCGAGCTAAGATTGTCAAAGACACTCCCAGTCATAGTCTTCATCGCAAGGAACTCTGGCAAGGCCTTGTCAACTCCTATCTTGCGTGGAAGCCCTAACCCTGCCAGTTGGAGGGATAGTCCAAGACGAATACCTCACTAGGAGTAGGAGCATCCACCAGCCTCTTTTACTGGTGTCTTGGCGCCAGTTTCCATTCACTCCTTTCTAAGGTTGATCCTTCTCTCAATAGCCCTTACTAGTGATTCTCCACCAGTTCGCATATGCCTTGGTTGTTCGGACTCTCCTACCAAAGTGAGGTAGCACATATTTGCTGGTCTCTGTCATTTCAAGACACATGGACCAAGCAGTTTTTATATGTTCCAGCAGTTAACACTCCTGAAAATTTCCAAGCTTCTCCGCCCTCCCCTCATACACCTTACTCCGACGCTTTTCGAAGAATAACGAGAAGGGGCAGCTTTGGTGAAGCCCGTGCTGAAGGGCGAAGCGGTGGGGGAAATATCCCTCTAGCTGGGCACTGTGTGGAGTTCGATAAGGTAAGACTCCCCCTCTGATGCTCACCATGAACATGAGTTCATTGATTGTTGTTGGGGCACCGTCCAGGTCCTTCCCCAACTCATTGACGAAAGCACTGTCAGTGAAGTTACCGACAAGAAAAGGGACTCTCCTCATGTTCAAAGAATCATTTCTAAATAGGCCCCGAGCTTCCTCTGGGGTATGGAAGATGGGCCTCTGGTTCGCTATGTCCATCAAGAAGGGCCATAACCTATTTCCTAAGCACTGATGCTTGACGTAGGTGTCTGGGAAATAAGCTCGTAGCCACCCGTACACATAATGCACAGGGAATGGGGTTTTAAAGTCCCCAGGAAAAGCTTCTCCTCCAATGATGTCGTTCCCTCCCTTCTTGCCGTTATAGGCATTTCCACGGGAGATAGCCCCCAAGCCATGGTATATGTTGCACAGGACTAGCTGGGCAAGGGCATACTCATGCCCTCTGGCCATGTCGCACGCCACATATAGTATCCCCAGGCGAATGTCGTCCCCCCAACCAGGAAGCATGAATTTGCACAAGAATAAGGCCAGGTAGGCGGCCAAGAAGACACGGTCATCATCAGCCTCGAGCTGATATATAGGAGGTGTCTCCTTTGCATCTGCCTTCCCTTTCCCCTTTGGAGTACCTTGACCACCCTCAAGATAATCCCCACTAAAGAATTTCACCCAATCTGTAATGGTGACCCTACCATTGCTAGATGGACTGACAATTGATTGGTAGGCCTCAAAGATCTTGGGAAGACTAGTCGGCGACTCTTCACCCCCCAGGTGAACACCACCAAAGATGACTGAGATTGAGGGCAAATATTCGTCATACATAGCCCCGAACATCGAGAGACCTCCAATAAAGTGAAGATCCAGTAAAGAGATTCCCTCTTCGCCATGACCAAGACGCCAAGTATTGCTCACATGGCTCCACGTCTCCAGTAATATCTTTACTGTATTAGAAAAATGATCATAGTAGCTACCAGAACACTGGACCGCCGCTAATAGCGAAGCATGCTCAAGAACGCTTCCATATGAAGCTAATACCTTGACAGTCCAGGAAGCGTATCCCTTCAAATATTGGTGCTCTCCCTAAATCTAGAGGCCTTTTGCCGACCACCTTAATAATCCCTTAGACCATTCGCTTCCCCAAGGTGGGCAGTTCTCCCCGGAAGCTATGTTCCAATGCATACAGTGAAGAAGTGCCATCCCTTCTTCAATACAAACGTTGCCACCATTGCCCTCCCGCACTTTAAAGCATACGGGGTCAGTAATGAAAGTGACGCTGAGAGGCCACTCTGGTTCACACACCGGCTGGATCAACCAAATGGGTTCACCCTTGATAAAACTTCACTCGTAAAGTCATGGGCACCGATTTCCCCTTCCTTAGGGAGCCTCTTCACATTGAAGATTTGGTAAGAGGAACCAGCCATTACAAAGGGCTGAGTGGTTCACTCATAAAAGTTGCCAAGGCACTGAAACAGCGCCAGTTGAGTCTGTCCAACACTCAGCGTTGGCTGATCCTCTCAAAACACCTAGCGTTGAGTGAACTTCTCAATGCTCAGCGCCTATTGCATATTGATGATTAGCACCAGGTGAGTTTGTCAAACACTCAGTGCCGGTCAAGCTTCTCAATATCCAGCGCCGGTTGAATGCCAACAACTAGTACCGATTGAGTCTTTCAGCACTCAGCACCGGTTGAATGCCAACACCCCAGCACCGGTTGAGCTTGTTTCAGGCCAGTGCTAACTGAAAGTGAATCTCTCACACATGCCACTAATCCTAGATGTGACACCTCAAAATCAGTCATGCCAATTGACAGTCGTCGCCACGTCCTTCGGTGCCGCCTCACACATGTGCCACTGATAACCATACACTTTCCAAGGACGAAGGCCAACTGTCACCACTCTTCCTACAGCTATACGGCCCACCTCCTGTGGTCGTTCGTCTTCTGTCAAAATTGCTTCAACATGGCCGAAAACTCATTGGAAAACCTTTCTGCCTATCTTTTTAGCCTGGACTTCACCAGAATCACACCGGAAGGCTTTTGCAAACTTCCCTTGAGTTTCTGGAAACTTCTACAATGCCACGAGAGTACCTTACCCCCTTAAAAACCACCGCTAGGTCCACTTCTACTGGTCATCCTTCATCAGGTCACCATTTCCACCTAGCCCTCAATTTGTTAATGGTCTTAGCCATGTTATCCCCAGGGAGTCAAGTTACCGTCCACAGGCTTATTCCTCATGAAGCTCCACCTACATGGCGATCTGCCCAATGATCCATGCTGCATGACCCCCTAAATTGTATAGCCCTAGTCTAGACACATGACCCTAAACTCCATTTTCCAAACTATACGACCTTAAACTGTAGCGGAGGTCTAGTTGCACTACCTTAAACTGCATGGTCCTAAGTTGTATGACTTTAAATTGCATAAATATAGTTCTAGTTGTGCGACCCTAAACTCCGCAGTCCAAACTATACGACCTTAAACTGTACGAGGTCTAGTTGCACAACCTTAAACTGCATGGTCCTAAGTTGTACAACATTAAACTGCATAACTATGGTTCTAGTTGTGCAACCTTAAATTGCATAACCATGGTCTGAATTATATGACCTTAGCGGAGGTCTGGTTGCATGACCTTAAACTACATGGTCCAAATTATATGACCTTAAACCATAGTCTACGCCCCGGTCACATAATGT
Source organism: Amborella trichopoda (assembly GCF_054954075.1). Classification (NCBI taxonomy): domain Eukaryota; kingdom Viridiplantae; phylum Streptophyta; class Magnoliopsida; order Amborellales; family Amborellaceae; genus Amborella; species Amborella trichopoda. The sequence goes on along the minus strand of NC_142337.1, from coordinate 34,895,000 downwards.
TAAACTGCACAACACCATGGTCTGAACTATATGACTTTAAACTGTAGCGAAGGTCACGTTGCATGACCTTAAACTATATGGTTCTAGTTGTATGAATTTTAAACTGCATAACCACAGTCCAACTATATGACCTTAAACCAAAGTGCACGTCCTGACCGCATGACAATAAACTGCTTTGCCTAGGTCAAGGAGGCATGATCATAAACTCACCCCCACATGTGCACACACTCCTTTATGTGCACTTTCACACGTGTCTTTCCTAACTACCTGTTAGTGTGCACACATCACCTTCATTACCTCCCCATAAGTTCATCACCCTACATCATTCCCCAGTAGTCTCACCCATGCTCAGAAAATGGTGAACCATCCCATCATCCATACTCGTTGTAAGTTAGTGGGTCACCATCATCCACTCACATTTATTACATCGTCAATCTCTCATAAGTAGCCTTGAGCCATATCCCCAAGTGAGACAAACCACCACCTTACTCACTCCATAGCCTTCATAGACTGCCATCCATCACCATTACGGTCCAGTTGTATGACCTTAAACCATAGTGCACGTCTAGGCCGCATGATGTTAAACTGTTTCGCATGTGTCCCGGAGGCATGACCCTAAACACGCCCTCAAAAAAAAAAAAGAAATAATGGGCATGGTGTATATTTAAACAAGGGAACGCTATGTGTAAAAATGACAGACGGGCATGGTCACTAAACCATGAGTAAAAACTGGGCACGGTGAAAACCCGAAAGGGCATCGTGAGTAAAAATGGAAAAAAAGGGTGGACATGGCTGAAAGGTCATGGGTAAAAGAGCCCCAAAATTAAAAAAAAAAAAAGAAGGTGAAAGCCATCTCTACGGCACCGCTTCCCAAGTTCAAGCGAAATCCGTGAAGGACGATTGGACCAATAAACATGTTGATGCAACATTCGCTTCCACAGGGACCTTCAGCCAGCACATCCTTCATTGCCAAGCCGTCCAATAGGGTGTAGATGTTAAAAATCATCCTTGGACATTCCTCCTTCAGTCCTGGGTGAGCAGGTAGCCCAGTCGACGTCCTTCTTCAGTCTTGGGTTAATTAGTAGCCCAGTCGACGTCCCTCTTCAGTCTTGGGTGAATAGGTAGTCTTGTAAACATTCGTCTTCAGTCCTGGGTGACTAGGTAGCCCAATCGATGCCCTTCTTTAGTCTTGGGTGAACAGGTAGCCCAACCGACATCCTTCCTCAATCTTGGGTGAATAGGTATCCCAGTCGACATTCTTCTTCAGTCCATGGTGAATAGGTAGGCCAATCGACATCCTTCTCCATTCCTGGGTGAATACATTGCCTAATTGACATCCCTCTTTAGTCCTAGGTGAACAAGTAGCCCAGTCGACATCCTTCTTCCGGGCTGGGTGACAACGTAGCCCAGTCATTATTCCTTCTTCGAGGACCTTCTCTCGATGCAAGGAGTATGCATGACTTCTCCTTTTCTTATAGACCTCCTCCCCATGCTTGGAGTATGCATGCCTTCTCCTTCTCTTATAGACCTCCTCCTCATGCATGGAGTATGCATGCCTTCTCCTTCTCTTATAGACCGCCTCCCAGTGCATGGAGTATGCATACCTTGTCTTTCTCTTATAGACCTCGCCCCCATGCATGGACTATGCATGCCTTTTCCTTCTCTTATAGACCTTCTCCCCATGCATGGAGTATGCATGCCCTCTCTCCATGAGGCTAGGTGACAAAGTAGCCCAGTCATCATCCTTTCAAGGCCAAAACTGACAAAGCCAGTCATGAACCTGCCAAAGACTTCAGCTCCCTAGTCGGCACGACCAGACCTTCGGGATCGGCTAATAGAACTTGCCCCCTACTGGACTCTGTAGACGAGACCAATAGTGGTACTTTGAGAGTCACAAGAAAACCTGGTGTAGCAGCAAACAAAAGCCACCAAAAAATCTCTTCTCCCCTTAAAGCCTCCACGGACGGACCCATGAACAATGCATCCCTACGTCTGAGCAACCTAGTCACACCATTATGTGAATCTCCTCGGCGTTCATGTGGTCTTGTGTCTAGGAAGGAAAAAAGTAAAAGCCAAAGGAAACTTTTTGAATGATTGTCCTTCCCACTTCTCTTGGAGCACAATATTCTGTGGGGCAAGCTGTTTTAACGTATTTTTCATCACCTTAGTCCCTAGTAGGAAGCAGGTCAATAAAACCTACAAAATAGTGGAAAATTCCTGATAATCTCAGGAGGGCCCCAGAATTGCTCAAGAACATCATCAGCACTTTCAAAGACCACCTGCTAAGTTTTATCTTGATCAGACATGTCTAAATTAGTAAATACAAAGAAACAGTTTTCGAAAAATTAGTGTCTAGCACCCTGAAACGGTCCTTACAACGAGAGCCGCTTTTTTTATGTCTCAAATCCATGTAGGACCACTGCCATTGGATCCAGCACGATTGAAAACCCTTATGGGCCAAATTTCGGCTTTATCAGACACTCCAAAACAAAGATGTGAGAAAAATATTGAAACACACTATTCCTGTATGGCCTCACTGCACCAAAACACCATTAAAGGTGGTTGTTTTTACAGTCATGGGCAGTTACTTTCGGGGCCCGGAACTAACTCGTTCCAAATAGGATCGCTCCCAAATTTGGTCAGCGTATTCATCTCATTAAGACGAACAATTCAATACGTGGCACGTCTGGAGAAGATATCCGAGCCAGGGGAAAAGCTAGAGAGAAGTTGTCGATTCGTGAAGAAGTTGCAGAACATTTAGCAACGACACACCTCGCTCGATAAACCAAATCACGACGCTTACGCAAAACCAATTCCATTTTGTGCGTATGGTTCAGGGCTATCATTAGACAGAACAACGTACATGATGGACGATAAGATTTTATACACAAAGTCGATGTTACTGAAATTTCGGTCACTGGATTCTAAATTCTGACCAAAACTCAAAATGTGTGAAATCTTCGTTCAGGCTCCAAATCGCGTTCTGATTATTGCCATGCGATCGTAATGACATGCTACGTGAGCTACGATGAAGAAATCATGGAAAAACATTAAGGAAAGACCGCACTACTGATCTGAAGTTTCAAATATTCAAACAAATTTCAAGTCTCGTGATCATGACTCAAAAACATGATTCATTGCTCGAAGTTGGTATCAAAACAATTGCCATGTCGAGCTTACAAGACAACAATTATCTTTCGATCAAACGGGCATCAGAACAACCCCGGGTCAGACATGGAAGATCACGCAAGTTCTCAGGCAGCCATAGGGATTGTTCTGAAATTCCACACATTGTTAGGCAGGGGAAAAACAGTCCATTTGCACTTATTTTTAGAATTTTTTTTAATATAATTAAATCTTAATTTCCAGCAATTAGGTTTAATTTTGATCAATCCACCCATGTTTGGTCACTACTCTATATAAATAGGCACTGCCTCATTGTAAACACACATGCAGACTCCCCCACCACCTCTCAGTCTTTAGTGGATTCTTTGAAGATTCAATAAAATTTTGATCCCTTGCTTGAGCCTAGGAGTACGTCATGAAGGGAGAGAGAGGAGAGAAAGGAAAAGGGTTGAAAAATGGCTGGTGCCAGTAGGTAACTTTTTCTCGCATCTCTCTTTATCTCTCTCTTCTCTCTTTATCTCTCTCTTCTCACTCACTCTCGTCTCTCTTTATCTCTCTCTTCTCACTCACTCTCGTCTCTCTTTCTCTTCTCTCTTTCTCTTCTCTCTCTCTTTTCTCTTTCTCTATCTTCTCTCTCTTTCTCTCTCTCTTCTCTCTCTTTCTCTCCCTTCTCTTCTTCTGACAACTGCCGAGATCTAGCGTCGTTTGGCCTTCGCTCGCTTCTTCTGTCAACTGGCGACAACTAGCGTCGGTTTGCTTTCTCTCTCTTATTCTATCAACTGGCGAGACCAAGCGCTGATTGGCCTTCTCTCTCTTCTTTTATCAACAGATGAGAAAACGCCCTCACAAAAAAAAAAAAAAAAAAAAGAAATAATTGGCATGGTGTATATTTGAACAAGGGAACGCTATGTGTAAAAATGACGGACGGGCATGGTCACTAAACCATGAGTAAAAACTGGGCACGGTGAAAACCCGAAAGGGCATCGTGAGTAAAAATGGACAAAAAGGGTGGAAAAGGCCGAAAGGTCATGGGTAAAAGAGCCCCAAAGATAAAAAAAAAAGAAGAAGGTAAAAACCATCTCTACGGCGCCGCTTCCCAAGTTCAAGCGAAAATCCGTGAAGGACGATTGGATCAATAAACAAGTTAATGCAACATTCGCTTCCACAGGTAACTTCAGCCAGTACTTCCTTCATCGTCAAGCCGTCCAATAGGGTGTAGATGTTAAAAAACATCCTTGGACTTTCCTCCTTCAGTCCTGGGTGAGCAGGTAGCCCAGTCGACGTCCTTCTTCAGTCTTGGGTTAATGGGTAGCCCAGTCGACGTCCCTCTTCAGTCTTGGGTGAATAGGTAGTCCAGTAAACATTCATCTTCAGTCCTGGGTGAATAGGTAGCCCAATCGATGCCCTTCTTTAGTCTTGGGTGAACAGGTAGCCCAACCGACATCCGTCCTCAATCTTGGGTGAATAGATATCCCAATCGACATTCTTCTTCAGTCCATGGTGAACAGGTAGGCCAATCGACATCTTGCTTCAGTCCTGGGTGAAAATGTTGCCTAATCGACATCCCTCTTTAGTCCTGGGTAAACAAGTAGCCCAATCGACATCCTTCTTCCGGGCTGGGTGACAACGTAGCCCAGTCATTATTCCTTCTTCGAGGACCTTCTCTCGATGCAAGGAGTATGCATGACTTCTCCTTTTCTTATAGACCTCCTCCCCATGCATGGAGTATGCATGCCTTCTCCTTCTCTTATAGACCTCCTCCTCATGCATGGAGTATGCATGCCTTCTCCTTCTCTTATAGACCGCCTCCCAATGCATGGAGTATGCATACCTTCTCCTTCTCTTATAGACCTCGTCCCCATGCATGGACTATGCATGCCATTTCCTTCTCTTATAGACCTTCCCCCTATGCATGGAGTATGCATGCCCTCTCTCCATGAAGCTAGGTGACAAAGTAGCCCAGTCATCATCCTTTCTAGGCCAAAACTGACAAAGCCAGGCTTGAACCTGCCAAAGACTTAAGCTCGCCTAGTCGGCACGACCAGACCTTCAGGATCGGCTAATAGAACTTACCACCGACTGGACTCTGTAGACGAGACCAATAGTGGTACTTTGAGAGTCAAAAGAAAACCTGGTGTAGCAGCAAACAAAAGCCACCAAAAATTCTCTTCTCCTCTTAAAGCCTCCACGGACGGACCCATGAACAATGCATCCCTACGTCTGAGCAACCTAGTCACACCATTATGTGAATCTCCTCGGCGTTCATGTGGTCTTGTGTCTAAGAAGGAAAAAAGTAAAAGCCAAAGGGAACTTTCTGAATGATTGTCCTTCCCACTTCTCTTAGAGCACAATATTTGGTGGGGCAAGCTGTTTGAACATATTTTTCATCACCTTGGTCCGTGGTAGGAGGTCAATAAAGCCTACAAAATAGTGGAAAATTCTCGATAGTCTCAGGAGGGCCCCAAAATTGCTCAAGAACATCATCAGCACTTTCAAAGACCACCTGTTAAGTTTTATCTTGATCAGACATGTCTAAATTAGTAAATACAAAGAAACAGTTTTTGAAAAATTAGTGTCTAGCACCCTGAAACGGTCCCAACAACGGGAGCTACTTTTTTTATGTCTCAAATCCATGTAGGACCACTGCCATTGGATCCAGCACGTTTGAAAACCCTTATGGGCCAAATTTCGGCTTTATCAGACACTCCAAAACAAAGATGTGAGAAAAATATTGAAACACACTATTCCTGTATGGCCTCACTGCACCAAAACACCATTAAAGGTGGTTCTTTTTCAGTCACGGGCAGTTACTTTCGAGGCCCGTAACTAACTCGTTCCAAATAGGATCGCTCCCAAATTTGGTCAGTGTATTCATCTCATTAAGATGAACAATTCAATATGTGGCACGCTTGGAGAAGATATCCGAGCAGGGGGAAAAGCTAGAGAGAAGTTGTTGATTCGTGAAGAAGTTGCAGAACATTTAGCAACGACACACCTCGCTCGATAAACCAAATCACGACGCTTACGCAAAACCAATTCCATTTTGTGCGTATGGTTCAGGGCTATCATTGGACCGAACAACGTACATGATGGATGATCATATTTTATGCACAAAGTCGATGTTACTGAAATTCCGGTCACTGGATTCTAAATTCTGATCAAAACTCAAAATGTGTGAAATCTTCGTTCAGGCTCCAAATCGCGCTCTGATTATTGCCATGCGATCGTAATGACATGCTACGTGAGCTACGATGAAGAAATCATGGAAAAACATTAAGGAAAGACCGTACTACTGATCTGAAGTTTCAAATATTCAAACAAATTTCAAGTCTCGTGATCATGACTCAAAAACATGATTCATTGTTCGAATTTGGTACTAAAACAATTGCCATGTCGAGCCTACAAGACAACAATTATCTTTCGATCAAACGGGCATCAGAACAACCCTGGGTCAGCCATGGAAGATCACGCAAGTTCTCAGGCAGCCATAGGGATTGTTCTGAAATTCCACACATTGTTAGGCAGGGGAAAAACAGTCCATTTGCACCCATTTTTAGAATTTTTTTTAATATAATTAAATCTTAATTTCCAGCAATCAGGTTTAAATTTGATCAATCCACCCATGTTTGGTCACTACTCTATATAAAAAGGCACTGCCTCACACAGGCAGACTCCCCCACCGCCTCTCAGTCTTTAGTGGATTCTTTGAAGATTCAATAAAATTTTGATCCCTTGCTTAAGCCTAGGAGTACGTCTTGAAGGGAGAGAGAGGAGAGAAAGGAAAAGGGCTGGAAAATGGCTGGAGCTGGTAGGTAACTTTTTCTCTCTTCTCTCTTTATCTCTCTCTTTCCTCTTTATCTCTCTCTTCTCACTCACTCCCCTCTCTCTTTCTCTTCTCTCTTTCTCTTCTCTCTCTCTTCCCTCTTTCTCTCTCTTCTGTCTCTTTCTCTCTCTCTTCTCTCTCTTTCTCTCCCTTCTCTTCTTCTGACAACTGCCAAGATCTAGCGTCATTTGGCCTTCGCTCGCTTCTTCTGTCAACTGGCGAGACCTAGCGTCGGTTTGCTTTCTCTCTCTTATTCTATCAACTGGCGAGACCAAGCGCTGATTGGCCTTCTCTCTCTTCTTTTATCAACAAATGAGAAGACGCCCTCACAAAAAAAAAAAAAAAAAAAAGAAATAATGGGCATGGTGTATATTTGAACAAGGGAACGCTATGTGTAAAAATGACGGACGGGCGTGGTCACCAAACCATGAGTAAAAACTGGGCACGGTGAAAACCCGTAAGGGCATCGTGAGTAAAAATGGACCAAAAGGGTGGACAAGGCTGAAAGGTCATGGGTAAAAAAGCCCCAAAATTTAAAAAAAAAGAAGAAGATGAAAACCATCTCTACGGCGCCGCTTCCCAAGTTCAAGCGAAAATCCGTGAAGGACGATTGGACCAATAAACATGTTAATGCGAGATTCGCTTCCACAGGTAACTTCAGGCAGCACTTCCTTCATCGTCAAGCCGCCCAATAGGGTGTAGATGTTAAAAATCCTCCTTGGACATTCTTCCTTCAGTCCTGGGTGAGCAGGTAGCCCAGTCGACGTCCTTCTTTAGTCTTGGGTTAATGGGTAGCCCAGTCGACGTCCCTTTTCAGTCTTGGGTGAAAAGGTAGTCCAGTAAACATTCGTCTTCAGTTCTGGGTGAATAGGTAGCCCAATCGATGCCCTTCTTTAGTTTTGGGTGAACAAGTAGCCCAACCGACATCCGTCCTCAATCTTGGGTGAATAGGTATCCCAGTCGACATTCTTCTTCAGTCCATGGTGAATAGGTAAGCCAATCGACAACCTTCTCCAGTCCTGGGTGAATACTTTGCCTAATCGACATCCCTCTTTAGTCCTGGGTGAACAAGTAGCCCAGTCGACATCCTTCATCCGGGCTGGGTGACAACATAGCCCAGTCATTATTCCTTCTTCGAGGACCTTCTCTCGATGCAAGGAGTATGCATGACTTCTCCTTTTCTTATAGACCTCCTCCCCATGCATGGAGTATGCATGCCTTCTCCTTCTCTTATAGACCTCCTCCTCATGCATGGAGTATGCATGCCTTCTCCTTCTCTTATAGACCGCCTCCCAATGCATGGAGGATGCATACCTTCTCCTTCTGTTATAGACCTCGTCCCCATGCATGGACAATGCATGCCTTTTCCTTCTCTTATAGACCTTCTCCCCATGCATGGAGTATGCACCCTCTCTCCATGAGGCTAGGTGACAAAGTAGCCCAGTCATCAGCCTTTCAAGGCCAAAACTGACAAAGCCAGCCCTGAACCTGCCAAAGACTTAAGCTCGCCTAGTCAGCACGACCAGACCTTCGGGATCGACTAATAGAACTTGCCCCCGACTGGACACTGTAGACGAGACCAAAAGTGGTACTTTGAGAGTCAAAAGAAAATCTGGTGTAGCAGCAAACAAAACCAACCAAAAATTCTCTTCTCCCCCTAAAGCCTCCACGGGCGAACCCATGAACAATGCATCCCTACGTCTGAGCAACCTAATCACACCATTATGTGAATCTCCTCGGCGTTCATGTGGTCTTGTGTCTAAGAAGGAAAAAAGTAAAAGCCAAAGGAAACTTTTTGAATGATTGTCCTTCCCACTTCTCTTGGAGCACAATATTCGGTGGGGCAAGCTGTTTGAACGTATTTTTCATCACCTTGGTCCCTGGTAGGAAGCAGGTCAATAAAGCCTACAAAATAGTGGAAAATTCCCGATAGTCTCAGGAGGGCCCCAGAATTGCTCAAGAACATCATCAGCACTTTCAAAGACCACCTGCTAAGTTTTATCACGATCAAACATGTCTAAATAAGTAAATACAAAGAAATAGTTTTCGAAAAATTAGTGTCTAGCACCCTGAAACGGTCCCTACAACGGGAGCTACTTTTTTTATGTCTCAAATTCATGTAGGACCACTGCCATTGGATCCAGCACGATTGAAAACCCTTATGGGCCAAATTTAGGCTTTATCAGACACTCCAAAACAAAGATATGAGCAAAATATTGAAACACCCTATTTCTATATGGCCTCACTGCACCAAAACACCATTAAAGGTGGTTGTTTTTACAGTCACGGGCAGTTACTTTCGGGGCCCGTAACTAACTCGTTCCAAATAGGATCGCTCCCAAATTTGGTGAGCGTATTCATCTCATTAAGACGAATAACTCATTATGTGGCACGCCTGGAGAAGATATTCGAGCAGAGGGAAAAGCTAGAGGGAAGTTGTCGATCCGTGAAGAAGTTGCAGAAAATTTAGCAACGACACACCTCTCTCGATAAACCAAATCACGACGCTCACGCAACGGATCGACGCAAAACCAATTCCATTTTGTGCGTATGGTTCAGGGCTATCGTTAGACAGAACAACGTACATGATGGACGATCAGATTTTATACACAAAGTCGATGTTACTGAAATTTCGGTCACTGGATTCTAAATTCTGACCAAAACTCAAAATTTGCGAAATCTTCGTTCAGGCTCCAAATCGCGTTCTGATTATTTCCACGCGATCGTAATGACATGCTACGTGTGCTACGATGAAGAAATCATGAAAAAACATTAAGGAAAGACCGCACTACTGATCTGAAGTTTCCAATATTCAAATAAATTTCAAGTCTCGTGATCATGACTCAAAAACATGATTCATTGCTCTCAGTTGGTATCAAAAAATTTGCCATGTTGAGCCTACAAGACAACAATTATCTTTCGATCAAACGGGCATCAGAACAACCCCGAGTCAGCCATGGAAGATCACGCAAGTTCTCAAGCAGCTAAAGGGATTGTTCTGAAATTCCACACATTGTTAGGCAGGGGAAAAACAGTCCTTTTGCACCCTTTTTTAGAATTTTTTTTAATAAAATTAAATCTTAATTTCTAGCAATTAGGTTTAATTTTGATCAATCCACCCATTTTTGCTCACAACTCTATATAAATAGGCACTGCCTCATTGTAAACACACAGGCAAACACCCCCACCACCTCTCAATCTTTAGTGGATTTTTAGAAGATTCAATAAAATTCTAATCCCTTGTTTGAGCCTATGAGTACGTCTTGAAGGGAGAGAGAGGAGAGAAAGGAAAAGGGCTGGTGCCGGTAGGTAACTTTTTCTCTCTTCTCTCTTTATCTCTCTCTTCTCACTCACTCTCCTCTCTCTTTCTCTTCTCTCTTTCTCTTCTCTCTTTCTCTCTCTTCTCTCTCTCTCTCTTGTCTCTCTTTCTCTCTCTCTTCTCTCTCTTTCTCTCCCTTCTCTTCTTCTGACAACTGCCGAGATCTAGCGTCGTTTGGCCTTCGCTCACTTCTTCTATCAACTGGCGAGACCTAGCGTCGGTTTGCTTTGTCCCTCTTATTCTATCAACTGGCGAGACCAAGTGCTGATTGGCCTTCTCTCTCTTCTTTTATCAACAGATGAGACCTAGCATCGGTTGGATTTCTCTCTCTTTTTCTATCAGTTAGAGACCTAGTGTCAGTTGGTTCTTTTCCTCTCTCTCCCATCTTCTAATATAGTCGTCAATGTTTAATTCCGACTGCATCTTCTCTCCCTTCTTCTCCCTCTTCATCTATCAGTCGGTGGGACCTAACGCCGGTTGATCTCCTCTCTCTTCATCTATCTGTCGATATGACCTAGCGTCGGTTGGTCTCCTCTACCTTCATCTATCTGTCGATATGACCTCGCGTCGGTTGGTTTTCTCTCACTTCTTCTACCAGTCGGTGAGGCCTAACGTCGATTTTCTTTTCTCTCTCTACTAGTCGGTGAGGCCTAACGTCGGTTGATCTTCTCTCTCTTCGTCTACCAGTCGGTGAGGCTTAGCACTGATTGATTTTCTCTCACTTCTTCTACCAATCGGCGAGACCTAATGTTGATTGTGTTTTCTCTCTCTACTAATCGATGAAACTTAGCATTGGCTAGTCTTTTCTCTCTTCTTCTACCAGTCGGTGAGGCCTAGAGCTGATTGTCTTTTCTCTCTCTACCAGTCGTCGAGGCTTAGCGCCGGTTGGTCTTCTCATTCTTCTTCTATCAGTCAGCGAGACCTAACGCCAACTGGCTTTCACTCTCTTCTTCTGTCAGTTGGCGAGACTAAGCCTCAGTTGACTCCCTTCCTCTCTTTTCATCAGACATAGTCGGTGAAGCCTAGCACCAACTGCTTCCTCTCTTCCATCTCCTGAAACAGTCGATGATGTCTAGCACTGACTGCATCTCCTCTTCCTTTTTCTCTCTCCTCCCGTCTATCCCCTTCTTCTCTTTAACCATTCTGCTGCTGCTCTCTCATTCCATCAAGAGGGATCGAGGTTAGGTTTGCTTGGCCCATTTTACTGCCAAGACAGACTTGAGATGCTAGGTGTTTCCATGACACAACAACATTACGGTTTCCATGAGATGCTAACACCTAACCGGTTGGTAACACCTGCCCCTATTTTCGAACGAGGTTCCCGAAAGAGCGATCTCACGAACGCCCCAAGTCTTCTCCGAAACCCAAGAAAGGAGCCACCTGATCCCCTAAGGATCCGGAGGGTGAGATCGAGGCACCTAACCAATCGGAAGGTTGTCTAAGTCTTGAGAGGCCTTATTTCTCTCACATTTGTCTCTTATCTCCTCACTCTTCTCCTATAGCATCTTCTCCATTCTTCGTTCTTTTTCTGGCTACCTGGATACTTTGGCTTTGAGCCTAGTATCTTTTCTGTCTCCAGAAATACCTCTTAGGAGAGGTGATGCTTTCGATATTTGAATCAATCCTCATCTCTCTCACCTTCTATCTCTGATCTCTTCTCTCTATCACTTTGAACCTCTAACCCCCCTTCAGCCGTTAGATACAACCCTTAAAGCCTCATAAATTCCCATTAGGAAGCAACCCAAAGACCATCGATAAATGGACACAACTCTGTGAAGTGACGTGAGGGAGCCGAACTCAAATCAAGCTACAAAGCCGGGGGAGTTTTCGTAAGTGATCTAAGAGGGCATACAGCTCGGACGTGTCCCCAAACCCATCAAGTGAGGTAGGTGCTCAAATGACCATCTTTGCCATCAAAATCCCTCTCACGTTGGTTCCTATCTGCACTACACGCACACTCATACTCACACTCACACACATGTGCTGCGCCCGTGGTTGTTCAAGAGGGGGAATCTCAGACTGGATCTCACATCCGGGCCCCTGACACAAAAGCGAACCGGGGGGATATTTTCAAGGCCCCAACCAAACACATGTCGCCTTGGGGAAAACTGCGGGAGACGAAATATGTCAAAGTACTCTAACACACTCTATGTTGGGTAGAGAAATTAACCCCAGATGAAAATTTTGGGTCTCCTGTTGGTTTTTCATTGTTTTTAACCTTCCTAACTTTCTGTTTTTTAATTATAAAATTTTGAAAAGTGTTTTTAATCAAAAAATACACAGCTTATAAGCTCAAGGGCTCTATGGTGGACGTCAAACTATTTACATTGAGCTCAGGGATGAGATCGCCTCAAATCTTTGCAAAACTGAGTTTATTAATGAAAAAGTAGATAATGTTGGGTCCCTTGAATTATGGACTTAGAAATGTAGTGGATCTATTTAGAACAAAATTTTTCCTGAATCCACTAGGGGTGTCAGCTTCTCAATATGTGCATTTCCTACTTATACGTTTAAATTTAATCAACTAATGAACAATAGTAAATTACAGGAAACTAGATTAGATTAATAAAGAAACCTAGAGTTTCGGACTTAGATCAGGCTGCTCTTCTGGTACCACCATCTCCTTTCTGGATGCCTTTTTACTTGCTGGAAGTGGTAGATCTAAGGATCTTTCACCTAGATCTAGGCTTCTTACAGATAGGGAGAAAGCTAATGATTTTAGGTAGAGTCTACCTATACTTTTCTGCGGTTAGGAGAAGGTTTCTCTTAGTTTTCTAAGGTTTTTGGAATCTCTTCAAGTAAAATCTAAATTTTAGGTTTCTCTTCAAACATTTTGAGATAGTTTCTCTCTCTAAAAATATTGAGTTATTTTCTCTCTAAAATTTTTAGGTCTTTGCTCTCTCTAAAACATAAAATTTGATATAGTTTCTCACTCTAAAACATAATATAGTTTATCTTTTTAAAATTTTAAGATACTTTCTCTGTCTAAAACTTAAAATTTGAGATAATTTCTCTCTCTAAATATTTGAAGATAGCTTCTCCCTACAAATTTTCAATTACTTTCTCTCTCTAAAACTTAAAATTTGAGATAGTTTCTCCTTCTAAAATTTTTTTGATAGTTTCTTTCTCGAAAACTTAAAATTTGAGACGGTTTATCTTTGTAAGACTTAAAATTTCAGATAATTTATCTCTCTAAAAATTTTGACATAGTTTCTCTTATTTCTTTCTTAAAAAATTAAAATTTGAGATAGTTTCTCTCTCTAAAAATTTTCAAGGTACTTTCTATCTATAAAAATTAAAATTTGAGATAGTTTCTCGCTCTAAAAATTTGAGATAGTTTCTCTATCGAAAACTTAAAATTTGAGATATTTTTTCCCTATAAAAATTTTGAGATAGTTTCTCTCTCTAAAAATTATCAGGTCTTTTCTCTTTCAAAATTTTTTAATCTACTACAGTTTGTCTCTCTATGACTTAAAATTTGAGATAGTTTCCCTCTCTAAAAATTTTGATACAGTTTATCTCTAACAAATTTTAGGTACTTTCAATTTGAAAAACTTTAAATTTGAGGTAATTTCTCTAACTACAAAATTTTTAGGTACTTTCTCTTTATGAAACTTAAAGTTTGAGATAGTATATGTCTTTATAAATTTTGAGATAGATTCTCTCACTAAAACATAAAATTTGACATAGTTTCTCTCTCTAAATTTTTTGAAATAGTTTCTCTCTAAAAAAATTCTCAAGTTCTTTCTCTTTATAAATCTTAAACATGTGGTAGTTTCTCTCTCAAAAAAAACCTCCTTTAGGTGCCATTTTATGATATTTTCTTTCTCTAAAAATTAGTTTGAAGTAGTTTCTCTGTATAAAAATCTTGAGATACTTTCTCTCTAAAAAATTTTAGGAATTTCTCTCTCCAAAATTCAGTATAGTTTCTTTCACTAACATTTTAAGATAGTCTCTTTTTAAAATTTAAAATGTGAGATAGTTTCTCTCTCTAATTTATGGGAGTGTTTTGGTGGAATTAATTGTATTCTATAAAAAGGATTGTCTACAAAGAGACAATTTTTCTTTCCTACATGGTGATCACAATCATTCTTGTATTTTAAATTTAAAAATGGGTGGTTATAAGAGTGTCAATAAATAGATACAAAGTTCCAACAAAAAAGTTCTCAGACATCGTGACTGATACCAAGCCATCCAATTTGACATCTAATGAGTATGAATGAGTATGACCTCTATGTACAAAAGATACATGGTCTCTTTGCAGACTTTCCTTTTATAAAATGGGGGTCTCCATAATAGGTAAATCTAGCTGGAAATCAATTTCGGAGGGTAACGGCAATGACACAGATTTCGTTATTTTTGGCTTGAAATGAAAAAATAATTTCAGGCTGAAATACTTTTCAGGCCATCCAAACACCAAAAATGTGCTATCTCCACAAAAAAACATTTATGGAGATGCATTTTCAAGTATCCAAACGGCTCCTTAGCATTTCGGGCGTTCAAACATCCAACCTTAAGCACAACACAATGGGGTCTCTCATTGGCAAAAACTCGATACAAAATCTTGAATGTAATAATGAAGATTTCGATCTAATGCAATGGTTGTATCATAAAATAATGCAACCACACTTCTAGAAAATCATGTTTGTGGTATTTGTATGATCCAAAATTTTGCACACACTCTCTCTTCATTTCAATAATCAATCCAAAAAAAATGAAAAAATCAATTAGAACCCTAGATATGGTTAAAATGAGTCCCCTCCAACAATGAATCTAGACCATTCATTAGGAAAATTTCAAGATATTAGCCTTTACAAACTCAAAATCAATTTTTTTTTCTTTTAATATTGTTCATCTAATGATAATAAATCCATCTAAAGAAATTGAAAAAGAAAAAACTTTCTAAGACCTAGATCTAAGCATCTTATCAAAATGGACGGTCTATGTTAATTGGACTAAAAAAATAATTTCGACGTCGCATTTTCAAAATTTTCCTTTTACATGATTGTTCATTACAATGAAAGGAATGTATATTTTAAAATTTGGATCAAACAAATAGCCCTAACATAGTTTTTGAAGGTTGTTGCATCATATTACTATACAACCATTGCATGAAATCACTGCCTAATAGAATAAGCATGGAAATTCAATCACATGCATTGCATATATACATCGAAAAAATTTATAGAAGGTTGACACCTTAAACTGTTGAATTAAAGTGCATTCCAAAAATCCCTATACAAAGATTGTTTTGATGTCGGAAAAACATCTAATTCAGCATCTTGACATTAAGATATATGGATAGAAACATTTCAACTTCCAAAAATAGTACATCATAGAACACACTATTTGGATAGTTTATTTTCAAATAGTTTATGCTTTTGTAGATCCTCTTGATTTGAATTATTTTTAATGTTTGAAATTTTATAATTAGACGTTTTCCTTATTTAAAGTTGCAATCTTATGCAAAGCACACCCCATATAAAGTAGAGGTCAAAGTCTCCTGTATAATGATGGCCCCCCAGAGGTCGGAAGGCAAGTGGTACTCCTGCGAGCCCACCTCCGCGTTGGTACTATCATCAGCGTCTTTTCTCCTCGTCCACAAATGCGAGCCGGATCCATCCATGCTCTTGGACTGGACATCTAGAAAAAGAGAGAGAGAGAAGCTAGAAAAAGAGAGAGAGAGAAGCGGTAGCCCCTCTTGTACGGGGAGAGTGAGAGAGTAAAGAAATCGACAATGTTTGAAGTAGCATCACACCATTTGTGTTGCGGGCTAACGAGGACGGGGCGTAATCCTGGGTAGTGGGGTAGGGAGTGAGAGAGCGTTTTCTGTGGTACGGACAGTTAGGGTTGGGGTCACTTGATTTGCAATGCACCGATTTTCCGCTTCATTCCTATGGTGCTTCAACAATATCTTATCCCAGCCGCTGGTTATAATTAAGGGTGGCTGCGAGGCAGGCTTGGGCCTATCCAGCCCTGGCACAGCCTTTGTACTTATAGGGCCGGCTCAAAACCCTATTAGGGTTAGACTAGGTTGGGTCGGTTCAGAATTAAATGAATTACAAAAAAAAAGAGGTTCAGCCTGAGTCAAATCACATAGACATTGGCCCTCGATCATAATTTGTGGCCCACGCCCTACGTTTTTATGGTTGTTGGGCTGATTGGGCCGGGCCAGGCAACCAAGCCCATCGACAGCCTTAGTTTGGATAGATATGTTGAGCATATTTTATCAGCTTTAAGATAAAAATATATAAATTAAAAAGCGGGTTCAATGTTATCAAATTCGCTTTGCTTCAGCGAATGAAATCTTCAAATTTTAGGCTCACAACCAAGCGAAGAGAAGCTCCAGCGCATCTGATTTAACCTCCTCGATTGATGCACAAAATTGTCTCTCGTTTTTACAAAAAAAAAAAATTTAAAAATTTAATTATTCTTATATATAAATATATATTTTATTAAATATTAATCAAATTTAAAAAATCCAAAATCTTCTCACAATAGCCCAAACACCGAATTGTTTAATTCTTCCAATCAAACCGACGAAGACTCGAAAGCAAACAACCACAAGTGAGATAATCATGTGCTTCCCAATCGTTGAGGGTCGAACCAGACGATTCAGATTCGACCTACCCATTTTCTAACATAACTGCTCATAAGAAACAAACAAGAAGAATTCCTCTTTCTCCATCTATCTCAAACAAATTCTCCAGCCATTAAATGCCACCCTTCCCTATCCGTGCAAATGGAAAAGTAAGTGGATTATCTCGTAAGCATATCAGGAGAACGGCATCATAGGACGCCCCCACCACCAACCCAACCTCACTTGCTACTCACTCTCTCTCTTTCCCCTCCCTTTCTCTCTCTTCCCCCAATGGAGCCACCATTTCAACCCCTCAGACACCACCTCCTATCCCCAATAGCTCCCTCTGAAAGCCCCAGCTCCCCAACACAAGGTCCCTTAGGGTACTATAGTGTGGTGGTCATAGCGGTCATGATATGTGCTCTACTTTGTGGTCTTTGCCTTAATTTGATTTTTAGATGTGTATTGCGTTGTACAAGAGATGTAATACTAGATCCAACTCAATGGTTCTCTCACCTCACCAATTCAGGATTGAAGAAGAAAGCTGTGAAGGCCATTCCCATTGCTACTTTTCAAACTAATGGACCTCTACTCTCCTCTCCTGATGCTAAGGCATGTCCAATTTGCTTGAGTGACTTCTTCGATGGTGAGAATATTAGGGTTCTCCCAAATTGTGACCACATGTTTCATGTTGGATGCATCGATAAATGGCTGGCTTCCCATTCGTCGTGCCCCACTTGTCGGTACAACCTCTCTCGAAACATGCCAGCCGCTGGTCTTGTCCGGGGTACCCATAGCCTGATGATAGGTTTAGTGCCTTGATATCTTCAGTGAGTTCTCTAACAAGGATCTTTCTCTAACCTTTACCTCAGATATTTTGGGTTGATTCATTGCGGAGACTTGGGGTTACAGTTTTCTTTTTCATTTGACCTTTGCTTTATGGCGCATAGATGAACCCTGAATCCCCATGGGGGTTTTTCCTTCTTCTCTTTCTTCTGCTTCTTGTTGTAGTGGCTCTCAAAAATGGTTTAACTCTTCAAACCCTGAAATTAAGGCAGATTTCGTTGTTTTGGCCCTTGTGAATCTGTGTGTGTGCACGGCACGTTTTGTGGATCTTTGTGTTTAACTCATGCTACTGGTGCCCCACGACTACTGCACTCACGATACTCAGCTTATTTGAATCCAAATATATTTTGTTATTGACATATTGTAGTTAGATCTACCTCTGAGAGTCTCTCTCTCCTATATCTTTTTATTTATGCAATTAATGTGTTTTGTTAGTGTAATGAAATCTGCAGCGTGGACTCTCTCTCTCTCGCTCATCTGTTTTTACACTTTTCAGTGCATTTTGGTTCTTGTGTTACTATTGTATATGATTGGCGTTTGCACTATCCCCAATGTTTCAATCCTGCCGACTCACCACTGAGAGAGAAGAGAGAATTCCCCAAGAGACGACAAGCATCAATGGTAATGAGCGGTAGATGTGTAACAATGCCTAATCTTGAAGGCGTGTTTGATTTCTGGAATCCCGATAGCATTTCTCATACGAAAATTTTATGGTAAAGTGGATACGTAATATTTAATGGAAAAATATCTCCATACTTTCTATTTTTAGATTTTATTTTACAATAGATATGAGGTTTTAAAAGATATCTTAAAGCATAAAAATTGTAGATTTTATTTATTCTAACCCTCTGAACTAAGTTAAACATGTTTTTTTAGGTTAAACAAATCTAAAAAAATGTCTTTTTTCAAAGCGAGCATCCCAAACTTCTAGAGAGAGAAGGGCTTCATGGAGGTGAGAGATTATCGGGGTGAGAAAGAGGTGTTTGGAGAAACACGAGAGAAGAGAGAGAGTGAGAAAAAGGCAAGAAGAGAGAGAAAAAGAGAAGTTTGGTGTATATAAGTGAAGAGAGATAAATGATTGGGTTTAGAAATAACATTTCTTTCTACATTTGTTTAAGTTAAAAAATAGATTTAAAGTGATCAGAGGGTTAGAAGATATTTTTTGAAACTTTGAGTTTATCAAGAAATAAAAAATATATAAACCCCAAGGTCTATGGAGAACCATTGAAAGATATCCACTTCTGTAGCAGATGGGATTTACAAACTTGTGTCTTTTCAAAAACCAAACACACCAAAAATTCTCGACTTGGAATACGGTTGGCAATGAATGGGGCGGTCCAGCCTGGTCCGGTCCGTCTTGCCCTAAAAAGTAGGGCTTAGCCTAATACAGCCAGTTAAGTCCAACCCATATATTTTTCTTCATATTTCATTTTCTTTTCAATTGCTTTTTGCCCTTTCCGGCCCTACTGGGACAAGGGATGGCCAAGGTGGGCCCAGCCCGTTGTCACCCTTAACCAAGAATGCATAATGTTAGGGCTCAAAATAAATTTTTCCCTATTTGCTCCCTCCCCCACGTAAAACTAAAGGGCAAGCTTTCAATGCTTCCCTTACCTTATCAGATATACTTCTTTTTATCCAATTTTATATTCTAACTAGACGGCTTAGACGGTTTCAATCACAAATGTCACATCTCTACATTATTTTATTTTAAATTTTCTTCTACGAAATATTTTGACACCAAAATTTGGATGTCCACTCTTCTTTTAAACTCACACTTGTAAACACTATGAAAAAATCATTCCCAATAAAATAAAATGACCAAAATACCATTGAAATGTTATAGAGTATTTTGGTCATTAAATTTTATCAAAAAAAATTTATTAATATTTTTTTAGATGCGTACTATTGAGAAGATTGAACGTACCAAATTTCATATTTATACAATTTATAGAAAAAAAACTAAAAATAAAATACACTAATGTAACTCACTTGATCTAAATTGAACAGCTGGACAGGGGAATGTGGAATTATATATCTTGAACGCAGGTATAGAAACATTTCCCAAAACTTAATCCACGAGCAATTTTTTAAGCTCCCAAGAAATGGGGATGTAACATCATTTGTAGTGGACTATGTGCATGAAAAAAATAAAGCTCTAAAGTTAGACAAAGACGGACCACATGGTCAGTTCTAACTGTTTCGAAACTTTATCTTTATTGGAACTTACTGTCTTGTAATTTCTAGGTGGTTCTCCAAATTTTTTGTTGAAAAAGTTACACGTACCAGCCAGCTCACAATAAAATTATTTGCGGTAAGCTAGAAGAAATAGCGTGCAATATGGTCCCGTGGGAGCACGGCATAAGCCCCTTTCATAATCAATACCAGTGATTTAAAAAATAGATAGGTGACCAAAACCGGGTGCTCCAATTATTTAGTCCCGATTGGTAAATCGATGGTCCAAATTATCTTTTTACTGTATAGAAAAGATAGTGATCTGGCAAAAGAATACGTGAATAAAAAGTGAATTCGTAAAAAACCGGTCTAGATCAGTGAATCAGCAGTCAAGATTGTTGTTTTACTGTAAATAATCACCATTTTACTATTCAAAACAGTGGTTCCCTTCTAGACTCAGTTATTTTCTTATATATGCGTAGAATTAGAATAGAGTGATCGATTCTAAACTTGAATAGGACAATTCCAAATCAACCCGGCATTTTTTAAAGGGTGAGGTTTCTATAAGGCTACAACTTCAAAGAATCCAATTAAGGTGCACCTCCAAATTTTATGACAACATATAATTTTAGTGTAAAACAATCCTAGCATTATCTGAGAATTTATTTTCACATCTAATTATAAAATTTTAAACTTCAAAAATAGTAAAAATCAAGTACACTTGTAAACATATAAAACCTTGAAAATAGACGGTCTAGATAATGTGTTGCAAGATGCACTATTTTTAGAACTCAAAATCGTTTTTTTCCATATTCATACAACTCGACGACGAGATGATCAATTAAATGGTTTTTCAACATTAAAATAATAATTTTCAATGGATTTTTTAAATGTATTTTTAGTTGCACATTTAAGATTGTAACCTTGTATAAACTTTTTCCCTTTTTTTTTTTTTTTTAAATCACCGATCATGAGAGACAACGACAGCCTGTCCGCATATTTAAGACCTTTTTCTATTGGCGTATCTCCGTTCTCATGTATCCTCTTCAATAAATCTTAGTTGTACGGATCGGTGGTGGAGTCGACCTCACGAAAAGAATGTGAAGCCCTTTTTTGAACTAAATGGTCGCCCCTTCTCTCCTCTCTCTCTCTCTTTTAAAAATTGTACCCTTCTCTCTTTTTCCCCCTTTAAATAATGGTGTGCTTTCTATAAGGTTACAACCTTAAACAATCTCAATTAAGGCGCACCTTTAAATTTTATCATAACAAGTAATTTTTGTATAAAAAATCTTTAAGATTATCTTAAAATCTATTTTCATATCTAATTATAAAATTTTAAACTCTGAATATTCTTAAAATCAGAGGTAGATCTATAAATATATGAAAATCTTGAAAATGAACGGTCTAGATAATGTGGTGCAAGATTTATTAGTTTTGAGACTCGAAAAGTTTTATTTTTTCCTATTCATATATCTCGATGTCGAGATGACCAATTAGAAGGATTTTCAATATTAAAACAACCTTTTCCGATGGATTTTTAGGTGGATATGCAATTCTACATTTTAAAGTTGTAACCTTATATAAACATTTTCGTTAAATAATTGTACCTTTCTCTCCCTCTTTCTGTTATCATTACTATAATTCTACATTTTAAGGTTGTTCGTTAAATAATTGTACCCTTCTCTACTCTTTATGTTATCATTACATGTGTAGGAACTCCATTAAACTCATTTGGTAGGAGTTAGGTTGTTTTGCTAGTTATGATATGTTCTGTGGCCCACTGTCACCACCAATTTAATGATCTGTGACTTGTTCTTTGCTTCCATTAGTCTAAACGAGTACCGGTTCAAATGTAGCTCCTTCCAAATTTATGTAGGAGATGGATTTAGAATTTGACATTTATGCTTTGATTCTTGACCACTTTCCACTTTAGATTCATGCTTCTGCACTAAAAAATCAATGCAGATCATCGTCCAAGGAACCAAAGGAACTGGAATGAATGGCGATAAATGATTTGAAAAATAAAGTTCAAATAGATACACTTTAGAAGATTCGAAATTTATTTTCTTTTTTCGATCCATGGTTGTGGTGATGGTTATTATTCACATTTGAAATTCCAAATCGAAAACATGTTTTAAATAAATTTTTTAGAAAATATCCATCAAATTGTCTTACAAAGTCATTAAAGTTGTTAAAAGATATTCTTTTTTAAGTTTTATTTCACCAAGGTACTTCCTCAAATTAAATTTCAAATATTTAAGATATTTTGATCATTCGGCATACTTAAGTCGCTTAATCCAAATTATTCTAATACCCCCAGTAGTTTGGGGCTGGGAGAACAAAACAATGGTTTACAATGACGAAAATCGAGTTTTGTTGAGAATGTCTTGGGGCCTTGGCAGTAGTATTGTCGAGCCCCATGGTGAGATCTCTGACTCCATTCTTACCAAATGGTAGGGACCCAAATCCCCACTGACTTACCATTTCTTACTAAAAAAAAATCGAGTTTTGTACTGCTAACCTTAAACACTAGGTTGTATTATCATCCTCTAGTAATTTTGTATCGCTAATCTTGATAACCCATGGTATTATCGCCATTTAGTAAGGCATTTAAGTAGACCAACTAGCAAAAAGGCCTTGGGTGTTTATCATAACCATCGATAGGAGACATTTGGGAATTTTCAAAAAATATTTTATAGTTGAAACTTAGTGAAATAAAACTTAAAAAGTAAATCTAGTAATGATAAATGAGATAATTTGACCATTTCATTGCTTTTGTAAAATAATTTTGGGATTTAAGTGAATAAGTTCATCTATTGACGCAACAAAACCCCACTGTATTGCATACACAATAGGAAAAATCAAGAAAGTACTAGGGAGAGCCAAAAAAAAAAAAAAAAAACCTTGTAGAGGTAAAAAGAATTAGGTAGCCGGGACTTTATGGAGCTGCACCTCAAATATCCCCAAAAAATGCAATTCATGACCGTAAATAATTTACAAATCTTGTAGGAATTCCATAGGAAATCCTGAAAGCAACGGAAATACAAAAGTAAACAGATCAGATAGAAGTTGCATATCTTTTTGAGATTCAATCCTTTTCATGCGGTTGATGTGATCCTCCAGTTCTCCTTTGCGCATGTATCCTCTAGTTTTAGAGTTCAATGCTCGCATCCTTAGGCCGACTGTTGGTTACTAGAATCGGTAATATTGTATATACAGTGTAAATCCCGTGCCTTTGATGGACGACCTGAGAGCTCTTGGATTACTTATGATTCTAGGTCTTCGATATGTGAAAATCTCTATTTTTTTTTTCTTTTTTAACAACGCTATATAATAAAATATCTCATCAACCTTATCCCTATTTAGAAATTCTATATCACATGGGATACTCATATTTCTCCTCTTTACCACTAACAAATCCAGAGTTCCATGGACATCCTCTTCTATAATTGGCTACTAAGAATACTGAAAATATCATGTACCTTGCACCCACAAAGGGGCAGATTCCAAATCCAACATCTCCCACTTGTCTCGCTGTGGGTGCACTAAAAGATTTCAGATCCCATAATCATCACTTGGTAAAAAATCACAGCACAAGATCTCTCTCATACTCTATCGGTGTGAGACCTTAAGGACCAATGAATCCTTGCAGAGAAAACAATATTATGTCTCGATCAAACTGACAAGGAACACCTCTTCTTTCTTATTTAAAAATGCTCCAGCCTGCCCTCTACTCACTTGGCCACATCGGACTAAGTATCTCTTGTGAGCTACTTTATACTCTAGAGACCACAACCCCTTCATGTACTCCCACTTAGCTAATCTAATAAAAACAAGTTTTCATGCAAGCTAAGAAATTCAATTGTAAAAATATTGCATTATATTATAGTAGTTTTTCAAAAATATTTTTGCAAAAGAACACCCAACATAAAAACCTCAAGTCGCCGATTAGCTATTGAGCATCTGATTAGAGTACAATTATCTTTATAGGTACCATTCAGAATGTGATGTCAATGGTCTTCCCCTACCCTTATAATTATTCTATTTTGACCCAACTTCTTTCCTAGCTCTGCCCCCCAACTCGGTCGAATCATACATGACCATGGGAGAGCATGCTAAAGAGCACTTTGCGTTACTAAGTGACCGACTTTATCTCGCATGGTGTAACAAGGCACAAGAATCATGTTATACACCTCAACCTCTTTGGTAGTAGTGGTATCGCTAAGCATGTGTATATGAGTCATACTCCACGGTGTAAATGATAAACAATAATAGTGATTTACACCATACAAGCCTTAGTTCAGTTATAACCAAAGATCTCGCTACATCCAATGTGCTCATGGCTTGCACCCAAGCAACTAACCTGAACATCCCCAATGCTCACTCCTGGCTATCATACATACTACATAATCTGGTGGGACAACATACTCAAAAGGATCATGTCGATTCTTAAGTATGGAATCTCGTCTCAATCTCATATCAAGGGGATACTAACACACCCCATATTATCTCATCAATTTTCCCAGCCAATGAGGGCCATTGACAATATGTAAGAGAGCAGACCAAGCCAACCACTGATATTATCTAACAATGAACAAGCATCCTAGTGTGTTAGTGTGAATGTGCGATCGAATAGTGAGTGTGTCAAAAAAAGACGATAATACCATAAAACACTCACATAAGTTGGGCAAACATTATTGCAGATTCTCTAACCGATGCCAAGAGATGCCAAGTTCACCAAATTCGTGTAAGCTTCATCCGTCAGGCTTCTCAACCTCTTCACCCTACTTTAGCATCATGGCCATTTGTACAATGGGGTACCCACCTTCTGCTTCAGGTCATGTCTTCATTCTCGCTACCACTGACTACTTTTCTAAGTGGTCGAAGCTATCCCTCTTAAGCAAGTCGTCGGGACCATTGTGACCCATGTTTTTTGTCATCACATCATCTACCGATTCGGCGTCCCTAACCGCTTGGATAATGATCCCTAGTTTCACAACCATCATAGAGACTGCTTGGTTAATCAGTTCGGGATTGAGTGTAAGCACTTAACCATGTACCATCCTCAAGCTAATAGCTTACCCCAAGCCTTTAATAGGTCCCTATGTGACGCCTTGCGAAAGTATGTTTCCAAGACAAAGAAGAATTGGCACGAGAATTTATCTGAAGTTTAATCAGCTTACCAGACTACCATATGCAGACCAACTAAATCGACTCCTTTCTCCTTGGTCTATGGTAGTGAAGCGGTCCTACCACTGAAAGTTCAACTTCCCTTGCTTCGAGTAGCCATAAACAACAAAATAACAGATAAAGAAAAAACAAAGCTCTGATATCAGGAATTAGATGCACTTGATGAAAAGAGGCCTGTAGCCTAACAAAGTCTCAAAGGCCTACCAAGTCCGCATGACCCGAGATTTTGACAAAGCAATGCGAGGACACTCATTTACCTGTGAAGTTCTAGTTCTGATCGTTAGACGACGTGACCCTGGTCACCACAAAGGAAAGATCAAACTAAAATGGGGGGGATCATTGGTGATCAAGAAAGCCTTATCCAATGGAGCATACATGCTAGTGTTTGAGGGTATTTTTCAACACTTGTATCCTTGATGCGTATCCCCGATGCGAATAAGGGGAGAGCAGTTTGTGACCTAGGTCTACAGGTACCAAAATGCATGTGGACTACGAAAGCTATAGGACAATAAGCCCCGATCCATAAGTGAAATTTTTTACAATCTCTGAATGGTTCAAGATCGTGCCTAAGGGTCTCTTAAGAACACCTGCCAAGTTTTGGCATGATCCGACAAGTTTAAGGTAGTGCAGATGCATAAACAGTTTTGGAAAATTGGCCTTTTGCGCATTTGGAAATGACCTTATAACTACATCCCTATCACTGGAGCGTCAAATGATTGTGGGACGACCACCATCGGATCCGAAACGTTTGTGTTTACTTTGAAAATCTGACAAATCTTACGTCGAAGATCTCTTGAATCTTGACAGCTTAAACTGATGAAAAGATGTAGTAAAGAAAGTGGGAAAAATCGAATTCAGATCTGAGGCCAGATCTACCTGAAAATGAGCAGATCTACTCTTAGATCTATGGCAGAGCCAGCATGATCTAAAGCATTAAAATACACTTTTTTTAAAAAATGAACAGATCAAAATAAAATAAGAACCAAACAGTTTGAAAGGAAAGCAAGAAATGATAAAGAATGATACCAAACCTGGCCGGATGCTTAAGACTCCCAAGCCTTCCAGTGCTCGCCCGTATCGGCACCAACATCCTCTTTTGCCTCTCTGATTCGGATGTTGACCAACAGATCTCTGGTGTAGAAGGGTTGTTGTCCCCTAAAGATGGTTTAGATCTAATGCCCTAGCTCTAGGTTTTCTCAGGCTTAGTGTTTGATTTAACATTTTCTCAAAAAAAGTATATTCTAGGGTTTCTATCTTCTCTAAGGTTTTCAATCTCTCGTGTAGCTCTCTCCCTTTTTTTTTTTCATTTCTAACTTCATCTTCCCTTAAATAGCCATGAAATAGGGATACACAAGGGCCTAGGATATGTTGGGAAGGATATACTTCCATCACCAACAAATCCCCAGTCAAAGATATCCATTTTTAGCGTACGGATTTCAGAATCATCAAAGATGACCCAAAAGAGAGAAAAAATGATTTGGGGCAAAAGGAACTGGGCGACACTGGTATTGTCGCTCAAATCAAGGCGATCCCAAGCATGTCGCCGAAACAAAAAATTCTCCAAATTGAAAATTTTCCTTTCAAGTGTGTTCCTTAGCCTCTTGTGAAGCTACCAAAAAATATTTGGGTTAAAACTTTTTTTTTTTTACTATTTTTAATGATTGTTTTGGTAAAATAAGGCATTTACAAGATGACTTGGGCAACACCAGTCTTGTACAAATTGATATTTTTACTTTGGGTGTATTCCTCAGCCTCTTTTGAATCTCTCAGAAAAAATTTGGGTCAAATTTTTACTATTTTTAATAACCTTTTTGGTAAAACAAGGTATTTACAAAATTCTGGGACAAAACGGGGTTTTCACAAGGTTTCGGAAAGGCAAATTGGTTCCCGATCAAATGGTAGGCTGTGTGAACTATGGATTTTGAGTTTACTAGGTCAGTGTGATCCTAAGGATTCAAAAATCCATAGAATTTGTAAGAGTTAAAATGGGGTGTCTACAGTTGCCCCTCTTTGGCACTCCATGTCCTTCGAGGGACAGGTAATTGTCAAAGAAGTAGATACTTTGGCGTTCCTTATCCTTCGAGGGGCAGGTGAATGTCAAAGGTAATGTAGATATTTTAAATTTCTTCCTACGACCACGTGCTCAAAGGGCACACCAATTAATCCCTCCAAGTCATTGCGTCCACTGAGCTCACCCACCTCGGGCATTTTTCCTCTTAGGCTTTTCGGCGTGAGATGTCGGTGAGTTACACAAGCTTGAAACTTGAGTCGAATTTTCTGACAATGCTGCTTAACGTTAGGGGTTTTCACAATTAGAATTTTTTTTAACCCTGACATCTTCTTTGATTTCTTAGGGTTTCTTAAGGCTGTTTATAGGAAAAGACTTTCTATGGGCAGAGACTTGTCTGGCCGTTTCTGAAGAGAGAGACGAGGTAGCAACGCGACAACCGTGGCAATGCGGTAATCATATAGTGAAAACACAGAAATTAAAGTTTTTGAAAACACAGACATATAGTGAAAATTTTGAAAAAAGAAAGATATTTCAAAAAATAGGGTTGGTTAGCAGTTTTAACACCCGCAACCATAGATTCCTCTAAGTAGTTTAGCGTAATGCAGTGATGGCGCTTTTAAGTCAATACGGGGATAGACGGAGTACATCCGACCCTTTTACCTCATAATGAATAGATGAAATACACCTGACCCTTTTACATCATATCGGGATAGACAGTACCTACCTCGGCTATTTTATGTCGCACGAGTTTGACGTTTTTCCATCAAACAGGGTTATGCCCTGGATACACCCGACCTTTTGCGTCACATGGGGCTAGATGGTACTCACCTCAACCTTTTTACGTCGCAGATTTTGATGTTTTTCAATTGAACATGGTGGTTGTGCCCCAGATACACCCGACCTTTTGTGTCATACCATGCTAGACGGTACCTATCTCGGCCTTTTTACATGTTACGAGTTTAACGTTTTTTGATGGTAGTGCCTTGGATACACCCAACCTTTTGTGTCATATGGGGCTAGACGTTACCCATCTCGGCTCTTTTATGTCACACGATTTTGATGTCTTTCATTGAACAAGGCTGTTGTGCCCTGGATACACCTGACCTTTTGCATCATACGGGGCTAGATGTTACCTGTCTCGGCTCTTTTATGTCGCATGAGTTTGACGTCTTTCATTGAACATGGTGGTTGTGTCCTGGATACACCTAACCTTTTGCATCATACAGGGCTAGACGTTACCTATCTCGGCTCTTTCACATCGCATGAGTTTGACATTTTCGGAATTGGACTTTGGTTGGAAGTTTAGGCTCGTGCCACCAAGGAGCAATTTTTTTTTTTTTTTTATTTTATTTTGAAATTTTTGAAAATTGGTTGGCAGTTTAGGCTTGTGCCACCGAGGAGCTATTGAAAGTTTTGAAAATTAATTAAAATGTTTGAAAATACTAGTAAAAACACTTTGCAAAGCTAAATTTGGTTCTAAGAAGTCCCTAAAATCAAGTGGGTGCATTTTTGGGAAAACATTTTTGGGCAACACTAAGAGTGTCGCACGAGACTGGTGGTGCTGCTCAGGTTTGGGCGACACGGCTGGTGTCGCCCACCTAAATTTTTTTTTATTATGTATTTCGCTAGAAATGCTGACGAACAAAAGAAAAGTATTTTGGCAAAAATATCTGGGCGACACGGCTGGTGTCGCCCACCCCAAATTCTTTTTTTTTTTTTTGATCAAGTGTTTGAAAAAAAAAGGTTTTACAAAGAAAAGAATTACGATACTAGGCGTGTCACCCAAATAAAATTTTTTATTTTTATTTTATTTTTAGTTTTTAAAGTGTTGCTACCTCTGTTGGGAGGTCTTTTTCAACTTATCCCCTATTATGGGGAGTTTGAAAAAAAAAAATATTTTTTCTTATTGCCCCTGTTGGGGGGTCTTTGCTCATCTTGCTCCTATTGAGGGGTTCTTGTTCATCAGAAGTGTCCGATTTTATTTGTCGAAGCGTAATGGAACACTTTCTTTGCACACACTTTTCAAACTAAATTCCTACACATTCAATCCCCTAATTGTAGGGTTTTTGTCTTGAATTTCCATCTATTGGGTCATTGTACACACACAGGGATGAACTTGCCTCATTTTGCCTCAAGGGATCCAGTCGAGAGAAAACCACTCCCAGACTAGCCAATTTCGTTATTGGCAAGGTTCACCTATCTCTAATATGCTGTAGTTGGTAGTTATACTCATACAACCATGGAGTGTTTGGCTAGTTTCAAGCCTTCATAACAGGCGTAAGAAGTTGGCTTCGAGAATGAGGCCAGATTGACTAACAATTTAACCTCTTGTAGTGATAGAAGAAGTCCTTTCTAAAAGAGTTTTGATTTTGAAAATGGATGGTTTAAAAGTCAATTTGAAAAGCATTTCAAAAGGGACGGGCCTTACAGTTTTGCCACCTGTGGTCCTCTTTGGTGGGCATTTTATTTATTATGTTTTACCTAAAGATGATGAAAGGATTTCTTTGTGGGATCATGAGAACTCAAAAGTCTTGAAGTTGTCTTTTTACCTTTGAAGCTTTCATCCTGTGCTTCGCCGATCCATGAAGAGTTCATTGGATTCTTGCGAGCTTCCATCTTGGAGAGGTCTCGACGTTCTTTCAAGGTTCGTCGAAGTCACATTGGTCTTCTATTCATGTCACCCTCCCGCATCTTTCTGAGATGGTTTTGTTGGGAACCTGCAGGGTTTAGGAGGAGTCTTCATGCTCAGGGTATGCTTGTGCCGTATTGTTGGAACTTACAAGTACTTGTTTGTATTTGAGTGTTTTGAATTGGAAGCTCTTTCTTGGAGATTGTTTTTTTATTATTCTTTTTTTTTTTTTTTTTTTAAATACCTGTGTTGCCTTTTCAGGTTTTCGCCACGTCCATGTTATCTTTTTTTGTTTTTTTTTGGTGATGCCTTTTCAGGTTTTCATCACGCTTTTGAGCCCATTACGGGTAGTATTTTCTGAGATACATCACATTAATGGGGTCATTGAGCTCGTACTCTTCTTGATTTTTTATCTTGTAAGAATTACCTGCTTGCACTCGGGTAACCACGAATGACCCCTCCCAATTAGGTTTGAACTTTCCTAAAAGGTGTGGATTTGTAGGAGTGTAGAAGATTTTCTTGAGTACTATGTCCCCTACTCTGAACTGTCGAGGAACAACTTTCTTTGGTATGCCCTCTCGATTCTACATTAGTAAGCAGCGATATTTTGCGTTGCTCGTGGTCATCTTTTTTGCAAAGTAACAAGGGCAGCGATTCGTGCTTAGATCTTTCGTTCCTCATCTGAAATTTTGTGAAAAAACACTCAGAGAGACGATATCTCAACATCAATGGGTAGCACTGCTTCCATACCTTACACCAATGAGTATGTAGTCATGCTAGTAGAGGTCTTCTCAGTTGTCCAGTAGGCCCATAGCACGTCGTTCAGCTTTTTGTGCGAATCTTTGCCACCTTCTATTATTCTGTCTATAATTCTGAGACGTCCTTTATTTGTGGTCTCTGCTTGTCTGTTTCATTGAAGGTAGTAAGGTGTGGATATTTGTGGTCTCCGCTTGTCTGTCTCATTTTTTAATTAAATCCATTGTCAGTAATGATTGACTTAGGAAAATTGAATCCAAATACAATGTTGTTCTTTATGAAATGGACAACAAGTTGTCCTTCAATTTTGACAAATGATGCGGGCTCTACCCATTTGGTGAAGTACTTTGTAGCCGTTAATACAAAACGGTGGCCGTTTGAGGCCTTTGGTGAGATCATTTCGATGATATCAAGACCCCACATGGCAAAGGGCCATATAGGCGGTGTTGAGTGGAGTGGTACAGACGGTGCATGAATGGGGTCTCCGTAAAGTTGACATTTGGGACACCTCTTAACGAACTTCTAACAGTCTTCAGCCATGGTGGTCTAATAATAGCCTTGGCACCTGATTTTCTGAGCTTAGCCGGCTACCCCAAAATGACATACTTCATTGTGTAACTTTGTTAATACTTGGTCCATTTCTGGCTGATCCATATGTTCGAGGTAAATCTTCTCTCTCTTCTTTTCTTTTCTTTTGTTCTTCTCTCTCTCTTCTTTCCTCTCTTTCCCCCTCCTTCTCTGTCTGGGTTCCTCACAGACGGTAGTGGCAGTGCCATGCTTACCTCCCCTGAGGTAACACAGGTCGCGCATGGCGATGGCAGCTCCATGCGCGAGTCTCCTTCTCCTTCTGTTCTTCTATCTCCCTCTCCCAGTGAGGCCTGTAGATGGTGCTGCCTATCGCCGTCCACAAACGTAGCTTCGGCGTCTTAGTGAAGAACTCAGACGGTGGAACTTGCTGCCGCCCGCAGGGGTCCTTCCCTATTGCACGTCTATAGTAAACGACGATACCCTTCGCCACCCTCTAGAGACCTCAGTAACATCTACCGCCATCGACGAGCTTCCTTCGCGTATTCGATGCTTATCGTCGTCCTTCTAGCGTCCCACACCTATCGTCGTGTGCCTCGTGGGGATTACCATCGCGTGCCTCGTGGGGATTACCGTCGCGTGCTTTACGAAGGACTATCACCGCGTGCTTCATCAGAGACTATCGTTGCTCGTGTGGGGGCGTGTTGTCTCCTTTTGTTGCCAACGACGATGCCGAACACTGTCTGTAGTTCATTTCTCACTCTCTAGCCATGAGCAGTAGTGTCGAGCGTTGCCTAAGGGCCATGACCCTGCTATTCCACGGTCGTGAGCGGCAACACTTAGCACTGTCGAGACCCCATCTCTCTGTCATCTCGTGTTTTCTTTTCATTGTCTTTCCCTCTTCTCACTTGACTGAGGATAGACTTAGCCTAGCACTGCCATATCAATCTTGGTTTCAAGTAATATTGCTGATGTGCTGTTCTTGAGTACCATGCCCATCTTGCTACTTCTCTGAGTCAATGACTTTCTGGTTGCCATGCTAGTCTTGCCTCTTCTTCGAGTTTTTCTTCCCTTTTATATCTTTATTTGAACCTTATGCTTCATCGCCCTCTCGTATGAACGTATATTGCCCTAAGACAAGGGTGGGTCTTTCTTACCCACTTGTCTTACAAATTAACCATAGTAGTGTTATACAGAAAGCAAGAGAATTGTGGGTCAAGGGAGGTGATTCTGATCCAGCTAAAGCAGTTGAGAGGCTTTCTTCATGATCTAAGAGGGCGCCCAAGCGAGCCAGCCCAAGTAAGTCAAGAACCCACCTTCAATTTCTCTCTCATCGGTTGCTATACCTGCCCTTTTTCTAGAGCAAGGTTCTGAGAGAGCTATCTCAAATCCCAAGTTCGTCAGAATACCGAGATACGTGCCACCCGAACCGATCTTCCCTAACCGACCTATTCGTGTGCGCACACTACCTTTATTACCTCCTCAGCTAGTCCACATACGCGCACACGCCCCTTACGTGCATCTATACGCATGCCTTCCCTAACTGACCCATCGTTTGAGCGTACCACCTTGATGACCTCCCTAGTGAGTCCATCATTCCCCAATAAGTCTCACCCATGCCCACAAAATGGCGAGCCATCTCACCACCCATACTTGTTGTCAACTAGTGGGTCACCATTCTTCACCCACCATTTTTCTTACGTAGGTAGCCTTGTTTCATCTTCCCAAAGTGAGTCGTAACTACCACCATACTCACTCCATGGCCTCCACAAACTGCCATTATCACCACTACGGTCCAGTTGTATGACCCAAAACTATAGTGCACATCCTGGCCGCATGACGTTAAAAGGTTTCGTACAGTTCTCGAAGGCATGACCCTAAACACGCCTTCAATAAAAAATATGCCCAGAGGATACACCTGTACAAGGGAATGCCATGAGTAAAACTAATGGACAGGTTTGGTCACGAAACCATCAGTAAAAGAGTTCCGTGAAAACAAAACCTAGGCACGGAGAAAACCTCAAAAGGGCATCATGAGCAAAAATGGATGAAAAGGGTAGACATGGCAATGAGGTCATGGGTAAAAGAGCCCAGAAATAACAGAATTGGTGAAAACAGTCTTTACAGTGCCACTTCCCATGTTCAAGTGAAAACTAGCGAAAGGGAGCTTGGACAAACAAAACAGGTTGGCGCACTATAGCCGCCTCAACTGACACTCAATTTCCAAATAGTAACAAGCCTATCTAATGAGGTCTACCTAAAATCCTCAAATGTCAGCATCCAGTCACAACACAAATTGGCTCATCAGGGAGTGAGAGCCGCTTAAGATCTCCCACATTTCAACATCAACAACAACAAGACTCATTGAGGGTGAGGATGATGACCAAAAGATCCCTATGAAATGCCAAAGACCATCATGTAGGCAAGAAACTGACAAAGCCAGACTCTAACTTGTCAGAGACTTCAGGGTATTCCTCGTAAAAATCCCCTAGCAAACAAGGGACCAGGCTTTTTGGCATGTCAGAAGCCCCCGACTGGACCCCGCTAGACCTGACCTACAGAGATACCTTCAACATAAAAAACAAATTTGGTGTAGCAGCGAACAATGCCGACAAAAATTTCATAGCAGTTGGCCTTTAGATATGCTTGATTCTGTCCGAGGAGGTCCCTACAAAGGTCTCACACTTCAGAATCGTAGATAGTCCCTCGAGGGTGAGGAGTTGGACAGGATCCCTCAAAATCCCTGAATGATTGTAGTTCTCTATTCTATCAAAGCACAACATTTGGCGGGGCATGCTGTTGAAAGATATTTTTCATCATCATCGGGTCCCCGCTCAACAAAGGCCTAACAAATAGTGGAATTTCTGATAGTCTCAGAATAGCCCCATAACTGGTCAAGATCTTCACGAGAACTCTCAAAAGACTCCTTCTACGTTTCATTGCATTCGGACATATTTAAGGCAGTGAAGCTTGAGAAACAATTTTGGTAAAATCAGTCTGTAGCACCGTGAAATGGACTCTATAACTAGAGCTACATTTTCAATATCTCAATTTACTATGAGCCCACCACCATTGGATCTTGCATGACTGAAACCTCTATGGGTCAATTTCTGCTGGAATGTACACTCCAGAAAGAAGTTATAGGCAAAAGAGTGAAACAGGAGGAGCCGCACGCTATTCTCGTGCGGCCACCCTGCAACTCCACACTATTGCAGGGACAATCACGACCAGTGAATTTTGATGCTCATATCTCACGTTTCCATGGTTGGATCAAGCCCAAATTTTGTGAGCATGTTCATCTCATCAAGACGAGAGTTTTGATATGTAGCACGCCTCGTGATCCCGAGCGCGAAGAAAAGCTAGAGAGAAGAGAGATATTGCTGATCTGTGAAGAAAGTGCAAGAAATTTAGCAGCTCCATGCCTCGTTCCAGTGGCCAAATCACGTCGCTCGAGAGCCTGATCGACATGAGACCAATTCCATCGCGTATGTAAGGTCTCGGGCTATCTCTGACCCAAACTCCGTACAAGATGAATGGTCAGTTTCTGCACACGATGGTTAGGTGCCTCGATCTCATCCTTCAGATCCAGGTGATTGGGTGGCACGTGTCTCAAGTCTCTGGTGGACCCGAGACTTGAGATCGCTCTCTCAACCTTGCTCGAGGGCAAGGGCAGGTATAACAACCAATGAGAGAGGAATTTTAGTGGGTTCGGAACTTACCAGGGTTGGCTCGCGTGGGTACCCCCTTAGATCACGAAGAGGTCCCCCCAAGTGCTTGAGCTGGTTCGAAATCACCTCCCTTAACCTATAATCCTCCTATTTTTCTGCACAACACTTCTACAGTTAATTTGTAAGACAAGTGGGTCAAAAAGAACCCACCCTTGTCTTGGGGTAATGCACGTTCATGGGAGAAGGCGATGAAGTGCAAGGTTAGACGAAAGGTAGAAAGGAGAAGAGAACTTGATGGAAGGGCAAGACTAGCATGACGACCAGAAGTTGTTGACTCTAAGCGGTAGCAAGATGGGCATGGTTCAAGGACCAGCATGACAACAATACTACTCAGAACAGAGGTCAGTATGTTGGCGCTAGGCTAGGCCTACCCCCAATCAAGTGAGAAGAGAAAGAGGTGGACAGGAAAGAATGAGACGGCGAAGAGATGGGGAAAGCCAGACATCGATAGACATCATGGTGGGCAATGCAAGGAGGCGGGGCATTCCTTGTAGATGGCGCTGGCTCCTGATAAGGCACACGACAATTGTTTCTTCTAGGTCGCATGGCAATAGGTGTGGGACGCTGGGGGAACAACGATAAGCACTAAACACACAAAGGAATCTCATAGAAGGCAATGGGTATTGTCAGGGCCTCTAGTAGGCGGTGATAGGTATCGCCATCTATGCTAGATGCGCAGCAAAGGAAGACCCTTGCAAGCGGCATCACACTTCACCATCTAGGTTCTTCATTGAGACATCAAAAGCTATGTTTGTAGGCGACGATGGGCATCGCCATCTACAGACTTCACTGAGAGTAAGAAACAGACGAGAAGGAGGGGAGGGAGACTCGCGCATGGTGCTGCCATCACCATACGCAAACTGTGAGACCAAAGGAGAGGCATGCATGACACTGCCACTGCTGTGCAGAACTCCGCAAGGGACTCAGACGAAGAAGAGGGAGCAGAGAGGGGAGAAGGGAGAGAGAAGAAGAAAATAAAAAGAAGAGAGAGAATATTTACCTCAACCCTAAGGGTACCGATTGAAAGTTTCTCTCACCTCACCCTCTCTTTCAAGCATAACACCACATTGGTAAAAACGAGAAACTTGTATTAAGTGAAAACTCTCTCTTGTGTGTGTATGTGTCTGCCTTCTCTTTTTATGCGTACGCATATATAGAAGTGTGCCCCAAATATGGGTATTTTATCAACAGTAACCCTAATTGCTTGAAATTAAGCTCAAATTGATTTAAAAGAAATTAGAAAATAGGGTACAAAATGACAGATTTGCCCCTTCCTAACAAGTTGTGAAATTCCATAATAGTCTCTGTGTTGCCGTAGGACGTACATGTTCTTGCATGGCTGATCCGAGGTCGTTCTGATGCCTGGTTGATTGTAAGATAATTTTTTTCTTGTAGGTCTTGAAGCTTCGCAGCATGCTTGCAAATAGTTTTTGGCCAGCATTGAAGCTTTCTAAGCAAGGAAGAGGATCTCTCATGGATTTGGCCGAATTCACAAAGGTGTCATGGCGGAGTTCAAGTGCTTCTCCATTCATTCTACGATTGAGGAGGAGGTCACAGCGAGCACAGAGGGCTTTTCTAGCTCTCTGATTGTCGGAGGAGAAGGAGAAGGGGCTAGATTGAGCTCACAAAAAATTTAGCGAAATTTCAATGAGCTTTGGTGGTCTGCTGATGTGGGAAAACCCGGGGCGAAGGGCAATCCACCAGGTCCTAAGGAAGTCTTCTGGGGACTTTCGGTGGTTTTTGCTAACTCCAATAACAAGCAAGAGGTGGGCGAGGGTTGCCTAGGTGTTTTTTGCGATATTTCCAGCCATTGAAAAAGGGGAAAAGTAGGGTCTGACGAGAGGTTCCCATTGAGTGGAAAGGTGTTTATCACAAGGGAAAGCCATGCCGATAGGAGAAAGAACAGGGTCAGCCGAGGGATCCCGAGGTCAGAGGTGTGTTTCTGACGAAGCTCGAAGGATTGCAAGGAAGGCGTAGGTACACAAGAAGGTGGACCATCGGCATGGGCAGCAGTTGGGCAAACCGAAGAGGCATGAGAGTCAATGTATTTTGGTAATCGAGAACAATGGGAACCGAAGTACTTCAAAGTCGTGCGTGACTTTAAGTCGCATGCGGCGCCACCTTCACGTGTCCCTAGGTCACACACGGTGATTGTCATGCTTGGAGGTATGAGGCTCGCAACGATAGTTTCGTGCATCGTTAACCTGCCCATGGGGATGATAGGACGATGCATTATGTTGCTCACGGTGATGACCTCGGATGGTGATGCTTCGTGAGGGTCAAGAGTGATGGTAAATGGGGAGGCCTTACCACCATAGTATGTTGGAAGAAAAGTCCTTTAGTGCAACCATAAAGTCCATGTTTTTCTGTGGAAGGGTGTCCATTGTGAACAGGGTATGCTCACCCTCATAGGCCAGTTCCTTGCCCGAGAAGTTTGCCTTGTATATTTGATATATTCATCAGATGAATTGAAGCTGACTCGAAAGTGGTTGGCTTTTTCTTTTAACCTGTAACCATTTTCCTTGGCAGGATCGAGGCTAACTTCTCAAAGTGGTTTTGCCACTTCTTCATGGCGTAGGCTTCATGGAGGGAGGATCCCAGGGATGGCTTGGCTTTAACTTGGGTTGCAAGGGCGTCGGCAACTGTCGAGAATCCTGCCTCTTGGGCAAGCATTTCTCTGCGGCGTTCTTGTTGCGACATGGTGAGGCTGATGATGCCGAACTCTCTGCTTAAAGAGTCAAAGTCTGGGCATCGCCAAGTTGTACCTGTATAAGAAATAGAGGAGAAGGATGGAGAAGAAAGGTTATAACGTTCCGGGCAGCTTTTTATGTTGTCGCCAGAGTTGGACGTCGGCAGAGGGTATTTAAGGTCTTTCCCTGACATTGACCATTGTGGGGTGCTTTTAACATCGTCACCTGTTTTGATCGGCTCCTGAGATATTGATGACTCAGGGCCGTCTACTTGATTGGACAATACGTTGAGGAAAGCTATGCCTGGGATGAAGTCCCGTAAGGTCGGTAGCAGAGGAAGGGGTTTGAGGAATTCTTCCTTGATTCGTGGTTGAGGAAGATGATACCTTGGAAGGGCCGACCTAAGTGTTCGCCGTCTCTTTCGGTGTGCTCGAGGGGGTGTTTGGACCGCCCCATCAGGCTGGCAAGACGCGGTAGCCTGGCAGACTACCTCTCGTCACAGGGACTTGAGCCTGCTTCACCCATGGTAGACTTCCCAGGGTTGAGAGATTGAAGGCCCTGAGGAGTCCAATGCAAACTCATGATGGGCCTGCAGTGTGGCTTCTCCTTGAATGGGAGCGGGGGACTTGACGCGTTCTGGAAGAATCACCCAGTCGATGCGACCTTGCAAGACTTTCTCCGTCACTTTGACCTCGAACCCAGAGCAGTCGTTTAGTTCGTGGCCCAACACTTGGTGATAGGGTCACCAGAGTATTTTCGTGCCCCGAGCAAGGCATCTTGGCTACCTGGAGAGCATGGGAGTGACAAAACCTTGGTGGAGCATCGCTTCGAAGAGAGCTTGGAGAGGGTCTTGCTCGGTGCTTTCCTTGGCTTGCGTCGGGAGGTCTTCTTATGCAGGCGAGAGAGGGACTCGAGGGTGTCTTGCTGGGTCGCCTTGAACTTCTTGGCACTGTTGCATCTTTTTAGCTAAGAGCTTTTGAAAGTCAATGCACTCACTGACGTCGTGGCCTCTTATCTGGTGAAATGCGCACCAGAGGTTCTTAGTCCCTGGAGGCAGGAACCTAGGTTGCCTTGTAGGCTTTAGGGTGGCAATTCCTTCTTTGAGCATTATGGAGTAGAATGCACGAAGGACAACAAATGCCCCGTCATCTTCTTGGATTGTGATTATGTGAGATGCTTAGTTGCCCCGACTGCCTTTCTCAATTCTTCATGCTTTATCTGACCCATGTTGATAAGGGCTTTGATAGTGTCGTTGAGATTATAACAGTCGTGAGTGAGGTGTCATACCCTCCTGTGATAGGCACAGTACTTCTCATTTGTCTCAAGCCTAGCCAACTCCATAGTATTGGCCTTCGGCAACTGTATCATGTTCTATTATACTAGCAGTCGAAGTAGTGCAGGTGCTCACTCCATGTCGAAGGGTTAAACCTTATTTTGGTGTTGGGCCAAGTAGTTGCTTCACTCAGAGTTTTTATGAGGCGGGATGTAATTGTAAGACTGCTACTTGCCTCTTGCCAGAGACCCATGTGCCTTGGAGAGATCTAGGGTTTCAGAAATTGAGCCTTTGGTGTCAGCCACGGTTTCCGCCACACTGATTACTGCCTTTTGATTGCCCCAATGCTGGAGCGTGATTTGAGACGGCAGGTTGCTGTCGAGTGTTGTCATGCTTGAACAATCCCTCAATATGGACTGCCTTAGAGATGAGCTCTGACATAGAGGGTGGATTGGATGCCTCAACATGTAGTGCAATCTCAAGAAGCATGTTCTGTATGTAAGTCTGGACTGCTTCCTTCTTGGTCAT
Source organism: Amborella trichopoda (assembly GCF_054954075.1). Taxonomy (NCBI): domain Eukaryota; kingdom Viridiplantae; phylum Streptophyta; class Magnoliopsida; order Amborellales; family Amborellaceae; genus Amborella; species Amborella trichopoda. The sequence goes on along the minus strand of NC_142337.1, from coordinate 34,855,804 downwards.
GGGAGTGACGTGAGATGTCACCAACTCTCTCCATCGGGTGATGAATTTATCAACCGGCTAACTAGGGTCTTGCATCAAGGTGAGGAGCTCGATGGTTTCCATGTTCCTTTGGACTTCGTAGAAGTGTTGGTAGAACAATTGCTCCATTTCTTGCCAAGTGTTCACCAAGTTCGGCAACAACCGAGTATACCACTAGAAGGCTGGTCCTTCGAGAGTTTTGACGAACTGGCAGAGGAGAAGACATCCGTCAGTTGCGGTCTCCCGGAAGGCCCCTTGGAAGTGGGCCGTATGCTGGTGAGGAGACGTGGTACCATTGAACAGGGGGAGTTTCCCTTTTTGGTAGTTCGAGGGAAACGACAACTGGTCAATGTAGAAAGGATGCGGCTTTTGGTAGAGTGGTGTGTTTTGCATGCCCCAGACCTTGTTCATGAGCCTATGGTCCACCATAGCATCTATGTCGGTTTGGGAGACCTCGCAAGAAGAGGAGCTCTCTTGAGAGACCGTTGTGGGAGGCTGCCTAGGAGCTGTGTCCTCATCTGTCGGGGAGTTAGGCGTAGAAGGGACCCTGAAGGCCTCTAGGCGCTCTATCTTTTTGAGGATGGCTTGCATCATTTCCTCGAACTTGTTCATCCACTCCTCCTGAGCGTCATTTAAGTCATTGAGTAGCATTACACTAACAGTTTCTTCTGAGAGGTCAGAGTTAGGTGATGCAGTGGACTGTTGAGGCTGGCGAGTCACGTGCAGGAGGCTAGTCACGTGCAGAAAGCAAGTCTGAAGGGGCTTAGCTTACCTCGATTGGACTCAGGCTTTGTATGGTGATCTCGTGAGGACTGGTTCTTGACGGTTTTGAGACTGTGGCTTCTGGGTGGTGATCACCGAACATTACTCCTGGACTTTCTCAGGCTTTGATGTTTGAAGAAGGAAAAAGGGATTAAAAGGCAGAAGGTCGTCAGGGGTGGCGACTTCGACTGCCTTGGAAGCTTCCCTGGATAGGATCTGTAGGGCTCTCTTTTGCTTGATCTTGAGGTGGCTGTGGACCTCATTCCAGAATCGAGCCTGAAACTTGAACTGCCCCTTTTTCTTGGAATAGGCGAGGGCCATGTCTATGAGCTGGAGCAGGGAGTGGGGCCCAAGGATGGACTTCAGCTTGGGTTCTTGTTTTGGAGGTTGGAGGCCTCTGTCCGACATCAAGCCGTTTCCCCAAATTCCTTTGTGAGGCCAAGGTGCACAGATGACCCAGGGCTAGCTCAAGATGGTACTCTAAGGGAAGACCTTTGAGTACCAGGGTTCGAGGTTCTTGCTTAGCATCGGAAGAGCTGCAGAGGAAAGAGGGGCCTGCTCGTGACTTCGCTTGAGTCTGGCACCGAAAGGGACCTGTGAAGTTGGTGTATGTGCACCTTTAGGGTTAGCCATCCGGGTGACTTGGGGGTCAGCCCGTGCTCATACAATGGGTTCGACTTGTGGAGGTCGAGACCTATGAGATTGTGTTGATGAGGGACGAGGTATGAGCTTGTCTCTCACATGGTGAAGCTGTGTGTGCCGGGAGGGAAGACGGAGTGGTTGACCCTACTAGGCTCGAGGTTGCATAGCGCTAGCACTACCCCGAGCTGTGGAAAGAGAATGCATGGCGCACATAGTGTTTGGCCCGAGAAGGCCTAATGCTGGATGCGAGCTCAAGGCAACATGAGGGTTGCCCTGAGGCGTGGCTCGAGTGGATAGACCACGAGCTATTGAGTGTGTGCGAGGGGTGAAGACCTCAGGGCCTTTGCCTCTGTGTATCGACCCTCCAAGTTGGGGGCTCGAAGTAGTGAAGGAGCACGGGGGTTTTCCTTGTGGCCAACCTCAGGAGCGACCACAGTATGATTACCTTTCGCAGGGATGGACGGGGCAGCCTTCTGGCATACCGCAGCAAGATGACTGGCATGATATTTGCCAATAGCAGGGTGCGCGGCAGTAGAAGTGCTGCCCATGTAAGGGCCTTGGTGGAGAGTCCATCAGGTAGAGAAAGAGGGGAGGCAGGGACCATTAAATCCCCTCTCACACTAACCCAGATGAGAACTTGGGAGCCGGACCGTGAGTCCTGACTCATAAGAAGAGTAAGGAAGGAGGGTTGAGCGGAGACAGCCATGAGTGCAAGGATAACGAAATCCCCGACCCGGATGAATGGGTTGAACAACCCAGGTGCCATAGAAATAAGTGCAAAAAGGAATGAAAGAAACTGGTCAAATAAGAGCGAATTGACTAAGGGGAAGTTGGTCCCCAGTGGAGTCGCCATGCTAGTTAAGTGCCTCCATCTCGCCCTCTAGATCTAGGTGATCTTGTGGCACGTGTCTCAGGTCTTTGGTGGGCCCAGGGTTTGAGATCGCTCTCTCAGAACTTTGCTCAAGGGCAAGGGCAGGTATACCAACCAATGAGAGAGCAATTTTAAGTGGGTTCGGGACATACTCGGGCTGGCTCGTGTGGGTGCCCTCTTAGATAATGAAGAAGCCCCCCCAGCTGTTTGAGCTGGTTCGAAATCGCCGCCCTTGACTTGTAATCCTCCTATTTTTTTGCACAACACTTATATGGTTAATTTGTCGGACAATTGACCCACCCTTGTCTTGGGGTAATGCACGTTCATGGGAGAAGGCAATGAAGTGCAAGACTAAACGAAAGGTAGAAAGGAGAAGAGAACATGATGGAAGGGTGAGACTAGCAAGACGGCCAGAAGTTATCGAATCAGAGCTATTGCAAGACGGGCATGGTTCAACGACCAGAACAAAGGCAATATTACTCAAAACTGAGGTCGACACAGTGGTGCTAATCTAAGCCCACCCTTAGTCAAGTGAGAAGAGAAAGAGGTGGAGAGAAAAGAATAAGATGGCGAAGAGAAGGGGAGAGCTGGACGTCGATAGACATCATGGTTGGTAATGCAAGGAGGCGATGCATCCCTTGTGGACGGCGTTTGCTCCTGACAAGGCACAAGGTAATGGTTTCTCTTAGGACACACATTGATAGGCTTGGGATGCAGGGGGAACGGTGATAAGCACTGGACACACAGAGGAATCTCGCAGAGGACGATGGGTATTGCCAAGGCCTCTAGCGGGCGACGATAGGCACGGGATGCATGGAGCAGTCTTACCGACGGCGATGGGTGTTACGAGGGCCTCTAGCCGGTGGTAATAGGTATCGCTGTCTATGTTAGATGCATAGCAGAGGAAGACTCTTGTAGGCAGCAACACACTTACCATCTGGGTTCTTCACTGAGATGTCAAAGCTACGTCTATGGGCAGCGATGGGCAGTGCCGTCAACAAACTTCATTGAGAGAAAGAGACAAACGAGAAGGAGGGGAGGGAGAGGCATGCACGGCACTGCCACTGTCGTGTAGACCTCTGTGAGGCACTCAAAAGAAGAAGAGGGAGAAGAAAGGGGAGAAGGGAGACAGAAGAAGAAAAGAAAAATAAGGGAGAGAAGATTTATCTCAACCCTTGGGGTACCAGTCGAAAGTTTCTCTCACCTGACCCTCTCTCTCAAGCGTAACACCACAATTGTAAAAGAGAAACTTGTATTAAGGGAAAACTCTCTCTTGTGAGTGTATGTGTATGCCTTCTCATCTTTTTTACGTACAATGATGGTACATACATATAGAAGTGTTCCCCAAACATGTGTGGATGATCAAAACTGGAAATTACGATTAAATTGATTTAAAAGAAACTAGAAAATAGGGTGCAAAATGATAGACTTGCCCCTTCCTAACAAGTTTTGGAATTCCAAAATAGTCCCTGTATTTCCCTAGGACTTGCGTGTTCTTGTATGGCTGATCCGAGGTTGTTCTGATGCCCAGTTGATCGTAAGATGATTGTTTTCTTGTAGGGCTCAACATGATGATCGATTTGATACCAACTTCGAGCCATAGATCATGTTTTGTGCACGATCATGTGACTTTAATTTTGAGTAGATCTTGAGACTTTGAATTGATAGTGTGTTCGTTATTTGATGTTTTTCTGCGTTTTCATCGCTGGATCACACTGAGCATGCCGCTTCGATCATGGGGCACTAAACACAGCTCGATTCTAAGGCCGAACGAAGAATTTACAAGTTTTTGAATTTTTGCCAGAATCAAGGATTTCGACGATTGAATTTGTGGTTTGTTCATTGTCTTCGTGTGCAGAATCCAACCGTTCATCATGTACGGAGTTTGGGTCAAAGAGGGCTCGAGACCTTACGCCCACAATGGAATTAGTCTCACATCGATCGGGCTCACAAGCAGCTTCATTTGGCCGCTCGAGTGAGGCATGGCGCTGCTGAAGTTCCTATACTTTCTTCACAGATCAGCAACTTCTCTCTAGCTTTACTTTGCGCTCGGGTATCGTCACGGGCGTGCCACATATCGAATCGCTTGTCTTGACTAGACGAATATGCTCACCAAATTTGAGCATAATCCAAAGTGGAACGGTCATGATATGGGCGTCAAAAGTCACTGGCCATGATTGTCCCTTTAATGGTGTAGTATTGCAGGGTGGCCACATGGGAATAGTGTGCGACCCCTCTTGTTTCACTCTTTCGCGTACAACGTCTTCTTGGAGTGTCTGTTTGGGCTGAAACTTGACCTCTGAGGGTTTTCAACCGTGATGGATCCAATGGTGGTGGTCCCATAGCAATTTGAGATGCTGAAAATGTAGTTCTAGTTGTAGGGGTCTGTTTCAAGGTGCTCGAGGTCGATTCTGCTGGAATTGTTTCTTAGTCTGCACTACCTTAGACATGTTGGAATGTGATGAATCTTGGTAGAAAAATTTTGAGAGACCTCATGAAGATCTTGGCCAGTTTTGGGGCTGTTATGAGACTGTTGAAATTCCCACTCTTGCTAGGCTTTTATTGAGCAGGGGTCTCATGTTGATGAAAAATACCTTCCAACACACCTGAAATCTTTTGGCATAGATTTGGGCATCAGCACCATTGATGGCCAATAATACCTGAGTCTACGTTTGCGCTCATAGAGTTTAGGGCCGGATTGGTGCAACCCACAAATACCCAAATGCACCTTCTAGTACTTTATTTGCTTCTTGCAAATTGACACATCGGAAGAGAATTCCATCAAATCATCGATGAAAGAGAAAATTCCCATCAAGAAGGGTGTACTTGGTAGACATCCGTCTTGTACCATTGCGTTCCACCGGCTCCTTGAGCAACCTTCCATGATTTATGAAGTTCACGATAGGCTCCCTCCAGTCTTCTACTTGTTCAACCTCCGCACATATCGGCTTTGATGACATCTCTAGCTGTAAGGAGTGCTCCGAATGGATAAGGCGGGCATTCAGGGAAGACATCTCTCTAATCGTCTGCATCAACTTTGGTTCTCAAGTCAACATGTCTCAATTCTGTTACCCAGACAGGCATGGGTCCTGGCAAGGACAGTTGAAGGGTGGCTCTGATTTTTGAAAGCATGTTAGCCTTCTAAAGATATGACTTAGGGAGAAATCATCGAATTGGGCCATATAAGATTTGGCTGTGTCATGATAAGGCTTGAAAGTATCCTTTCTTACATCATAAATTGCCTTAAGTTGTCGGATGACCAGCTCAGAATCACCGAAAATATTCAGCTGTTCCAGGTCTAGCTCTTGAGCGATCTCCAATTTGATTATGAGGGCTTGATATTCAGCCTCATTATGAGAAAATGCCTCCGCGAGTAAGAAGGATAGAGGAATCACTCCACCATCGGGAGTTAGAAACATGACTCCGGCACCTCCTCTATCAGACTGGAATGTTCCATCGGAGTACATCTCCCACGGCTGAGTTAGCACCGTATAGAAAACCTCTTCGTCAGAGGCCACTTGACCGGGTCTACCTTTGAGATTAGTTTGACCTCATGACCGAGCAAGTAATGGTGGAGCTTTTGCACCACAAAGATCAAGGCCAGGCACATTTTTTCAATGCGAGGGTAATTCCCCCTTCATCCTACGGCTGAGATAATAGAGCGTTGTTTCTTTCCCCCCATCATTGTTCTATGCTAGGAGTGCCCTGAGTGACTCATCAAGAGCTGTCACGTATATGATGAGAGGCCTTCCTAACACTGGCGTAGAGAGAACTAGAGGATTCAATAAGTACTGCTTGATGTCATTGAGGGCAGCTTTGCACTCTCCATCCCATAAGAAGAGTGTGTCCTTCAACAGGTGTGAAAAGGGCCTACATCATCCTGAGAGGTTTGAGATGAACCTTCGAATGAAGACTAGCTATCCTTGGAGAGACTGAAGTTATGTAGGGTTGTAGTCGGTGGCATGTCCTAAATCGCCTTGATTTTGATCGGCTTGATCTCTAGCCCACGGTACCTCATGATGAACCCTAAGAACTTTCTTGAGCATATGCCAAAGGCACATTTCAAGGGGTTCATCTTGAGTTGGTGACACCGCAGTCATTCAAATACCTTTTTAAGGTCTTGTATGTGAGCATCCTTTGTTTCAGACTTCACCACCAAGTCATCCACATAGCACTCGACCTCCTTGTGGATCATATCCTTGAAGATGTTCATCATGGCTTGCTGGTTCATGGCAGTGATGTTCTTTAACTTATAAGGCATCACAATGTAGCAAAAGACACCTTTCAGGGTCAAGAATGCAGTGGCCTCTTCTTCCTTTAGTGCCATTCGGATGTGATTGTAACTTGAATACCCATCCATAAAGGAGAAGATATGATAATGTACCGTATCGACAAGCATTTCGACGAACGATAGGGGGAAGTCGTCCTTACGACAGGTTTTGTTCAATTCGTGAAAGTCAATACAGACCCTAATTTGGCCATTTTTCTTCTTGAATAAGACAACATTTTCCAGCCATCTTGGGTATTTGACTTCATGTATGAATCCAACTTACAAGAGCTTGTTCACCTCAGCATCGATCTACATCTCGAGGTTGGGTCTAAACCTTCTTGATTTTTGCTTTATAAGTTTGATGGACGGATCAATGCTGAGACGATGGAGAGAAATTTGAGGGTCTAGATCGGGCATCTCATGAGAATGTGAGGCGAAGATGTCTCGATTTGCTCGGAGGAGGGAAATATAACATTCTTTCACTTTTGGGGAATTTTTATCGAGACGAAAGTTGGCCATAGGTCTGCCTCATCCCCAAGTTATCTCAAGCTCATCAACTGTGGCCTGACCATTTTTTTCCCACTCTTTTGGAGCGTCATACAACTCTTCGACTGAGGATTCAGAATGCTGTTCATCAATCTCGACTGCAGAGACCCATGATCCTGACATTTATTCTTCTAAGAGGGGCCCAGTGTGGGAGACGATTTTTGGTCCCTAGCAGGATCGGGCAATGAAAGGGTCCACTTTGAACGGGGGGTCCACAGCCTTGTGATTGGGGTCACTCGGTACTTGCTCCACGCTGGGTGATGCTTCATGAACGTGATTCATGTGATAGGCCTCATGGGAATAGGAGCTCGGAGATAGAAGAGGAGGGAAGAGAAGAAGAAGAAGAGGAGTTAGAAGGTTCTGGGCCGCTTTTTACATCATCACCAGAATTGGATGTGTGCAGAGGTATTTTAAGTCTTGCCCCAGCTTTGACCGCTGAGGGGTGTTTTTAGTGTCGTCACTCATATTTTACGAATCCCAAGCTATTGACGACTCAGGGACGTCCATCTGATTAGACGAAGGGATGAGGCAAGTTGCTCCTGGGATGAAGTCCTGTAGGGTTGACAGTGGAGGAAGGGCCTGAGAAACTCTTCCTCGACCGGTGGATGAGATACGTGATTCCTTCGGCTGGATGACTTAGGTGCTTGACTCCTTCGGGATCCTTGAGGAGGTGTTTTCCTTTCGGATTGATTGGTAGTCCTAACATCACAGACTGCCTCATGTTTCTGGGACTTGAGCCTACTTTGGCCATGATAGACTTCTCAAGGCTAAGAAGTCGAGGGCTCTACAAGGTCTAGTGTAGGCTTTTAAGGGACTTGTAGTGGGATTTCCTCTTGGACATGAGTAGTGGCTTGGAAGCGTTCTGGGAGAACGACACAAACAATGTGGGCTTTCTGCACCTTTTCTATGACTACAGCTTCGAGAGCATTCTTTCAGCTTGTTGCCCCATATTTGGTGATATGGGCACCAGAGATTTTTTGTACCCTAGGCAAGACGCCTATGCTGCCTAGCGGGCTTGGGAGTGACGAGACCTTGTTGGAGCACTGCCTCTAAGAGGGCCTACAGAGCATCTTGCTCAGCGCTTCCCTGAGTTTGGGTCGGGAGGTTGTCTTGCACTGGTGGAGCAGGGACTTGCATGTGTCCTTCTAGGTTACCATGAGCTTCTTGGCATTGCTTCATCTTCTTTACCAAGAGCTCATGGAAGCCAGTGCATTCTCTCATGTCAGGGCCTCGTATCAGGTGATACAGGCATTAGAGGATTTCAGTTACTAGAGGCATGAACTTTGGCTGCCTTGTCGGCTTCAGCGTGATGTGTCCCTCTTTGACCATTATGGAGAATAGTGCACGGAGGATAGCGGGTGCCTCTTCACTCTTGGATTGTCACGATGTGAGAGGCCTCAGTTGCCCTGAATACTTTATTTAACTCTTCGAGCTTTATCTGACCCTTGTTAATGAGGGCTTCGATAATGTCTTTGAGCGTATAATAGTCTTGAGTGGGGTGGCCGACTCTCTGGTGATAGGCGCAGTACCTCTTGTGTGTCTCCTGCCCAGCTAGCTCTGGGGTTTTGTCTTCCTGTAGATGGATCATGCTCTGCTTTAGTAGTAACCGAAGTAGCATAGGGACCCACTCCTTCTCGAAGAGTTACACCTTGTTTTGGTGCTAGATCCAAACATCATTTTGATTTGTATTTTGAGGGGGTGGGACACTGTTGTAGGACTGCTGCTTGCCCCCGGCCAAAGGTGTCTGTGCCTTGGAGAGGTCTATGGTTTGAGGGGTGTATTTGCTAGTGTCAGTCACGGTGACAGCCACACTAATCAGCACTTTTTTCTGGTTGCCCCAATTGTTGGAGCGAAAATTCAAGGCAGAGGGTTGTTGACGAGACTCGCCATGGTGTTTGGATAGACCTTCTATATGTTTACGATGAAAATCTGAAAAAATCCTACGATGAAGATCCCTTGGATCTTGATGCCTTAAACTTATAAAAATAAAGTGGTAGAGAAAGTGGGACAAATCGAATTAAGATCTGAGGCCAAATCTGCTCGAAAACAAGCAGATCTACTCGTAGATCTGTGGCTAAGCCAACATGATCCAAAGCATTAAAATATGATTTTTAAAACAAATGAACAGATCAAAATAAAATAAGAACTAAACAATAAGAAAGGAAAGAAAGAAATGATTAAAGAATGATACCAAACAGGGCCGGATGGCCCGGGACTCCTGAGCCTTCGAGGGCTCGCTCGTATCAGCACCCGTATCCTCTTTACCTCTCTGATTCAGATGTTGACTAGTAGATCTCTGGTGTAGAAGTGTTTTTGTGCCCTAAAGATGGTTTAGATCAAGGGTTATTGTGCTCTAGGTCTAGGTTTTCTCAGGCTTAGGGTTTTATGAGAAAAAATTATGTTCTAGGGTTTTCTATCTTCTCTAGGGTTTTCTTCTCTCTTAAGCCATTTTTTTTATCCATCTCCTATTTCTAACTTCATCTGCCCTTAATTAGCTATGAAAAAGGGATATACAAGGGCCCAAGACCTGTTGAAAAGGATATACATCCATAACCAACAAATCCCCATCCAAAAAAACAATTTTTGAAGGAACAAATTTGAGCGACACTAGCAATTTTGCCCAAAAAAATATTAAAAAACTAACCTAAAATAGAAAAAAAATAATTTGGGACAAAGGGGCTGGGCGACACTAGGGGTATTCCTTTCTAGCTGTGTCGCCCAAACAAAAAATGCTCCAAATTGAAAAGTTTCTTTTTAGGTGTGTTCCTTTGCCTCTTGTGAAGCTACTAGAAAACATTTGGATCAAAAATTATTTTTTTACCATTTTTAATGATTTTCTTGGTAAAATAGGGCATTTACAAGATGACTTGGGAAACACTAACAGTGTCGCCCAAACCAAAACTTATCCAAATTGATTGTTTCACTTTGGGTCTATTCCTCAGCCTCTTGTGAATCTCAACAATTGTTTTGGTCAAAATGGAATTTTTACTATTTTGAATGATTTTTTGGTAAAACAGGGAGTTTACAGGATTCTCGGTCAAAACAGGGTCTTTGCAGAGTTCCGAGTTGGCAAACTGGTTCCAGGCCATAGGGTAGGCTATGTGAAATATGGATTTTAGATTTACTAGGATAATCTGGTCCTAAGGGTTCAGAAAACCATAGAATTTTCTAGAATAAAAATGGGGTGTCTACAGTTGCTCCTCTTTTGCACTTCCTGTCCTTCGAGGGACAGGTGAGTGGCAAAAAAGTAGACACTTTGGCATTCCTTAACCTTCGAGGGGCAGGTGAACATCTAAGATATTACAAACATTATAAATTTATTTTTGAGTTCACGTGGTCAGGGGGCACACCAACTAATCCCTCCAAGTCATTGCGCTCATCGAGCTCACCCACTTAGGGCATTTTTCCTCCTAGGTTTTTTGGCATGAGATATTGGTGAGTTACACAAGCTTGAAACTCGAGTTGGATTTTCTTGTTATACCACTTAACGACAGGGGTTTTCACAATTTGAATTTTTTTTAACCCTAGCATCTTCTTTGATTTCCTTAGGGTTCCTAAGGTTGTCTATAGGAAAAGACTTTCTATGGGAAGAGACTTGTTTGGTCGAATCCAAAGTGAGAGACAAGGAAGCAACGCGACAATCAAGATGATCATCATACACGGGTGTCCAAGCTCATTCGTTTTAAAAGTCATTTTGAAAATTTTGTAAGGAGGGGGAGATTTGAAATAAAACCCAGAGCAAGGACAGGTTACAATTTTAACAAAGAAATTAAGCACTCAAAGAGACGGTATCTCAACTTCAATGGATATCACTGCTTCCATACCATACAACAATGAGTATGGGGTCATGCTAGTAGGAGTCTCCTCAATTTTCTGGTAGGCCCATAGTGCATCATTTAGCTTTTCATGCCAATCTTTGCCACCTTCTATTATTCTGTGTATAATTCTGAGAAGTCCTTTATTTATGGCCTCTGCTTGTTCGTATCCTTGGGGGAAGTAATGTGTGGAGAATTTTTGCATTATCCAAAAATTTTTGCATACCTTGGTGACATTTTCATTTTTGAAGTTGGATCCATTATCAGTAACAATTGACTCAGGAACACCAAATCTAAAAACAATGTTGTTCTTTAAGAAACGGGCATCATGCTGTCCCTAAATTTTGACAAATGATGCGACTTCTACCCATTTGGTGAAGTACTCTGTAGTTGTTAATATAAAATGATGGTCGTTTGAGGCTTTTAGTGAGATCAGTCCGATGATATCAAGACCCCACATGGTAAAGGGTCATACAGGTGGTGTTGAGTTGAGTGGTACAGATGGTGCATGGATGAGGTCTCCATAAAGTTGACATTTGGGACACCTCTTAACAAACTTCAAACAATCTTCAGCCATGGTGTTCGAGTAATAGCCTTCGCGTCTGATTTTCTAAGCTAAGGCGGCTACCCCAGAATGACCTCCTTCATTGTGTAACTCTGTCAGTACTTCATTGATTTCTAGCTGATCGAGACACCGTGAATGATGTCATCGAATGATTTCTTAAACAAGAGGTCACCTCTTACTAAGAATCCCATAGAAAACCTTTGAAGGGCCTCTTTATCCTTTTTGGTGGCTCCTTCGGGGTATGACCCATCTTTCAACAGGGATATAACATTTTGGAACCATAGTTTTGCCTTAACTAGTGCATCTAAAGCCACAAGAGACACTTCCCCATCGTTCTCATTTTCTTGTTCTATTTCTTCTTCGATCCTTGATGGGGAAGGATCATGTTTGTTCTGATGTAGGATGGCATCGTGGTGATTTCTAGATGAATATCAACTATTGAAGCAAGGGTTGCAAGGGTGTCGGCTAACCGATTATTTTCCCTAGTTGCATGTTGAAAGGTGATTTTCTTAAAATATGGGATCATCTTTTACACTTTTTCTTGATGGGGTTTGAGCTTTTCTCCTTTCACCTTCCAAATCCCTTGAACTTGGTTTAGGATGAGTAAGGTGTAACCAATTACTCATATTTGTTGGATTTTCATTCCCATGACATTCTCGAGTCCAACTATCATGGCTTCATATTCAACGATGTTATTGGTACATGGGAAATTCAATCTGATGGTTGTCGGCGTTAAAATTTTCTCAGGTGAGCATATGACTCCTAAACCTGATCCGTATTCATTCCTTGCACCGAACAAGTATAAATCCCAGATTGAGTCTTCAATTGTGACGAGGTTTTCATCAGAGAGATCCGTGTTGATGGGAGTGTTATTTGGCAATGCGTGTTTGACCAAGTGGTCACCAATGGCTTGTCCTTTGATCGATTTTTGGGTAACATATTTGATCTCGAACTCACTCAATAACATTCCCCATTTTGCCAAACGTCCGTTGAGGACTGGTCTTTCCAATAGGTACTTGAGTGGGTCTAATTTTTATATGAGCTTGATTGAAACATAATGTCTTAACTTTTACATGACCCACACAAGTGTTAAGCAGTTCTCCTCTACATCCATGTATCTTGTCTCGTAGTCCACCATGGTTTTCCTGATGGAGTATATCATTTGTTCTTTTCCATGGTTGTCATATTGTGCTAACATTGCCCCCATGGTCTTATCTTTCACAAATATGTATAGGAATAGTGGTTTATCTAGACTAGGAGGACTAAGGATGGGAGGATTGGTAAGGTACTCCTTGATTTGATCGACACTTCTTTCCATTCATTATCTCATATGAATGGGGTATCCTATTTAAGGAGCCTATTGAACGGCGCACACTTATCCGCCAGTTGTGAAATAAAACGCCTTATGGCTTGTATGCGACTTTGAAGCCCACTATTTTCTCTATTGTTCTGGGGGGGAGGAATTTCAGTGATGGCTTGTATTTTGGACGGGTCCACCTCAATGCCTCTTTGGTTTACTATAAAGCCTAGTAATTTGCCGAATTCAACTCCAAAGGTACATTTTTGTGGATTGAGTTTGAGTTGATGTTTCCAGAGTCTTTCAAAAATGGTTCTCAAGTTGATTAGATGATCAGACCTGATCTACGACATGACCAGAATGTCGTCAACATAGTCTTCCATGATGATATGCATTAAGTCATGGAAAATACTAGTGATTGCCTGCTGATAAGTTGCCCCTGCAATTTTTAGGCCAAAGGGCATGACTTTGTAGTAGTAAGTTCCCCATTGTGTTATAAAAGACGTTTTGGTCTTGTCTTCTTCTCTCATGAGGATCTGGTTGTAACTTGAGAAACCGTCCATGAATGACAACATCTCATGCCCCGCAGTGTTGTCGACCAAGGCATCTATATTTGGTAATGGAAAATTGTCCTTTGGGAATGCCTTGTTGAGGTCTCGGTAGTTGGCACACACTCGGATCCTTCCATCTTTCTTGGGTACGACCACTATGTGGGCCAACCATTCTGAGTAATCGATAGGGGTAATGAACTTCACCGTGAGCAGTTTATCGATTTCTTCCTTAATTTTGAGCTCAAGGTTGGTCATTTGACGTCGGAGTTTCTACCTTACAGGCTTTGCTCCTTTGTTGAATATTATACGATGTTGCACCAATGTGGGATCTAGCCTTGGCATATCATTGTATGACCAGGCAAAAACATCGCAATATTCCTTGAGAAAGGAAATCATATTTTCTTGCTCCTTAGGAGATAGGGAGGTTCTAATCTTGGTTAACCTTAGGTCCTTCTCAGTTCCGAGGTTACGTAAATCGTCTTTCGATGATAACCATTGGGTCGCCATCGAATCTCTTCTTGAATTGCTCAACATGGGAAGTGGGTTCCTCAGTTCGAGGGATTTCTTCAAACTCTTGGCTCTCTTGATCTTCGTCTTGGTCGTCCAATTCGTCATCTTGGGTATTATGTACCATTATCGTGCTATCTTGAGTGTTCGCCATTTGTGAAAATTCCTTTTCATTATTATCAGTTTTATCATGTTTTGAATTTTCAACAAATTTTGAAATAACACAAGAGATGTCCCAAATGGGACTCGCGAGATAAATGTTGGGGACTAGACGCGCAGGGTGGTTAGTTGGCCACCCTGCACTAATCCGTTTTTTGGCACCGAGACTTGAAGGTGCTACTGGTAGGCTTCCAGTGATTCTCTTGATAGTGGAATGATCGATCAATTTTGTTCCTGGGTTTGGATAGGTGGATGAGAACGCTTGGCTGTGTTAGAGTTGATTGTGCATACCTTCAAATCCAAGTCAACGAAAGGGTCTTCAGTTCCTTGTTCTTGTGTGTGCTGAGATGTGGAAGAAGAATCATTCCCCATTGGGGACTTATGGATCACCTTTGGCTGTTTTGAATGACGGGCATCGAGAGGATCGACTCTTTGAATGCCTCCAGATATAAAGCCCAGATAGAGTGAAGGCTTCATCCGGCTTTGAAATAGGGTGAGAGAACACCCGAGACCTCTTCGATCCCCGTTTTTAGTTTTGGCTTGGAGTGATTCAGAAATTGCCTCCGTTACGCCTTGCCATTGACTCCCCAAGCCTTGACTTGGTTGGAAGCCTTGGGAGAAGAGCATGTGCTAAGCTTCGAGGGGTTACATTGGATAATGCCATCCATCGATGCAGACATTTGCAAAATTTGAAGAACAGGGTCGCCCGCCTCTAGGCGTAAGGTGGCACAATCGGCTTGCTCAAAGGAATCGAGTGGGATTTCTCCATGCTCGACCCCTACGACTAGCTTCTTGTTATGTATACTAGGATTAAGAAAAGCAGGGGGTTCAACACATACCTTCACGATGCTATTTTTAGTCAAAAATTTGAGGCATTGATGGAGAGTAGAGGAGACCATGAGATTCTCATGCAGCCACGGTCTTCCTAGCAGCATGTTGAATGAGTGTTTTATGTCCAAGACATAAAACTTTATCACTTGGATGGTAGGGACGATCTTGAGTGTGAGAGGCAGTATGCCTTCAGCTTGTCGTTTGGTCTCGTCATATGCGACGATAGTTTGTTGACATGACTTGAAGTCATTCGAACGTTTTCTTATCAACTTCACTATTTTCATAGGGCATATGTTTAAGGATGCCCCATTATCAACAAGCACTCTCTGTATCTCATATCCTTGCATAAAAACAGTGATGTGCAGAGGTTGGACATGAAAGCAGATGAAGCTGGTTGGGATGTCATCGTCCGTGAACACAATTGGCATTGTTTCCATAAATTAGTTGATCATTTCGCACAACTCATTCGACTATGTGTTGCTCGGGATGTGTGTTTTAGCGAGGACCCTTTCGATCTTAGCTCTGTGTGCTGGTGAGTTGGCAAGTAGCTCCAATATGGAGATTTGAGGTTGGATCTTCCCAAAATGAGCTGGTAGATAGTAAGTGGTTGCAGATCGTTGAGTTTCTTTATTTGGCTCAGGATCTACGACCACTGCTGGTTGTCTGGATCTTGAAGCGTTTCCCATTCTTTCATCGAAAGTATTCGCCATCAATTGAATGGGTTTGAACACTTGGCCTCTTCGGGTTAAGGAATCAAGTTCACTAGCCTGGAGCTCGATAGAGTCAGCCCTAGCAAGAGTAATGGGAGAATTTGGGGTGTTGGCCCCTTGCTTCATAGATGACGCCTTTTCATTGGTTTTTACCATATCAATTTCTAACGTATCATCTTTGCCATATTGATCCCATTTGGGAAGGTTATCGAGGTTTGGAGACCAAGGGTTTCATTTTAGAATGCTCAAGAGATCTTCTTCGGGCTCTTGAAAATGATGACCACAAGCAAATATGAATTAACTAGGATCATCATCTTCGTCTTCACTCTTGACCATGTGAATGATGACGTTCTCTTTCGAGTTTTCTTGAGCTCCAGACTTTTCAGTCATTGTGACCATATTTTTAGGGAGAGGATTTGCGAAGATACCCATCTTTTGATTAAGTTCTTCAACAGGTTGATTTCTAGGTGCGACATTGATATCCCCTCTATTGATTGACCCTTGAATTACTCATTTCAAATATATGCAGTTTTGAGTATCATGAGCATGGTTTTGACACAATTTGCACCACTTACTCTTATCCGTGACTTGAAATGGTGGTTCAGATGGTGACTTGAGCGTTGGCTCTAGGCTGACCCCTTCGATATTGATTCTGATTGTTGCGCTGAGTGGCTGAAATTTGAGTAGGTCTGTTTACGACAATCTCGTTAACCTGATTGAAAGCATTCCCCTTGTTATTGTTTTTGTTCTTATTTTGGGGAGTTGTTAACGATTTATTGTCGGGCCTGGTCTTGAGGGGTGTTCCTCTGGCCCTTTCATGTAGCGCCATGTGCTCAATCATGGAGTCGAAGGAGTGGGGGATAAGACCTTGACTAAAGAAGGTCTTGTATTCAGGAGCGGCATTATATAAGGTCATAGAGATTTTCACTGTTTGTCAGTGGGCTAATCAACGGATGAAATCCTCGAAGGATTCTCCTTGATTTTACTTTGCTGCACTGAGCTCACCCGGGGAGAGAGATCTTGGTGTCGACCCGTTGTAATGAGAGACAAATAGGTTGAACATTTCATCTGGAGTGATGTGTGGTTGAGCAGACATTGTTCTTCGGTGCTAGTTCAAGGCCTCCCCCTTCAATGTTTGTGAAAATATGGCCTTCAATTGGTTAGCCCTATCTCGCAAAGCTCTCACAAAGAGGAGATACGCTTTGACGTGAGTGGTTACGTATCGCGATCTCGCCCTCCGGATCTAGGTGATCTAGTGGAACGTGTCTTGAGTCTCTGGTGGACCCGAGATTTAAGATCATTCTCTCAGAACCTTACTCGAGGGCAAGGGCAGGTATACCAACCAATGAGAGAGTAATTTTATGAGGGCTCAGGACTGACTCAGGCTGGCTTGTTTGGGCGCCCTCTTAGATCACGAAGAAAGCCTCCCAACTGCTTGAGCTGGTTCAGAATCGCCTCCCTTGAATCTTCTTGTTTTTCTACACAACACTTTTATGGTTAATTTATAAGACAAGTGGTTCGAAAAGCACCCACCCTTGTCTTAGGGCAATGCATGTTCATGGGAGAAGGCAACGAAGTGCAAGGTTAGATAAAAGATGGAAAGGAAAAGTGAACTTGATGGAGGGGTAAGGCTGACATGACAACCGAAAGCCACTGACTCGGAGTGGTAGCAAGACGGGCATGGTTCACAGGACCGGCATGGCGGCAGTAGTACTCAAAACCAAGGTTGGCATGTCAGGCTACGCTAGGCTTACCCTCAATCAAGTGAGAAGAGAAAAAGGTGGAGAGGAAAGAACGAGACATGAAGAGAAGGAGAAATCCGGATGTCGATAGACATCGCAGTGGGCAATGCAAGGAAGCGGCGTATCCCTTGTGGACAGCGCTAGCTCCAAATGAGGCTCATGACATGGTTTCTTTTAGGTCACACGGAGATTGACATAGGATGCAGGGAGAACGACGATAGGCACCGAACACATGGAGGAAGCTCACTGACGGTGATGGGCATTGCCAGGGCCTCTAGCGGGCGGCGATAGGTACGTCTATGTTAGATGCGCAACAGAGGGGGACTCCTGTAGGAAGAAACACACTTCGCTGTCTAGGTTCTTTACCGAGACGTCAAAGCTATGACTGTGGGTGGCGATGGGCAGTTCCATCTACAAACTGCACTGAGAGAAAGGGACAGACGAGAAGGAGGGGAAAAAGACTCATGCATGGTGCTGCCATCGCCATATGCGACTTGTGAGACCAAGGGAGAGGCATGCACGACACTACCACTGCTGTGCACAACCTTTGCGAGCGACTAGGAAGAAGAAGATGGAGAAGAGAGGGGAGAAGGGAGAGAGAAGAAGAAAAGTAAAAGAAGAGAGAGAAGATTTACCTCAACTCTAAGGGTACTGATCGAAAGTTTCTCTCACCTCACTCTCTCTCTCTCAAGCATAACATTACAATGGTAAGAAAAAGAAACTTATATTAAGTGAAAACTCTGTCTTGTGTGTGCATGTGTCTGCCTTTTCTCCCCCATTTTGCGTACAATGATGGTACGTATATATAGAAGTGTGCCCCAAACATGGTGGATGATCAAAAGTAACCCTAATTGTTAGAAATTAAGATTAAATTGAATTAAAAGAAATTAGAAAATAGGGTACAAAATGATAGATTTGCCCCTTCCTAACAAGTTGTGAAATTTTGGAGCAATCCCTTTGTTGCCCTAGGACTTGCATGTTATTGCATGGCAGATCCGAGGTCGTTATGATGCCCGGTTGATCGAAAGATGATTGTTTACTTGAAGGGCTCGACATGGCGATCAATTTGATACCAACTTCAAACCATGGATCATGTTTTTGGTGCACGATCATGTGACTTGAATTTTGAGTAGATCTTGAAACTTCGAATCGATAGTGTGTTTGTTCCTTGATGTTTTTTTGTGTTTTCTTCCCTGAATCACACTGAGCATGCCGTTACGATCATGGGGGACCAAACGTAGCTCGATTCCATGGTCGAACAAAGATTTTGCAAGTTTGGAATTTTGGCTGGAATCCAGGATTTCGGCAACGAAATTTGTAGTCTATTTTTCTTCTTCGTGTGTAGAATCCCACTGTTTATCATGTACGGGGTTGGGGTCAGAGATGGCCCGAGACCTTACACCCACAACGGAATTAGTCTCGCATCGATAGGGCTCGTGAGAGACGTAATTTGGCCGCTCGAGTGAGGCATGACACTGTTGAATTTCCTACACATTCTTCACAGATTAGCAAATTTTCTCTAGCTTTTCTTCGCATAGGGTAGGGGTATCGTCGCGGGGCATGCCACATATCGAATCACTCGTCTCGATTAAACGAACATGCTCATCAAATTTGAGTGCAATCCGATGTGGGACAACTGAGATATGAGCGTTGACATTCACTAATCGGGACTTTCCCATTATTAGTGTAGTGTTGTAGGGTGGCCGCATGAGAATAGCGCGTGGCTCCTCTTTTTCACTCTTTCACCTAAAACTTCTTCATGTAGTGTCTGTTTGGGCTGAAACATGACCCTTGGGGGTTGTCCCACAATAGTTTGGGATGCTGAAAATGTAGCTCCAGCTATAGGGGTCCATTTTAGGGTGTGAGAGGCTGATTATACCGAAATCGTTTCTCAGTTTGCATTGCCTTAAACATGTTGGAATGTTACGAAACTTAACAGGAGACTTTTGATACACCTCGTAAAGATCTTGGCCAGTTCTGGGGCTGTTTTGAGACTGTTGAAATTTCTACTACTTGCTAAACCTTTATTGAGTGGGGACCTCAAGTTGATGAAAAATACCTTCCAATAGCATGCCCCACCGAATGTTGTGTTTCGAGAGACTCAAGAAGTGCAATAATTTGGGAATTTTGAGGGATCTTGTCGAAGTCCTTACCCTCAAGGGACTATCCACAGTTATGGGGAATGAGGCCTTTGTCAAGACCTCCTCATATAGAATCAAGCCTTTTTGAAGGCCAAATGCTATGAACCTCTGGTTAGAACTATCAGCTGCTACACTAGGTTTACCTTTGACGCTAAGGGTATCCCTGTAGGTACCATCTAGTAGAGTCCAGTCGGGGGCTTCTGGCCTGTCCTGAAAGTCTGGTCCCCTGCTGGTTAGAGGGCTTTAGCGAGATGTACCCTGAATCCTCTGGCAAGCCTGACCTTGTCTGTTTCATGCCTTTGTAATGGTCCTTAGCATTTCTGGAGGGATCGTTTCATCATTGTCCTCACCCTCAAGGACTTGTTATTGAACCGAGGAGATCTTATGAGGCTCTCACTCCCTGACGAGCCATAGAAACTGAGGAGATCTTATGAGGCTCTCACTCCCTGACAAGCCGTGGAAACTTGGGAGATATTATGAGGCTTTCACTCCTTGATGAGCAATGGAAACTGGAGAGATCTTATGAGGCTCTCTCTCCCTAACAAGCCATTTAAACTGGGGAGATCTTATGAGGCTCTTACTCCTTGACAAGCCATGATTGCTGGGGAGATCTTATGAGGCTCTCACTCCCTGACTAGCCATGATTGCTGAGGAGATCTTATGAGGCTCTCACTTGCATGATTGCTGGGGTATCGGCTGAGACTATGAAATTGCGTCAACCTACTTTGTCAGTCCAAGCTCCCTTTCATGAGTTTTCACTTGATCAGGGCAAGTGGCACTGTGAAGATGGCTTTCACCAACCTCCGTTGATTCCGAGCTCTTTGACCGATGAATTTGTGGTCATGTCCACCCGTTTCATCCATTTTTTCTCACGGTGCCCTTATGGCGTTTTAATAATGCCTGAGTTTACTTTTCCACGGAACTCTCTTACTCATGGTTTCGTGATCATGCCCGTCCATCATTTTTACTCACGCTGTTCCCATGCCTATTTTTTTTGAGAGAAGGCATGTTTTAGAGTCGTGCCTTCGAGACCTATGCGAAGCCTTTTAACGTCATGCGGCCAGGACATGCAATTTAGTTTTAGGGTCATACAGCTGGACCGTAGCAGTAAGGAATGGAAGTTTGTAGAGGCCATAGAGTGAGTCTGGGGGTGACTTTGACTCACTTAGGAAGGTGGCATGAAGTTGCCTTTAGAGAGTTGAATGGATGGTAGGTGAAAAGTGGTGACCCACTAACTAGCGGCGAGATGTCTTGCCGTTTAGTAATCATGGGTAAGACTTGCTGGGGAATGATATGAAAGATGGTGAAGGTGGCCCGCACACACGAATGGGCCCGCTAGGGAAGATGTGCATGGTGATGCACATAAAGAGTGTGTACACGTATGTAGACTCACTGGGGAGGCAATGGAAGTGGTGTAGGTGGCGCGGGCAGACGAATGGGCAACTGTGGAAGACGTGCATGGTGATGCATGTAAAGGGAATGTGGGCCTAGGTAGGCTCACTAGAGAGAATTAAAAGAGGCTATGGGCACATGAGGTGTCTTTAAGGTCGTGCCTTCTATACCTGAGCAAGTTTAACGTCATGCAACCAGGATGTGCACTATGGTTTAAGGTCATATAGCTTGGACCGTGGTTATGCAGTTTAAAGTCATGTTGCACGGTCCTGCAACTAGACCTCCGCTACAGTTTATAGTCATATAGTTTGGACCGTGGCTATATAGTTTAAGGTCATGCAGTATGGACCATGTACAAGTCACCATGTCAGTAGGGTTGCAAGGGGGGTAGGTATGCAGATACCAATTTGACTTCCTGGGGATAAAGATAGTTAAGGCTATCCACATGTGAAGAGATGTAGATGAAGGTGGTGACCCTACGAGGGGTAGTTAACGGGAAAGGCTTCACTGGGGATTAAGTGGGCTAGTGTGATTCTACGGGGATAGTGAATATTGGTGTTCAAGGAACTCCGAGACGCCAGGGCATGGATGAACCCCATCATGAGTTGAAGGAAGGATGTCTCTAACTCTTTGGAGATGAATGGATGAGTACAACCCTTACATGCATCTAACTCTGTTGGGGCTCCAGTTGGAGTTATGCATTTGGACCATTCGGCACGCTGCGCGTTTACAACTTTAGGGTCTTGTAGCTCGGATCATGGTTGTGAAATTTAAAGTCATATAGCTAGGATCATGAAGTTTGTGGTTGTGCAACTAGACATCCGCTACAGTTAGGTTCATATAGTTTTGACCGTGGTGCTAAGCCTTTTAACATCATGTAGCCTGGACGTGCACTATGGTTTAAGGTCACACAACTGGACCATCGTCGTAAGTTTAAAGTCATGTGACAAGGACTTTGTAGTTTGAGGTCGTGCAACTAGACCTCCACTGTAGTTTAAGATTATGCAGTTTGGACCGTGGTCACAGAGTTTTGAGTCGTGAGACAAGAATTATAGCTATGCAGTTTAGGGTCATGCAGCTTGGATCGTCGCTATGCATTTTAAGGTCATGTAGCACGGACCATGGCGATGCAGTTTAAGGTCATGCAGCGCGACTATGGTCGTAAGTTTAAAGTCATGTGGCAAGGACTTTGCCATTTGGGGTCGTGCAACTAGACCTTTACTATAATTTAAGATCGTACAGTTTGGACCGTGGTCATACATTTTTGAGTCAGGAGACAAGGACTATGGCTATGCAGTTTAGGGTCATGTAGCTTGGACCATGGACATATAGTTTTGAGTTGTGAGATAAGGACTATCGCTACGCTATTTAGGGTCATGGAACTTAGACCGTGGGGAAGCTACCCTGTGGGAAATAGAGCCATTACCAGAAACTGGGCTTGCTGAGGGGCAAGATTGTGGAGTTGGGAATGAAATTCCTAAGGGTATGGGCTGATGGTCAGAAGGGGAGTGCCAAGCCCTACGTATGATGCTAAGTGCAACATTAGACCCAGATGATGGCGACAGGTCCCTTGGTGAAGCGTGCGGCAGTAGCCCTTGGCCAGACGCAGGGCGATAACCCCTTAACGGGGTGCACGACAATAGCCTCCTGACGAAGCGCTCGGTGGTAGTCCCTGGACGAGATGCACGACAACAACCTTTTGAATGAAGCGCGCTATGCTAGTCCCCTAGACGAAGTCTTGGAGAGGCGCATAGCAATGCTGCTTCCAGTCTCGGGCTTGACGCCTCATCCTGGCTTTAGCGCCATCAAGAGATGGGGAGTGGAGCATCATTCTGAGTTTATCGGGGGCAGTCTCCGATACTGTGGAGTATAAAAGGGGGAGAAACCCCACATTATTATTTTTTCGAAGGGTAAAATAGTACAAGGGATTTTTAGAGAGAGAGAGAGCCAAAGCTCCTGGCGAGGGTTTTTCGACGAGCACTTCCCTAGCCAGAACTTGCAAAGAAAGGTTCTTAGGAATTTTTTTGGTGAACTTCAGGAGGTGTGAAGCTTCGCAGCGTGGGCTAGCATCGAATCTTTTTGAGCAAGGAAGATGATCTCTCAGGGCATTGGCAAAATTTGTAGAGGTGCCCTGCCGAAGTTCAAGTGCTTCTCCGGTTGTTTTGTTGTTGAAGGGGGGGTCGTAGAGAGCTCATAAGGCTCTGTCAGCTCTCTCATTCTCAGAGGAGAAGGAGAAGGGGTTGCATTGAGCTCACCGAAATTTTAGTGGAATTCCAATGAGTTTTGGTGGATTACTGAAGTGGAAAAAATCGGGGAGAAGGGCAAATCGCAGGGTCTCAAGGAGGTCTTCTGGGGACTTCCGGTGGTTTTCATTAACTTCGATAACAAGTAGGAGGTGGGAGAGGGTTTTCCTTGTGTTTTTCATGAAATTTCCAGCCATAAAAAAAGGGGAAAAAATAGAGTCAGACGGGAGGTTCCCGCTCGGTGGAAGAGTGTTTTGGACAGGGGGAAGCCACGCCGGTAGGGGAAAGAACAGGGTAAGTCGAGTGATCCTGGTGGTCGGAGGTGTGCTTCTGATGAAGCCCGAAGGATTGCGAGGAAGGTGAAGGGTTGCCAGAAGGTGGATCGTCGGTGGGGGGCAACAGTTGGGGGAACCGAAGAGGCGTGGGAGTCAATGTCCCTCGGTAATTGGGAACAATGGGAACCAAAGTACTTAAAAGTCATGCATGACATTAAGTCGCATGCGGCACCGCCTTCATATGTCCCTAGGTCATACACAGTGATAGCCACGTTTAGGGGTATGAGGCTCACGGTGATAGTCCCTTGCGGCGTTAGCCTACCCGTGGTGATGATAGAACACGTCATTGTGTTGCACACTATGATGACCTCGGACGGTGATGCCTTGTGGGGTCAAGAGTGATGGCAAACGAGGAGGCCTTGCCACCATAGTATGTTGAAAGAAAAGTCCTTCAACACAGCTGTGAAGTCCATGTTGTTCTATGGAAGGGTGTCCATTGTGATTAGGCTACGCTCTCCCTCATAAGCCAGTTCCTTACCATAGATGTCTGCTTTGTATATTTGATGTACTCGTCAGATAAATTGAAGCTGACTCGGAAGTGGTTGGCTTGTTCTTTTGGCCTGTAACTATCCTGTTATCCTCAAATGCAAGAGCAACACCGCCGTCTTTGATTTGTAACCATTCGCTTATCCTCAGATGCAAGAGCTTTGTAACTTCCCTGATAATGGGCCTTCGGTTGTAAAATGTAACTTTTTCTAATTCAATGAAAGCATTGAATTTCCTTTGAGTTGGCTTGATGTTTCTCATCTTCAATTCTATCATTTTGTTGCACATACGGCGCTTTGTTTCCATGTTAGGGATAATACTTCTTTAAATATCGCCCGTTGATAGGGGGCATCGCCTCTTCTCCATCAGAGTTCATTAATACATAGGTCCCACTTGGTGTAACCTTCTTGATTACGAATGCACCGTCCCACTTAGGCTCAAACTTTCCTTTGTGGCGCCTGCGTATGACGATCGGTCTCTTGACTGTCAGGACTAGATCCCCACGAGCAAATGAATGAACCTCGACAGACTATTCAAAGGCTCTCTTCATTCTTCCTTGATTGAGCTTGAGGTTCTGTTTGGCCTCTAGTCTCTTTTCATCAAAGGCATCCAGTTCTTGGTAAAGGAGCCTGACCCTCTCGTCTTTAGCTAGTCCCTGATGTATATCAACATGGAGTGAGGGTATTTGAATTTCGAGGGGTAGGACCACCTCACCCCCATAGACCAGCGAATCAAGGGTGGAGTTCGTAGCATTACGAGTGGTAGTGCGATGGGCCCACAGAGCCTCAGGCAGCTTCTTGTGCCAGTTCTTCTTTGACTTTGACGCTGACTTCCGTAGGACCCCGCACAAAGTCTTGTTGAACGCCTCGGCTAACCCATTTGCTCAAGGGTAGTACATAATCGAGTACTTCCTCTCAAAACCGAACTGGTTGACTGGGCGGTCAACATGTTGGCTTCTAAACTAGGGACCATTGTCAAAAGTTATTCGGTTAGGTACCCCGAACCAACATATGATGTGGTGCCGCATGAAGTTAGCCACATTGGTCCCCGGATCTTGTCTGAGAGGGATTGCCTCAGCCCATTTGAAAAAATAGTCTATCATCGCCAGCATGAAGGCATGACCCAAGGCAAAAGGAGGTCAATCAGTCCTACAATGTCCATACGCCACTAGGAAAAGGGCCATGATGTCACCGTAGGATGGAGAGGCTCTGGGGGTTGATGAATGAGGCTTGAGTGGATTTGGCACACTTACCATCTTTTGGCGTAGTTTTGAGTAATAGCAGAGTCTGTGCATTCCCTCATAGAGCTTGGGGCTGGACTGATGCAGCCCGCAGATGCTAGAGTGTAATTCTTCGAGTACTTTTCTTACCTCTTGTGCGTTGACACATCTAAGGAGGAATCCGTCAAATGACCGACGAAAGAGGACATCCCCAACAAGAAGGGTATACTTGGTGGACATCCGCCATATGCCGTTGCGCTCCGCTCTATCTTGAGGTAGCCTTTCATGCTTTACGAAGTCCACAATGGGATCCCTCTAGTCTTCTATTTGTTCAACCTCTGCACACGTCGAGTCGAAGAATTTGAGCTCCTGCTCCTTGAATTTTGCTTCTTTTCCTTGGGAAACTTCCTGTTCTGCCTTAAGGACATCCCTAGCTGTGAGGAGTGCTCCGAATGGGTAAGGCGAGCACTTAGGGAAGACATACCTCTCATCATCTTCATCAACTTTAGTTCTCAAGTCAACATGTCTCAATTCAGATGCCCAGATTGGAGTGGGACCTGATGAAGACAATTGGATGATGGCGATCTCTGAGAGCACATCAACCTGCGAGTTTAGCCTTCTAGGGATATGACTTAGGGAGAAGTCATTGAACTGGGCCATGTAAGTTTTTGTTGTGTCATGGTAAGGCTTGAGAGTATCCATCCTTACGTCATAGATCCCCTTTAGCTACCGGATGACTTGCTCAGAGTCACTGAAGATGTTTAGATGTTCCAGGTCTAGCTCCTGAGTGATCGCCAGTCCGATTATGAGGGCTTGATACTCAACTTCATTATGAGAAAACGCCTCCACAAGTGAGAAGGATAGAGAAATCATTCTTCCATTGGTAGTAAGGAAGACAACTCCGGCGCCCGTCATATCAGACTGGAATGCTCCATCAAAGTACATCTCCCATGGCCGAGCTAGTGCCATACAGAAAACTTCCTTGTTCAGGAGATCGCTTGACAGGGAGATTCTGAGAGGATTGGGTGAGCCACAAGGCAGTCAGCTAGAGCCCGACCTTTAACTACCTTTTGTGGTACATATGTGATGTTGAACACCATTAGCAATAATGCCCACTTAGCTAAACGTCCTGACAAACATGACCAGGTCATAAGGAACTTGACCAGGTCCGTCTTGGAGATTAACTCGACCTCGTGGACGTGCAAGTAATGACGAAGCTTCTGCACCACAAAGATCAAGGCTAGGCACATCTTTTCAATGGGAGGGTTGTTCTTCTCGGTCGCTTGCATTCTGCGGCAGATATAATAGAGCGTCGTCTTTCCCCTCCATCATTGTTCTTCGTCAGAAGTTCCCCGAGTGACCCGTCAAGGGCGGTCACGTATAGGATGAGGGACCTTATTAACACTGGCGTAGAGAATACTGGTAGATTCAACAAGTATTGCTTGTTGTCCTTGAGGGCAGCTTGGCACGCTTTGTCCCATATGAAGGGAGTATCCTTCTTTAGGAGGTGTGAAAAGGGTCTGCATCGCCCTAAGATGTTCGAAATGAACCTTCCAATGTAAGCGAGTTGTCATGGAGGGATCACAGTTCATGGAGGGTTGTAGGTGGTGGCATGTCCTGAGTTGCCTTGATTTTGACTGGCTCGATCTCCAGCCCATGGTATCATACGATAAACCCTAACAATTTTCCTTAGCGTACGCCGAAGGCGAATTTCAAGGGGTTCATCTTGAGCTGGTGACACCGCAACCGCTCAAACACTTTTTAAGGTCTTGCACGTGAGTGGCGTTTGTTTCAAACTTTACCACCAAGTCATCCACATAGCACTCGACCTCCTTTTGAATCATGTCCCTGATGATAGTTGTCATGGATTGCTGGTACGTGGCGCAGGCATTCTTTAGCCCAAAACGCATCACAATGTAGCAAAAGACACCTTTTGGAGTCAAGAACGCAGTGGCCTCCTCGTCCTCTGGAGCCATTCTGATTTGGTTGCAACCAAAATAACCATCCATAAAGGAGAAGATTTGGCAATGGGCCATGGAGTCAACCAACATCTCGATGAACGGTAGGGGGAAATCGTCCTTGGGATAAGTAGTGTTCAAGTCACGGAAGTCGATGCCCTGATTTGGCCATTCTTCTTCTTGATTGGGATTACATTAGCCAGCCATCTTGGGTATTTGACTTCACGTATGAATTCGGCTTGCCCGAGCTTGTTTACCTTGGCATCGATCTGCATCTTGAGGTCGTGCCTAAACCTTCTGGACTTCTGCTTCATGGGTTTGATGGTAGGATCAATACCAACGCAATGGACAGCAATCTGGGAGTCTAGACTAGGCATCTCGTGATCATGTCAGGCGTAGACGTCTCGATTTGCTCAAAGGAGGGAGATATAGCTTTCTTTCTCTTCCGAGGACATCTTTGCTAAGATGAAGGTTGACCTGAGTTGGCCTCATCCCCCAGGTTATTCTCTTCCAGTTCATTAGCCGTGGCTTGACTGCCCTCTTCCCACTCCTTGGGAGCTTCCTAAAGTTCCTCGTCGAGGAACTCACAAGGGTTTTCTTCGATCTTGAGTGTATCCACCCATGACCTTGACATCTCGACCTCTAGAAGGGGCACAATGTGGGGGAGAGCTGATCTTTAGTTAGTCCAGGCGATAGAAGGGCCAGCTTCAAGCAGGGGATAAAGATCCTTGTGATGGGTCTCACTCAACGATTGCCCCGAACTAGACGACTCCTCGTGTGCTTGGATCATGTGGCACCCTTTGTGGAGGGAGGAGCTTGGAGATGGCTCGTCCTTTACTCTGGTTACGAGGGCGTCGGCAGCTGTCAAGAATCCTACTGCTTGGAATAGCATTTCTCTGAGGCGTTTTTACTGCGGCATGGTGAGGCTCGTGTCTCCGAACTCCCTATTTAGTGGATCAAAGTCTAGGCATCGCCAAGCGGTACCTGTAGAAGGATAGAGGAGAAGGAAGGAGAAGAAGGGTTAGAACGTTCCAGGTAGCGTTTTACGTCATCACCAGAGTTGGATGTTTGCAAGGGGTATTTAAGGTCTTTCCCTAACTTTGGGATGTTGTGGGATGCTTTTAACGTCATCATCCATTTTGGTCGGCTTCTGATATATTGATGACTTAGGGTCGTCTACCTGATTGGACGATAAGGTGAGGTGAGTTGTGCCTGGGATGAAGTCCCGCAAGGTCGATAGCGGAGGAAGGGGTCTGAGGAATTCATCCTTGACTGGTGGCTGAGGAAGATGATTCCTTCGACGGGTCGACCAAAGTGTTCACCATCTCCTTCGGGATCCCCGAGGGGGTGTTTCGACCACCCTATTTCGCTAACGAGAGGCAGTAGCCTGATGGACTGCCTCGCATCTCAGGGACTTGAGCCTGCTTCGCCCATGGCAGACTTCCCAGGGCTAAGAGGTTGAAGGCCCTGAGGAGTTCAGCGCATACTTATGAGGGGTCTGCAGCATGGGTTCTCCATGAACAGGAGCGAGGGCTTGGTTGTGTTCTAGAAGAATCGTATAGTCGATGAGACCTTGCTGGACTTTCTCCATGACTATGGCCTCGAACCCAGAACAGTCATTGAGTTCGTGGCCCCACACTTGGTGATAGGGGCAGCAGAATATTTTCGTACCCCGGACAAGGCGTCTCGACTGCCTGGCAAGCTTGGGAGTGACAATACCTTGTTGGAGCATTGCCTAGAAGAGAGCTTGTAGAGGGTCTAGCTCGGCATTTCCCTGGGCCTGCATCAGGAGGTCTTTATGTGCAGGTGGGAGAGGGACTTAGGGGTGTCTCGGTCAAGAGCATATGGAAGCCAATGCACTCGTTGACGTCGTGGCCTTGTATCCGACGATATGCATAGCAGAGGTTCTCGATCCCTAGAGGCAGGAACTTAGGCTACCTTGTCGGCTTTGGGGTGGTGATTCCTTCTTCGAGCATTATGGAGAAGAATGCACAAAGGATAGAGGGTGCCCCATCATCTTCTTGAATTGTGATTATGTGAGATGTCTCAGCTACCTCGAATGCCTTTTTCAATTCTTTGTGATTTATCTGACCCTTGTTGATACGATAGTGTCATTGAGCTTACAGCAGTCATGAGTGGGGTGGCATACCCTCTTGCGATAGGCGCAGTACTTCTCGTTTGCCTCCTGCCCAGGCAACTCCGTAGTATTGGCCTCCGACAATTGTATCATGTTCCGCTCTAGCAGTAGTCAAAGTAATGCAGGTGTCCACTCCGTGTTGAAGGGGTAAACCTTATTCTAGTGTTGAGATAGGTAGTCGCTTCGTTCAGAATTTTTAGGAGGCAGGACGCTGTTGTAGGACTGCTGCTTACCCCTAACGGGAGACGCCTGTGCCTTGGAGATGTCCAGGGTTTGAGAAACTGAGCCTAGTGGGAGTCTTAAGTTTAAGTAGTTTGGGGGAAACGACATCTGGTCAATGTATGAAGGATATGGCTTTTGGTAGGGTGGTGTCTCCTGCATGCCCGGGACCTTGTTCTTGAGGCTATGGTCCACCATAGCATCTATGTTGGTTTGGGAGACCCCGCGAGAAGAGGAGCTATCTTGAGAGATCGGTGGGGGAGCCTTCCTAGGAGCTGTGTCCTCACCGGTCGGGGAGTCAGGCGTAGAAGGGGCTCTGGAGGCCTCTAGGCACTCCATCTCTCCAAGGATGGCTTGCATCATTTCCTCGAACTTGTTCATCCGCTTCTTCTGAGCGTCGTTCGGGTCATTGATTACCATGAAACTGACCGTTTCTTTTGGGAGGTCAAAGTCAGGTGATTCAGCGGACTGCTGAGGTTGGCGAGTTACGCTCGAAAAGTCAGTCTAGAGGGGTTCAACTTGCCCCAACTGAACTCGGGCTTCGTATGCCGAACTTGTGAGGACCGGGTGGTGATCACTAAATAGTACTCCTGGACTTGCTCAGGCTCCAGAGTTTGAAGAGGGAAAAAGGGTTTACAAGGCAGGAGGTGGTCAGGGGTGGCGACTTCACTTGCCTTGGAGGCTTCCCTGGCTTGACGACGTCCTGCCTTGGAGGCTTCCTTGGTCAGGATCTGTAGATCTCTCTTCTGCTTGATCCTAAGGAGGCTGTGGACCTCATTCCAAAATCGAGCCTGAGACATGGACTGCCCCATTTTCTTTTAATAGGCGAGGGCCATGTCTATGAGCTGGAGTAGGGAGTGGGGCCCACGGATGGAGTGCAGCGTGGGTTCTTGTTTTTGAGGCTAGAGGCCTTTGTCTGATGTCAAGTCGTTGCCCCAAATTCCTTTGTGAGGCCAGGGTGTTCGAATGACCAGGGGTTTGCTCAAGATGGTACTCTTAGGGAAGACCTTTGAGTACTAGAGCTCGAGGTGCTTGCCTAGCATCGGGAGAGCGACAAAGGAAAGAGGGGTCAGCTCGTTACTCTGCTTGAGTCTTGCTCCAAAAGGGACCTGCGAAGATGGTGCGTCTGCACCTTTAGGGTTAGCCGTCCGGGTGACTTGGGGGTCAGCTCGTGCCCGGCGAGGCCGAGACCCACAATCTTGTGCTTGTGAGGGATAAGGCTGGAGCTTATCACTCACAAGGTGAATCTGTGTGTGTCGGGAGGGAAGACGGATCGGTCGACCCTCTTGTGCTCGAGGTGGCATAGAGCTAGCGCTGCCCCGAATTGTGGAAAGCGATTGCAAGGCGCATGAAGGGTTTGGCTTGAGAAGGCCTAGTCCTGGATGCGAGCTCAAGGCAAGATGAGGTCGCCCTTAGGTGTGGCTCGATTGGATAGACCACGAGCCTTTGAGTTTCTGCGAGGGGTGAAGACCTCAAGGCCTCTGCCCATATGTACCGACCTTCCTGGTGTGGGGGCTCGGAACAGTGAAGGGGTACATGGTGCCTCGTGTTAGGAGCAACGACAGCTTGTTTGCCTTTTGCAAGGATGGAGGGGGCAGCCGTATGTCGTACCACAGCAATATGACTGGCAGGAGATTTGCCAATAGCAGGCTGAGCAACAGCAGAGTTGTTGCCCATGCAAGGGGCCTTGGTGGAGAGTCAACCAGGGCGAGAAAGCAGGGAGGTAGGGACTTTTAAATCCGCTATCGCACCAACCCATGTGAGAACTTGAGAGCTGGACCATGAGTCCTAACTCATTAGAAGAGTAGGGAAGGAGGCTTGGGTGGCTCGCTTCCCTAGGACAGCCACGAGTGCAGGGATAAGGAAATCCCTGACCTGGATGAATGTGTTGAACAATCCAGGTACTTTAAGAAAAGGTGCAGAAAGTAAAAAGGAGATTGGTCGAACAAGAGAGAACCGACCAAGGGGTAGTAAGTCCCCAGTGGAGTCGCCAAGCTAGATAGGGGCCCCGATCTCGCCGTCGGGATCTAGGTGATCTCGTCGCACATGTCTCGGGTCCCTGGTTGACCCGAGATTTGAGATAGCTCTTTCAGAACCTTGCTCGATGGCAAGGGCAAGTATACCAACCAATGGGAGAGGAATTATATGTGGGTTCGGGACTTACTCGGGTTGGCTCCAGTGGGTGCCCTATTAGATCATGAAGAAAGCCCTCCAACTGCTTGAGTTGGTTCGGAATCGCCTCCCTTGACCTATAACCTTCTTGTTTTTCTGCATAACACTTCTATGGTCAATTTGTAAGACAAGTGGGTTGAAATGGACCCACCCTTGTCTTAGGGCAATGCAGGATCAAGGGAGAAGGCGACAAAATGCACAGTTAGATGAAAGATGGAAAGGAGAAGAGAACTTGATGGAGGGGTGAGGCTAGCATGACAGCCGAAAGCCATCGACTAGGAGTAGTAGCAAGATGGCCATGGTTCACAAGACCAGGAAGGCGACAGTCCTACTCAAAATCAAGATTAGCGTGTCGGTGCTAGGCTAGGACTACCCTCAATCAAGTGAGAAGAGAAAAAGGTGGAGAGGAAAGAACGAGACGGCGAAGAGAAGGGTAAATCCGAACATCGATAGACATCGTGCTGGGCAATGTAAGGAGGCAGGGTATCCCTTGTGGACGGCACTAGCTCTAGACGATCGTTTCTCCTAGATTGCGTGGTGATAGATGTCGGATGCCAGGAGAACAGCGATAGGCACCGGAAGCACTGAGGAAGCACGCGGATGGTGATGGGTGTTTCCAGGGCCTCTAGCGGGCGACGATAGGTATTGCCGTCTATGTTAGATGCACAGCAGAGGGAGACTCCTATAGGCACCAAACACTTCGCCATCTAGGTTGTTCACCAAGATGTCAAAGCTACAACTGTGGGCAAAGATGGGCAGCACCGTCTACAGACTTCACTGAGAGAAAGAGACAAACAAGAAGGAGGCAAAGAGGACTCGTTCATGGCACTGCCATCGCCATGTGAGACTTGTGAGAGCAAGAGAGAGGCATGCTTGACACTGCCACTACCATGCACGACCTCCGAGGGCCTCAAAAGAAGAAGAGGGAGAAGAGAGGGGAGAAGGGAGAGAAGAAGAGAGAGAGAAGAAGAAAAGAAAAAGAAGAGAGAGAAGATTTACATCAACCCTAAGGGTACTGATAGAAAGTTTCTCTCACCTCACCCTCTCTCTCCAGTGTAACACCACAATGGTAAGAAAGAGAAACTTGTATTAAGTGAAAACTCTCTCTGGTGTGTGTATCTGTTTACCTTTTCTCCCCCTTTCTGCATACAATGATGGTACGTATATCTACATGTGTGCCCTAAACATGGGTGGATGATCAAAAGTAACCTAATTGCTGGAAATTTAGATTAAAATGAATTAAAATAAATTAGAAAATAAGATGCAAAATGATAGATTTGCCCCTTCCTAACAAGTTGTGGAATTCCAGAATAGTCCATGTGTTGCCTTAGAACTTGCGTGTTCTTGCATGGCTAATCCGAGGTCGTTCTGATGCCCTAATGATCGTAAGACTGTTTTCTTGTAGAGCTCAGCATGGCGATCGATTTAATACCAACTTCAAGCCATGGATCGTGCTTTTGGTGCACGATCTTATGACCTAAATTTTGAGTAGATCTTGAAACTTCGAATCGATAGTGTCTTTGTTCCTTGATGTTTTTCTTCATTTTCTTCACTGAATCACATTGAGCATACCGTTACGATCATGGGGCACCAAACGCAGCATGATTCCGTGGCCAAACGATGATTTTTCAAGTTTAGAATTTTAGCTGGAATCAAGGATTTCAGCGACGAAATTTGCAGTCTGTTCGTCGGCTTTGTGTGCAAAATCCAACTATTTATCATGTACGGGGTTTGGGTCAGAGATGGCTCGAGACCTTACGCCCATAATGGAATTGGTCTCACGTGGATCGGGTCGCAAGCAGCGTGATTTTGGCCGCTCGATTGAGGCCTGACGCTGCTGCATTTTCTTCGTGGATCATCAACTTCTCTCTTACTTTTCTTCATGCTCGGTTATCGTCAAAGGGCGTGCCACATATCAAATCGCTCGTCTTGACTAGACAAACATGCTCACCAAATTTGAGCACCATCGGATGTGGGACGGCGAAGATATGAGCGTCGAAAGTCACTAGTCATGACTGTCCCTTTAATGGTGTAGTGTTGCCGAGTGGCAGCATGGGAATAGCGTGCGGTTCCTCTTGTTTCACTCTTTCGCCTATAACTTCTTCCTATTGTGTCTGTTTGGGCTGAAACTTGACCCTTGGGGGTTTTCAATCATGTCGGATCCGGTGGTGGTCCCACAGCAGTTTGGGATGCTAAAAATGTAGCTCTAGTTATAGGGGTCTATTTCAGGGTGCTAGAGGTCGATTATGCCAGAACTGTTTCTCATTCTGCACTGGTTTAGACATGTCGGAATGCGATGAAATTTGGCTAGAGACTTTTTTAGAGACCTCATGAAGATCTTGGCCAGTTATGGGGATGTTTTGAGACTGTCGAAATTTCTATTACTTGCTAGGCCTTTATAGAGCGGGGGCCTCATGTTGATGAAAAATACCTTCCAACAGTGACCATCTGGATCACTCTTCTCATTAAACGTTTTTCTAAACTCTGGGACAACAAATCCTAAGGGAAGGTCCTCCATGCCTCCAAGGGTCTCTTGAACATAGGCCTTTGGGGGTAGAATTTCATGCATGCCCATTCTTACAAGCATATCCTACATCACTTTTAAGGTGCCTTCTTATTGAGTATTTGACATGACAACCGGCCCACTGGTCGGTGGGTTCCTAAGTGTACATTATTAATTTGAGATTTGGGGTACATGTTGGCCTGCATGGGCCTAAGGTTGATGGGTTGCAGCCACAGGGACGGTTTGACACATTTATTCCTTAGGGGCGTACTGACCCATAGGTGTCACCACAGCTTATGAAAATGGCACTGTTGGTTGGACCGGGTGAGCTAAGAGCACCGATTGAAGAATCGGCTGACTCAGTTGTGCTAGGGGTTGACCTATACCACCAAGTTTGTTTAGCATCGACCCATGAGCTGGTGCATGAACAGTGTAACCTAAGGCAACCAAAATCATGAGCAGTATTATGGTAGCTCGAGGTTGGGTTGGATCCCCTTGACCTACGTGGGTCATGGTTCTGAGATCGTTGCATCTCGGGGTTATCTTGGTTCGAGTTGTGGGACTTGGCGTTAGATGCTACATGAATTTCTTCCCTCACTCGACTTCTACTTTGGTTACCTAAAATCCCCTATAGGACGACCCTAGGTCGTACCCCTTGCCAACTATTCACAGTCTTTCGGGCTGAACCAGCTTTTCGAATATTAAGATTATAAGTGGACCCTTGTGAC
The DNA here is from genome assembly GCF_054954075.1 of Amborella trichopoda. Lineage (NCBI taxonomy): Eukaryota > Viridiplantae > Streptophyta > Magnoliopsida > Amborellales > Amborellaceae > Amborella > Amborella trichopoda. The sequence continues at coordinate 34,820,985 of NC_142337.1, read as the reverse complement.
ACTACCTCTAATTGATGTCCTGGGCATTGGATAATGGATTGGCCTGAGGTTTGTCGGTAATCCTAAGGGAACGTGGACTACCGGTCCCTAGGTTTGGGCAGGTTAGTCTTAGAATCGACCGTGGAGTGATCATCATCATCGCCTTGAGTGACTGACATGGTGATTGGTTCTAGTGGGGTTTTAGAATCTAGACTTAGGGTGAGGTTTAGACTCGACGGCTTAGGGTAGAACTAGCCTGACTCTCGAGGCAAAGCCTTAACTAAGACCTAGGCTATGACTAGACTAAAACCTAGACTTGCTAGACTCAATGGGTTTTAGATTAGACCCTGAGCTAGGGTAAGCCTAGTCTAGCTCTAAATTCAAGAGTCAGAAAGACTCCTTCCGGAGTCAAGAATGTTGTGGCTTCTTCATCTTCTTGGGCCATCCTTATTTGGTTATAGCCGGAATAGCCATCCATGAAAGAGAATTCTTGGCAGGCGGTGGTCAAGTCTACTGGTAGATCAGTGAACGGTTGTGGGAAGTCGTCCTTGGGGCAGGCTGAGTTTAGTCTCAGAAGTAAGTGCAGACTCTGATTTGTCCATTCTTTTTACTAACAGGGACGATGTTGGCCAACCACCTTGGGTAATTGACTTATCGAATGAACCGTGATGCATTGACTTTATCCATCTTCACTTTGATTTGAATTTTTAGTTATGCCCTGAACCTCCTTGCTTTCTGTTTGACTGGCTTTCCCTCAGGGTCGATCCCGAGCTTGAGTACTGCAACTCGCAGGTCGAGGCCTGGCATTTCTTCATAATGCTAGACGAACACATCTCGGTTGACCCTCGCGAATTAGGTGCATTCCTGTTTTTTTACCAACAGCATGGCGACGAAGATAAACGTGGGTCTTGGGTCAGCGTCATCACCCAAGTTTATTTCCTCCAGATCGTCGGCTGTGGCATGTCCTCCATGCTCTAAAATTTATGGGGCTTCTTCTATTTCTTCTGTTTTAGGCGAGGATGGATCTTCAACTGGTTCGTGTGTTCGACCTGCTGGCTCTACATGTCTCGGGTTGGATCCTATCGTTTCTTGGGATTCCTGGTCAAAGGATTCTCCCAAGGTGCATCCTTGGAGGAGTACATGTGTCTCTTGCGAAGTCGTCACGTGAGAAGCTTGTTCGACAGTAGAGGGTCGTGGAGGGAAGCTTGGTGGTCCTGAGTAACCAATGCCCCCATTCTGGTGAGGCAAAGAGGCCATGGCTTGAATGATGCCAAAGGGTGCTAGAATTCCTTTGCCGTTTCATAGTCCTGAGTAACCAATGCCCCCTTTCGGGAGGGTTCGTAGTCCATTTTCTTCATGATTTGATGGGCCTCAAGGCTATATAGGTCCCAATTGGGAACGGTGGAGTATTTTAGGAGGGGAACATTTTGTGGGTTTGTTTGCGTGTCTACTCACTGAATTTTCGGGGTGAAGTCAGGTAAGGGTTTGGAGGTGCATTTTAAGGGTATCCCTTCCTCTATTTTGGCCTTCCCCTTCCTTATGGCCTCTACTTGGTAGTGGGTGCCATGCTTGTGTTGTCCCACAATCGAAGTTTGTGACGACCCAAACTCTTCCCGGCCAGTTAGAATGCATGGTGGGTCAAGGAGGAAGAAAGTTGTGGCTAGCGTCGATTGGGTTATCTAGCGCCGATTGTGAAGGAGAAGGAGGCCAACGCCAGTTGCCCAGCGCCGGTTGGAGCTAAGTGAAGAGGCTAGCGTCGATTGGAGAAGGAGGCCAACGCCGATTGAGTTACTCAATGTCAGTTGCCCAGTGTAGGTTGGGTTATCTAGCGTCGGCTGTGAAGGAGAAGGAGATCAGCGCCGGTTGAGTTGCCTAGCACCTGTTGGATGTGGCCAGCACCGGCTATGAAGAGGAAGAGCCCACCACCGGTTGGGAAGGGTTAGCGCCGGCTGTGTCTCTGACATGCATGAGTTGGAGGTGACACTTGCTTGATGCATGCTGATGTGAGTACTAGTTGTCTAGATTTTTGAGCCCCTTGGTGACATTTGGCCAGCCACCCTAAACATGAGAGTACTTAAGTCTCTTCTCTCACCCACGCCCCTCATTCTTACCTCTTTCTCTCTAAGACACAAAGTGGAAGAGTGACTTTGTGAGCAGCCACTGTTGGGTGGGTGATAGCTGTGAGAAAAGGTTGGAGGAGGCCCCATTGTTAATTAGGTAAGTGGATCCATTAGCCTTGTATTGTAGTCATGGGAATGAATAGAAACTTAAGCATATGAATGAGCAGTAGAAGTGTATGCAACATAGAAAATTTGGGGTTTTTTCCATGATAATGATGAATGTAAGAATGGAGTTGTGATTCTTATATTATGTAAGAAATGCATGTTATGTATCTTCGCATTGTGAGAGAATGAATGTTACCATGTTCTTCATTATGAAATGAAGGTTATGGAAGGCATTCTTAACACCTGTTATATGAATACATGAAATTACAGGAGTATATGTGTTCTTGAATGAGGCTTTCGAATGGCCAAATAGAGTCCAACTGACCTCAAACTACCACCATTGAGAAGATACACGAGCCTAGTAAAATGTTTAATTTTACCCACTGTTGGAATTCTTTACAAAAATGAATTTATGTTTCGAAATGAGAGGGTATGTCACTGGTGATGTTTTCCTGGATTTGCCATCAGTAACCACTGTCTCTATCGATTTTAACTAACGAAATGACATCTATTTTCTGCCAAACCAAAGCCATTGGAAAGATCTGTGAATGGGTTAAAAGTTGCATGTAGAAAATATTTTTAAATTCTCTTTAGATTGAAAGTTATGCTTTGTTCTATGAAGGTATATTGTTGTGGACAGTTTTAGTAAAAGCACAGATTTAATGCCTCTGATGTCACTGAATTTTACTGACAAAAATGCATCCAATTTAGCCCAAATCCAATTTTAAAGACATGTCACTATTTTAACTGCACAATAGATTTCAGACTCAGTGTCTCTGTTCTTGGGTTCTTTTGAGGTGACAAATAAGGTTTGATTACATCAAACCACCCCTTAATTGAAAGATAGCTATGTTTAAATTAAATTTGATTTTGGAACTATCTTCAAATTCCAAATGAACTGAAAAGCTATAGCCATGTTTTGGCTTGGATGTCACTGCCTGAATTTTTAGAAAGCGTGACATCAATACTCTGACTACTGTTATAATGAACTCTGATTCTGTACATGTGAGCATGGACTTACCGTACAATGATATATATATATGTGTGATATTCTGTCAGACTCTGTAAGTGTGAGCATGGACTTGCCACACTATCCTTCCCTAACTCTTGATGATAGGAAGTGGGCTAGGCTCTGATTATACCTGGGAGGGTCGCTCCCCCAAAGATTTTTGGGCACCATCCATCGGGACCCTTTTGATAGTGTAACATCCTCTAGTGGTGAGAGAGTAAGAGGAAAGTGTCTTGCAAGGCCTTAACATATCAAAAGCCCCAAAGAGCGTTGGGGATGAGTGCGTGAGTGAGGACACTACAAAGTAGGTGTCTACTTATCATTGTCCTCCCTCCTGAAAGAAGGTAGAAGTCCCAAGTTCAGGATTGGCTTAGCCTGATTACTGTGGCTTCTACTTCAAGAGTAAACTACTCTATTCTGCTTGTCTGAATTCTGTATTCTGTAAGCTTATCTGACTGTAACTGTGATATGCAAGAAATGATCTGTTAACTGATTTTGATTCTTTTATATGGCCTTCATGTGCACTCTAATATGTGACCTTACTCTATAAGAAAAAATATGATGTTCGATGTACTATGAGCATTTAGCTCATTCCAACTTAATTTCATAACTGTAGAGTAAAGGGTGGTGGTAGTTGTGCTTAAGGCGAGTGGCAGTTTTTGAAGGCTTGAAGCCTGAAATAGAGAAGTTCGAGAAGCCGTCCTCCGAAGACCTCCGTAGTATGCTCCCTCCTCTTCTCCCCGGATTGGGATGTTAGTGGTGAGGTTCCCATCTACTGGTGTTAGGAGGATCATCATCTTGTATCTCTTTTCTTCTTGAAAAAGGTAGTCAAGAGAGTTTGTCATGTCTTCAACAACTTCATGAGAAGTCAGGGCGGTCTCTTTTAATCGTGGATTGAAACTCCATCTTACTGACGTTTCGAGCTTTCGGGTCGCATTGGATTAGTGAAGTAATAATTTGTGTCAGCATATTGTGATTTAGCACTGGGGAACGACCTTTTATCAACGTAGATGGTGTGTTGCTTTCCGTCTCGGCTGTATTTGAGACACTGATGGAGGGTGGAGGAGACTACTCCTTTCTCGTGGGGCCAAGGGCGACCGAGTAGGATATTATAAGAGGTGTCGGTGTTGATGACATAGAATAAGGTGGTGGAATTTAAGTACTTGATTTTGAGCTTAAGTCGAATTGTTCCAGCCGGTTTTTCCCGGACTAGTTGAATCTTAGGATGGCTATGGCCATTGGTCCGAGCTGATCCGTGCCTAGGCCAAACCGACTGAGAATTTTTCATGGCATTAAATTTACTGCCAACTCCCCATCCAACATGATCTGGTTGATTTGATAGGCATGGAGTTCACCTGTCACGAAGATTGGTTGGTTATGTTGTCCATGTTCTAGTTGTAGGTCATCATCCGAGAAGGTGATGGCCATGCAATTACTGAGTACCGTCGGGTTTACTTCAATCTACTCGACCTCAGTCTCGTAGACCTCCGGGGTGGAGAGCGCTTGTATGAGAGTTATTCGAAAATCTTTGTACAACATAAGGGCATCATAGACACTGAGGAGTGTGGGACGTCATTCGTGATTTTATCCACCACTCTTGGAGGAGTGGACTGAGACGGAGAATTTTTGAAGTAGCGAGGGGTTCATCCCTTTTCCCTGCCGTCCTTGAGTGGCAGTTACACCTTCAGATCAGCGAGGCAAATCAAGGGGTACTGCTGTGGCCAGAGAATGAGGGGCAAGATGGGACGGTGACACCACAGTAGCTCGGGTATGGTTGGAAGGTGTCTCCGATTGCAGGGGTGAAGTTCTCTCAGTTTGAGCCAATCCGGAGATGAATTGATAGGAAGGCGAGACCGGTTCTGGATAGGGTTCTCGGGGCGGTCCTGGATATTTCAATGTTTTGGCCAAGGGGTTTCTTAAGTCTTGTTTTAACCTCCTTCCTGATTGTAATCGCATTTGTTTGACCGGAGTCACGGTATGCCCTTGATGGAACTCCAACATGTAGCAAGGTGTTAACAGTTCCAGAGTGGGTCTCCTCTTTTCTCCCGATGCTCTATTTGTGGAAGGCCACTGGGAATTTGTTGTCGCGAATTTGGGTGCTCAACGGTCTTTAAACTGTTGTCGCAACAGGTTGTAGCTGTGACGCTTCTGTAGCTATGCCTCTTGGATTTTCTCATGACAACTTTGAGGCCTGAGGGTCAGTCGATTTGACCTATCGTCGTGGGCTCGGGTGACACTGCCAATTATGGATTCCTCCGTCTATCGTAATGGATAGAAGATATTCTCTTCAGCAGCTCTTCCAAAGTCAATGAGCTCATGGTTCTTTTCCGCGGCCCTCCTCCCTTCACGCCGGGGGTCGGCTGAACAGTCTTCTTCGATGCACCTCCCTTTTTGTTAGTGTGGCATCTGTCCCTGCATGAGTGTGTGCATGCTATTGGAGTGTTTGAGATGGGCCTAGGTCCATCCGTTCGTGTTGCACAAGGCTCGACACTTCGAATGCCTGCTTGGCTGATTTGGTGGGCCTTATGGCTTTTGATGTATATGTGCAGAGGTTCTTGTGACCTTCGGTTGATTTGAAGGCCATGTGCCTACGTGGTTTTCTAACGAGATTGCCTCGAGCAGGGAGTTTTTCATGTCGCATGGAGGTGGTTAGCAGACCATGTGTGGTGAACTTGGGCCTGAAGAGACTCGAGGTGGGTGAAGCGATCGAGGACGGTTACCCCTTACCCCAACTTGTCATAGCGGTGGTTACGAGGGTGCGCGTGAAGGAGGATGGTCTTGCGTGAGTGGTGCGTGAGATGGATCGTCCTACTTTACGGGCGTGGGTGGAGGTGGCACCCCTGTTAGGGTTTATCGAGTGGCAGTGAAGCCTGTGATTTGGCCTATGACTGACTAAGTGGCAGTCGTGAGGGTGTGGAAGAGCGACCGCAACATAGTTCTTGGTGGTAACGTCAGTGGGCTCCCTCCATTCATGGGGAGTGGAAGGAGCAGTGGCGTGGATGCCGCTACTCCGTGTTACCCTAGACTGGACTAGAGTAGTAGAGCAAGTCAACCCACTTATGGATGAATGAGTAACTGATATGGGGAGAAGAAAATCCAAACAAGAAGAGCATGAATCCATCGAAATTTTAGAAAGAGAGAAGAAGAGGAGTCTGAAAGCAGTTTGAGCCAACTATAGGGTGGCGTATCCCCAGTGGAGTCGCCAGTTAGTCGGGGCTTGATTTTCTCTTGTTCCCTCACACGAGAGCATGAGGAGAAAATCCTCTCTCAAACAACTGCCAAAGGCTTGCTGGCATGGCGTGTTAGCTTTCTAAAGCGCGGATATGCTACCAACAATGAGAGAGATTTTACGATGGGGAAGGGTTGATTCGCTTACGTCATCGTTGCGGGTTCGTGGGAGATGTTCGAGCATCTTATCCTCTTAGATCAGTTACGAAAGCCATTCAGCTGTTCATTAACATGGTTTCATCAGGGACTTTCTTCAGATGCTACGACCAGATGGATGTCTTGATTGTTCGTGCCAGGGTTGACTTCTTTTTCGTTGATCGAACAAAAGAGTGGCGAGTTTCGTTGTTCTCGTCGGGGTGTCAAACAAGGAAGGGGATTAGATGTAGACACGCATCGGTTCGGACCTTTTTTGGCTTGCTCGGACCCGCACAGTCTTAGACGTGTGGGAGATTACGTGGGTGGGAGAAGGAGAGAGAAATCTTCAAAAGCGATAAACATTTTTCAAGAAGAGGAAAGTGCGGGCCCACATGGTTGAGGGTATTTTCCTTTCCTACAATTTTTTTTTCTCTCCTCTCCTTGAGACATTAGTCTTAAGAGCAAAGACAAGCAGAATCAAGCGTAATGCTTCTTTTTTATTGAATTGTCCTCCTCTTTTACAATTAACTTAAGCCTATTTAGTTTTCCACAAACAGGGGTGGATACTAAAAAACTAAGCCTAAATACAATTAAAAGTAATTAAAATAAATCCCCAAAATTGGGTACAATGACTGAAATGCCCTTTATGCTCTTTTACGCATATGATGAACTCGTCCTTCACTGAGGAGCTTGCCACCATTTTCAAGACTTTGAGACTTTTTCTGGAGTACTTGCAGTAGGAGTTTGGTTGATCTTTTGTTTTATTCTTGTCATTTGTTTTCTTGTGATCATTTTGATGTCTTTTGATATTCTTGCGACAATCTCCTTCATGGATGGAGGTACTCGGTTGGTGTTTTGTGAACTCTTTGTTGATCTCTATGGAGTTTATGAGTTAATTGCGAATCTGGAGAAGGTTTCTTTCGAGTGTTTTTATTTACAGAAGGTTTTCAATCTATTTTGAGTATTGCTTCTTGGACTTCTGGTGGATCGTCGGAAAATGGATTTTTAACGACGAGGATTTTCATGATTTTATTGTTGCGACCTTGGGTTTCATGCCTTTTCTCTATTTTTCTTTGAATGCTGCTCATCGTGTTGTCTTGAGTTTTTTTCTTTTAGAAAGTGTTTCTTCTTTAGTTTTTGCACAACCAAGTTTCTCTTCTGCGAGGGTCAAGATATCGTTCTGAAGATTCCCGTGTTCATGGATTAAGGCCATTTTTTCTTTCCTTTCATTGAGGAGACTTGTCTTCTTCGTGTTGTTCACGTAGAGAAAGAATGTCGTTGAAACTTTGTGGGCGTCTGAGGCCTTAGCTACTCTCCTGCTGCAGAGAAGGAGTCGTGAGCTCGTCGAGGAGTGGGTGGAAATCACCACGGCCATCAACTGGTTCGATGAGGTCGTATGGCGGAACGCGTGCCTCTGCCCTTCTTTGCGATGGTCCAGGCTTAGGGCAGCTGGGTCGGTTCGCTTGAGCTCGGGCCCACTCCCTTTTTCTTGGAAGATGATGATGGTCGTTTGGCATGCCTATTCGGCTCCTACGCACGCGGTGGCGGGGATAAGGCTTCGACTTCTTGTCCGCGTAGGTATCTTTTTTCTCTTTGATCATCTTTCTTCGAGGCTTATTTCTTCCACGGCTACTTTGTTCCACACGGCTATAACTTGTGCACTGCAGTGACTGGGCTATAGCCGGCTCTCTTTATTTATTTGATTGGGGCTGAGATGCATAAAAAATGACATATAACACTGTCTCTTCTCTCTCCTCCCTCTTCTCTCTTCACCCTGGCACGATAGTCAACCCGTCGTGCTTATTTTTCTTCTCTCTTTTTCTCCCTCTTTTCTCTCTCCTCTTCTCTCTTATTTTCTTTCTTGTATTCTCTCTCCTCTTCTCTCTTATTTTCTTTCTTATCTTCTCTCTCCTATTCTCTCTTATTTTCTTTCTTGTCATCTCTCTCCTCTTCTCTCTTATTTTCTTTCTTATCTTCTCTCTCCTCTTTTCTTATCTCTTCTCTTTCTTTTCTCTTCTTCTTATTTTCTCTTCTCCACTTCTCTTTCTCTTTTTGTTTCTTCTCCCTTTTCGAAGGTTTAGCGAGAACCAAGCTAACCTGCACCCTCTTTTTCTCGTTCCTTTTCTTCTCTCTCTACTTTCTTCTTCTCCCTTCCTTCTCTCTTCTTTCTCCTCCTTTCTCTCTTATTTCATTCTTGTCTCTTCTCCCTTTTGAAAGGTTTAGCTAGAGCCAAGCTAACCTTCATCCTCTTTCTCATTCATTTTATTATTCCTCTCTCTGAAGAGCTAGGTGAAAGCCAGATTAGCCTTCATTTCTCTTTTCCGCTCTCTACAAAAATATTTTTGTTCTTTATCTTTGAAAAGCTAGGTGAAAGCCAAACTAGCCTTCATTTCTATTTTCTTTCTTTACTCTCTTTCTCTGAAGAACCAGGTGAAAGCCAAACTAGTCTTTGTTCCTTCATTTCTCTACTCTCTCTTTAATTTCTCTTCCTTCTGTCTTTTTTTTTTCCCTCTTTACTTTCTTCATCTCACCCCCTTTCCCTCATTTTCCATTAACGAATGATGTCTAAGTCCCTTGTTAAGAAGATGTCGGAAGGCTGTCCAATTGACATTGACTGAACGACACCATTCCTCATTTTTCCTTTTAAATGTAAGCGATTATGTGCATTAACCCAAAAACAAGGTGGGGTCTTCTAACCCACTTGTCTGTATCTCTAATGTGTGTGTATGGTTGCAAGAAAGAAAAATAGGTCAAGGGAGGCAATTTCGAAGTGGCTAAAGGCCAAGGGACATTCAACATGATTTAAGAAGGTACCCACATGAGCAGCCAGAGTATATTACAGACCCACGTGCGGTGAGTCCTACCTCACGACACAAATTCCTCTCTCATTGGTTGGTATTCCTACCCACATCCCCTTTACGTTGTTCCCGAGAGATCGATCTCAGGCCCTAAGTCCATGTCGAACTCAGAACCACGTCACTAGATCATCTTGACATGGAGGGCCAGATCGAGGAACCTAACCAGCTTGGCAAGTCCACTGGGGATGCACTACCCCATTGTTGGATTGCTCTTGTTTGGCCCATCTTCTTGCCTTGGTGGGCCCTCCTCCAATGCACCTTGCATGGGTGGCGCACTAGCCACACACACCATATGCACCCTGCTACCGATAAGTCACTTGCCAGTCCCATTGCTCGGGGCAGCCGAAAAGCTGTCCCTTCTTTCCAGCAAATGGCTGCCCATCTGCCAGTGCTCTTGTGGGTCGTCATAAGGCTACCCCCCACTCTCTATTCCTTCGGGCCCCTGTAACAAGAGACTCGACACACCGGGGAGGAGGCCCTAAGGCCGCCACCTCCCACACATGCACCAGAGCTCGCAGTCCATCCACTTGAGTAACACCTCGGGACAACCTTCAGTCTGCCTTGAACTGCTATCTGGGTTTAGATCTTCTGGAACCTGCCCTTGTACACCCTCTGCATGTGCATTGCACCGCTCATGGTAGCCTTGTTGTTGTGCCTACCCGAGAACATGAGGCGACCTCCTAGTCCCTAGTCACCCCTTTCATCACATATCTGCATACTTTGTGAGGGATGGTCACATGACCATTCCATCACACACACATCTCCATGGCATCGGGCTTCTTAAGGCCGGATATACTACTCGAGTTTAGGTCGACCCCCAGGTTACCTGAAGACCTTCTTCAAGAGGTGCACAAGCGCCAATCTCGGCCTCCCTAAGATAAGAAGATGTCCCTCATCTGACCCAAGGGTTATCCCAGGTATGCGACTCTCTAAGAGTCCTACACATCCCTGATTCCTTGATAGAAGGGAAGCCAAATGAAGATAGCTCATCCCACCATCAAAGCCAAGTTACTCTTGCCGAGCTAAGGAAGAAAATGCAAGGTCTTCAAAACCAATTGGATGCCTAGCAAAAAGGGAAGGCCAAAGTCTAAGAAGCATTTCCAAGGTGGACCGCTTCAAAACCCTTAAAGGGATTTATGCCAGAATTAAAGAGCTATGACGAGCATGAGGTCCCAAAGAACTCATCTCATTTGGAAGTCAAAACCTCCCCTGATTGGAGTGTCTATAGTCAGAAGGCTAATCACATCATGAGAACGATGAACTATGATCCCCTGACTAATCAAGAACTAAGAGGCAAAGAGGGAACTACTGCTAGTACGAAGTCATCGAAGCTGCAGCTGCTCGCCACATCGCAAGAGAAGGGCTCAAGTAGTCTACTTCCTCTCATCTCTCTTTCTGAAAAGATGGACATCCTGAAAACACAAAAGGGCATCGTGGGTAAAAAATTCAAGAGATGGACATGATGAATACCCGAAAGGGAATCATGAGAAAAGCGTCAAAAGAAAAAGAAAAACTAAAAAAATGGCAGATGTGGAGTAAAAAACAAGGGCAAAAGTGCCACAAAAATAAAAATTCTTTCTTAGGTCTTGCCAAAACTAGATATGGCGCACACCTCAAGGGCTTAGATGAAAACCCGAAAGGGCGTTTATGTCAAAAGGGGGCCTCCTTAATGCCTTGCCATCTCCTAGAGGGCAGCAATGAAAGATGAAAAAATACAAGGAAAGTGCAATACAAGCAAAGGCAAAATTGGTGTTTCACTCATGTAGGTAAAATTTGAGGTACAATCATTTATATACAATCAAAAGGCAAGAAAAAGAAAGATGAAGTGAAGGCTGTCAGAACTGATCAATCATCTCATTGATCTTTGACTTGGATCTCTCAAACTCTGCCCTAGCCGCTTGAGCACCCTCCTTGAGCTCAGCCAATGCTCGTATCTATTGCTCCAGGGTGCGATTGAGTCCTAACAGCTCGACAGTTAGTTGTTTAAAGACATTTTTCAGCACCTTGGTCCCCGGTCAATAAAGCCTGACAAACAGTGGAAAGTTTGATACTCCTAGAATGCCCCCATAACTAATTTGGATCTTCATGAGGACTCCTAAATATCTCCTGCCAAGTTTTGTCGCATTCCGACATGTTTCACGCAGTGCAAACTGAGAAACAGTTTCGGTAGAATAAGCCTCTAGCACCCTGAAACAAACCCCTATAACTAGAATTATATTTTCAATGTGTCAAATTACTGTCAGACCACCGTCATTCGATCCGAAACGAATGAAAACCCCCAAGGGTAAAATTTCAGCTTAAACAGACATTTCAGGAAGAAGTTATGGGAAAAAGAGCAAAATAAGAGGAGCCGCATGCTATTCACGTGTGGCCACCCTGCAACTCAACTTTAGTAAAGGGGCAGGCACGAACAATGACTTTTGACACCTATATCTCACTCGTTTTGATTCAGATCATGCTCAAATTTTGTGAGCTTGTTCATTTCGTCGAGATGAGCGTTTTGATATGTGGCACGCCCTGCGACAACGCCGGAGCAAGAAGAACAGCTAGAGAAAATTTGCTGATTTGTGAAGAAAGTTAGAGGAATATCATTAGCATCGTACCTCGCTCGAGCGATGAAATCACATCATGCGCAAACTCGATCGACGCGAAACCAGTTCTATCGGGTGCGTAATGTCTAGAGTCATCTCTAGTCCGAACGCCATACATGATGAGCGGTTGGATTCTTCACAAGAAGCCGATGAAATGACTGCCAATTTTAGCTTCGGAATTCCAGATTCTGGTCAAAATGCAAAAGATGCAAAATCTTCGTCCCGAGATAAATCGAACTGCATTTGCTGTCACGCGATTGTGACGACATGCTCAGTTGGATCCAATGAAGAAATCACAGAAAAACATCAAGGAACGAGCTCACTATCGATCCAAAGTTTCAAGATTCATCCAAATTTTAAGTTGCATGATCGTGCCCTAAAATCATGATCCATGGCTCGAAGTTGGTATCAAATTGGTCGCCCTACCTAGCCTTAAAAAAGAACAATCATCTTTCGATCAAACAGGCATTAGAACGACCCCAGATCATCCATGAAAAATCACGCACGTTCTAGGGCAGTGTAGGGACTATTTTGGAGTTCCACAAATTGTTAGAAAGGGGCAAATCTATCATTTTGCACCCTATTTTCTAATTTCTTTTAATTCAATTAAATATTAATTTTCAGCAATTAGGTTTAATTTTTGTCAATCCACCCATGTTTGGGCACAATTATATATATACCACGTACTACCATTGTATGCATACCTTTCATTTATTCGTCAAGGAGAACTTTGCTTAATAAAATTTCTCTTTCTTCTGATTGTTGGGTCATGTTTGGAGAGAGAGAGAGGGAAAAGAGAGAAACTTTTGGATCGGTACCCTTAGACCCAAGGTGAATCTTCTCTCTCCTCTTTTCTTTTCTCTTCTTCTTCTTCTTTGTCTAAACTCCTCCCAGAGGCCATGCACAGCAGTGGCAGTGTCGTGCATGCCTCTTTATTCTCTTTTCTGCCTTCTGTGGTTTCACAGATCGTGCACGAAGATGGCAGCATCATGTGCGAACTGCTTGTCCCTTCTGTTCGTACATCTTTATCTCTCAGCGAGGTTCGCTGATGGCGCTGCTCATAACCGTACATAGATGTGTCCTCAATGTCTCAGTGAAGAGCATCGACAATGAAACTTATTGCCACCCGTGAGGGATCGCAGCAACACTTATCGCCGCCCGCAAGCTTCCTTCGCCCACTAAGTGCCTATCATCGTCCGCAAGCTTCCGTCGCACGCTCGGTGCCTATTGCCTTCTGCAAGCTACCCTTTGCGTGCTCGGTGCTTATCGCCATCCGTGAGCTTTCTTTGTATGCTCCGTGCCTTTCTCCGTCCGTAAGCCTCATTCTTGCGTCCCACGTTTATCATCGTGTGCTTCAGCAGGAACTATCACTGCGCGCTTCATAAGTGGCTATCGCCGTGTGCTTCAAAAGAGGCTATTGCCACCCGAGAGAGGGAGTGCTGCCTTCACGTGTTGCCAAACGGTGATGCCTAGTGCCGCCTATAGTTCACTGCTCACTCTTCAGCTATGAGCAGTAGTGTCTAGCACGGTCCAAGGGCCGTGACACTGCTATTTCACGGTCGAGGATGACACTGCCTAGTGCCCTTGGGATTCTATTTCTTCGCTCTCTCGTCCTTTCTTTCCATTCTCTGCTCTCCTCACTTGACAGAGGGTAGACACAGTCTAGCGCTGCTATGACGGTCTGGCTATCGAGTAGTATTTTTGTCGCGCTGGTCCTGCCCTTCTTGCTGCCACCCCAGATTAGGATAGTCATGTCGACCTTGTTCTCGAGTTGTTTTGTTGTCGTGCCGGTTTGATTTACCATGCCCATCTTGCTACAACTTCGAGTCGGTCATTGCAGTGGTCCAGCTATCATGCTAGTTTTGTCCCCTCTTCTTTTCATCACCCTAACTTCTCACCTTCTCATCCATATGAAGGTGCATTGTCCTAAGACAAGGGTGGGTCCTTCGGCCCACTTGTCTTGTAAATTAACCATAGTAGTGTTGTGCAGAAAACAAGGAGATTGCAAGTCAAGGGAGGCAATTCCTAACCAGGAGAGGCAGCTAGGGGCTTTTTGTCTTGTTCTAATTCCTCTCTCACTAATTGGACAGCTACCCTTGTTATGTGAATGAGGTTCCCAAGAGAGCGATCTCAGGTCTGAGTCTTCTAAACTCGAGACACGTGTCACCTGATCACCTTCACCTGATTACTTAGATCTGGGGAGGCGAGATCGAGGCATCTAACCAGCTTGGAGACTCCACTGGGGACTTATTACCCCTTCGTCAGTTCGCTCTTGTGTGATCAGTATCACCTTTTACTTTCTGCATTACATCCTATGGCATCTGGCTTATTCAACCTGTTCATCCGAGTCATCGTCTTTCTTATACCTGCACTCGTGACTATCCCATGGAAGCGAGCTACTCAAGCCTCCTTCCCTACACTCCTTCGGACTCAGGACTCATAGTCTAGCTTCCATGTGCTTTCTTGGGTTGGTACGAGAGGGGACTTAAAGGTCCCTGACTCCCCGATTTCTCGCTCTGGTGGACCCTCCACTGAGGCCCCTCTCATTGGTAGCAGTTACCGCACACAGTAAGCACCCTGCTACTGACAAGTCCCTTGCCTATCATATTGCTGAGGTATGCTGGAAGGCTGCCCTGACCGCTTTCGTGAGAGGCAAGCAAGTTTCCTTTGCCTCTAAGGGTCGCTGCAAGGCTATCCCCCAAACTCCTTCACTACCCTGAAACTCTACATCTAAAGGTTTGACACACAGAGGCGGAGACCCTACGGCCTCCAACTCTCACACACATCTAAAGGCTCGTGGTCCAACCACTGGAGCCACACATCGGGGAAACTTTCATGTTGCCTCGAACTCATGTCCAGGGCTAGGCCTTCTCTGGTCAAACCCTGCATGCGTCATACATATGCATCCCACACCTCGGGCCAGTGCTAGTTCTACGTTAGCTTGAGCACATGAGGGTTCGCCACTTCGTCCTCCTTCTCAATGCACACCGCTTCACCCTGTGAGAGATAGGTTCCTACCCAGTCCCTCTCAGGCACAAGCTCGTGGGTCTCGACCTCCTAAGGTTGAATCAGTTGAGCAAACCCGGGCTGACCTCCAAGTCACCCGGATGGCTAACCCTAAAGGTTCACATGCACTAGCTTTGCAAGTTCCTTCCCGATCTTGACTCAGGCGGAGTCATGAACCAGCTCCTTCTACCGTCGCTCTTCCTGCACCAAGCAAGCACCTCGAGACTTGATACTCAAAGGTTTTCCTTAAGAGTAACATCTTGAGTCAGCCTCTTAAAGTCTGACATGCACCCGAGCCCCACAAGGGAATTCGAGTTAACAACCTGATGTCAGATAGAGGCCTCCAACCTTCATGGCAGAAACTCAGGTTGACTTTGGCCCTTGAACCCCATTCTTTGCTTCAGCTAATCGGCATAGCCCTCGCCTTCTCAAAGATCACAAGGTAGTCCAATTCTCAGGCTCAGTTATGGAGTGAGGTCCATAGCAGCCTCAAGAATAACCAGAAGAAAGGCCTGCAGATCCTGATCAAATAAGCCTCTAAGGAAGTGGAGTTACCATCATTGGTGACCTCCTTCTTCATAATCCCTTCTTCCCTTTGCAAATCTCAGAGCCTGAGCAAGTTCAAGAATGTTGCCCGGTGATCACTGCCAAGAAGCCACGGTCCCAAGACCATCAAGAACCGGTCCTCACAAGATCTATGTACAAGGCTCGAGTCCAGGCCGGGCATGTTGAGCCCCTGCATACTGACTTTCCATGCACGACTCACCAACCCCGGCCGTCCACTACTCTACTTGGCTCTGACCCTCTAGAAAAAACAGCCAGAGTCATGGTAGTCAACGAGCCAGACGACGCTTAAGAAGAGTAGATGAACAGGTTCTAAGTAATGATGCAGTCCATCCTTGAAAAGATAGAATGCCTAGAAGCCTTCCGGTCCCCTTCTTCTCACCATGAGACCGATTCCCTGTCTAGTGAAGATACAGTTCGTAGACAAACTCCCCCACTGGTCTCCCAAGACAGCTCTACTTCCCGCGAGGTTTCCCAAACCGACATAGATGCCATGGTGGCCCACAGCTAAAGAACAAGGTCCTGGGCATGCAAGAGGCGCCACATTACCAAAAGCCATACCCCTCGTACATCGACCAAGTGTTGTTTCCCACAAAATATCATAAAGGGAAGCTCCCCTTGTTCAATGATACTATGTCCCCGCACCAGCATACTGCTCACTCCCAAGTGGCTTGTCGAGAGACGGCAACTGACGGGTGACTCCTCCTCCTTTAGTTCGTCGAGACTCTTGAAGGGCTAGCGTTTTAGTGGTATGCTCGGTTGCCTTCAAACTCTATGAACACCTGGCAGGAAATGGAGAAGTTGTTTTACCAACGTTTGTATGAAGTCCAAAAGAAAGTGGAAACCATCGAGTTCCTCACTTTGACTCAAGACCCTGGTGAGCCAGTTGACAAGTTCATAGCCCGATGGAGAGAGTTGGCAACCTTTCGTGCTACTCCCATGACTAAAAAAGAAGCAGTTCAATGTATACAAAATATGCTACCCGAGATTACCCTGCATGTCGAGGCCTCCAATCCACCCTCCATGTCAGAGCTCATCTTTAAAGCAGTTCATATAAAAGGTCTGTCAAAGCACCATTGTGGATCTCGTCAACAACCCTCCAGCTCAAACACTCACTCCAACAACTGGGGCAACCAGCAAAAAGCGGTGATTAGTGCGGCCGTCACCATAACTGACACTAAGAATGCCACCCCTCAAACCATGGACCTCTCCAAGATACAAACGTTTTAGGCCTGGGGCAAGAAGCAGTCCTATAACAAGGTCTCGCCTCCTAAAAATATTAATCGATGTGACTACTAGAACCAACATCAAAATGAGGTGTATCCTTTAGACAAGTAGTGGGTTCCAGCATTGCTTTGATTGCTACTAGAGCAAAACATGATCCAGTTGTCGAAGGTCAACACTGAAGAACTAGTTTGACAGGAGACACACGAGAGACACTATGCATATCAGAAGAAAGTAAGACACCCCACTCAGGACTACTATAAGCTCAAAGACAATGTCGAAGCCCTTATTAACAAGGGTCAAATAAAACTCGAAGTGTTAAAGAAAGCATTCGAGGCAACTGAGGCTTCTCACATAGTGATAATACAAGAAGATGATAGAGCACCCGCCATCCTCCGTGGACTATTTTCAATAATGCTCGAAGAGAGACACATCAAGTCAAAGCCGACAAGGAAGCTCAAGTTCCTGCCTCAAGGAACTGAGAACCTCTGGTGCTCGTAGCACCTGATACGAGGTGATGACCTAAGCGAATGCACTGCCTTCCATGAGCTCTTGGTAAAGAAGATGCAGCAATGTCAGGAAGCTCATGGTAACCTAGAAGGACACCCTCAAGTCCCTCTTCCACCAGTGTTAGAAGAACGCCCGACACAAGCCCCGGGAAGCACAGAGCTAGACCCTCTTTGAGATGATTCTCCAATAGGGTCTCGTCACTCCCAAGCCCGCCAGGCAGTCGAGGTTTCTTGCTCAAGGAACAGAAAGACTTTGGTGCCCATATCACCAAGTATGGGGCCACGAGCATAAAGAATGCTCTGGGTATAGTTACTCAGAAGGTACAGGCCACGTCACTTTCGTTCAAGAGGAAACCCCGCTACAGGTCCCTTATGAGCATACACTAAGCCCATCAGAGCCCTCGACTTCTCAGCCCTGGGAAGTCTACCATGGATGAAGCAGGCTCAAATCCCTGAAGCGTGAGGCAGTCAACCAAGCTAGAACTACTCACCATCCCAATAAGGCAGACCAAACACTTCCTTAGGGATCCAGAAGGAGACGAGCACCTAGGTCAGCCCTCCTAAGGAACCACATCCCTCAGCCACTAGTCAAGGAAGAATTTCACAGGCTACTTCCCCCACTCCTGATTTTACGGGACTTAATCCCATGTGCAGCTCGCCCTATCTCATCATCCAATCAGACGTACGCCCCTGAGTCATCAACAGCTCGAGAGTCATCCAATATGGGTGAAGACATTAAATGTACCCCATAACGGTCAGCCGGGGTAAGACCTAAAATATCCTCTGCACAAGCTCAATTCTGACGACGACATCAAAAGCTGCCCGTAAAATTCTAACTCTTCTTCTCCTCCTCTTCTATTTTTTCTGTAGGTGCAGCTTGGCAATGCCCAGACTTCGACACTCTAAATAGAGAGCTTGGAGACACCAGCCTCAGCAGGTCGCAATAGAAGCGCCTAAGAAAGATGCTGACCTAAGAGACTGGATTCTTGACAGTCGCTGACTCCCTGTCAGCCCAAGCCAAAACTGAGCCATCCTCAAGCTCCTCTTTTAAAGAGGTCTCCCACATGGTGCAGATCTTCGTAGTACCATCCAACATGGGGCAAATGAACCTTAGATTGGGGAAGAAGCTACAGCCCACACCTCAAAAGCTCAAGGTCCTCAAGTTTCCTGATGCTTCACTTTCCCCTAAGCCTCAACCTCAACCTCTACGTCCCTAATAAAAATACCTATTGCCTCCACATCAACCCAAACCACACCGGCTGAACAACAAAGTTAGCTAGTGTCACAAACCAAAACTCCATCAAAACCTGTTCCTTAAATTACCCTACCACCTACACCAGTGACTGGATCTAGAACACAGAAGACTTATGAGGATAAAGTGAAATATGACGTGATTGGGCACTTGAGAAGGCTTCCAGCCCTTATAAGTATTTCTCCTGCTGTCTAGAGACTATTGAATGGCCCTGGTTCAAGCTCTTTCTAACCCAGAGGTTTACAAGACTGAAGTGGTGAGGTTGACTCATCCATCCTGAGTGGGTGCTTGACAATCTCCTTTCCGAAGATGATTTCCGAAGATGACCTTCAGTTGGGAGGAATATTTCACAATCGCCCCCTCTTCATGAATGGTGAACTACACACATGCCCTATCAATCGGGTCATGCTACATGGAGGGTCAGTAGTCAACCTGATCCCAAGAAGGAACTATCTTAGGGTCTGACGACCTCACTCCTACCCACATCACCGTGCAAGGGTTCAACCAATCAGAAGAAAAGCCAGCTGGCACAGTGCGCCTTCGCCTCAAGATCGGTGAGCTCAACAATTACGTTAAGTTCCATGTGATCGACATCGATATATCTTAAAACATCATGCTCGGCCACCCTGGACTTCATAATCAAGTGGTGGTCCCTTCCACGCTCCACCAATGCTTCAAGTACAACTGAGATGGTAGATAGCACACAGTCTATGCTGACCGATCCCTGTAGCTATGACTCATTATGCTGACGCTATGTTCTATTTCATAGACCTTCCAGTACCAAAAAAGTCAAAGGATGATGATTGGAAGCCGGAACAAGAGACAGGACCCTCGTCTCATGATGATGTTGAAGATCTGGGACGAATGATCATGGGCATGTTCAAAGAGGAGGAAAGACAAGGCTAATCCTCCCTTTTACTCTGATCTACCCAAGTATACCTTGCCACCTCTCCAAGTTCATGGTGCCTTCTCTTGAGGACAAAACATCCCCCTTTATCTATACTTCTAATTAGCCAGAATAAAATGACGAGCTAGAAGCAACTCCTGAGACTGAGGAAGCTCTAGAGGTAGACTTTCAAGCATCGAGGGTAACCTATACCTCGGGCCAGCAAAAGGTTTTGAATGTCCCCATTACTCTGTTAGAAGTAAAATTAGAACACAAACCACGAAGGAGAGTACTCCAAATTTCATCTTCCTTGAACAAGGGGATCACCAGCAGCTAAGAGAAGGTCTTACACCTCTTAGAGGCTCCCGAAGAGGTACAGGTGGATAAGAGTCCGCCCTGCGGCTCTCTGGAATAAGACCCCATGACCGAGCTAAGAAGTGAGGTTCGTAGCCTCCAGAATCAGTTGGAGGTTATGTGCATCGCTTCAAAGTACTCGAAGGAGTTTTTCCCTGAGACTAAGACTTATGACGAGCTCAAAAGCAATGCACCTCGAATCAAAGCCAAGGCTTCCCCAGAATAGAATGTTTATAGCAGACTGGCTCACCAAATCATGAGAACCATGAATTATGAAACCCTGTCCAATCAAATGCTAAGAGGTGAGGAACCAACTGCGCCTCCATTTGAGGTCATTAGAGCCACGCAAACTATCAAAGGATGAAGCAAGGAGTGAGCTATCCTTTCAAGTCACATGCGATGAAAGGATAAAAATAATGAAGAAGAGGGGAGAACAAAAGACATTCCCTACATGGAAAGAGAAATGAATTATTCCCTTCATAAATCGAGAGGGAATTACAAGCTTATTTTCTTTACAATAAGAAGAGATGAAAAAAAAACAAAAAAGAGAAGGTGGCATCAAAATCAATCAATTGCTTCATTGATCTTCCCCTTGTATGTTGCAGCCGATGCCTTCACCTGCTCAATTTCACTCTTCAACCCCGCCACCAACTCCGCCTCATGCTCTGTCAAGGCAGTCACTTCTCCTAAGGAATACTCGAGGGCCAAATTGTTATCAAGAAGCACCTTGTCCCTTGCTTCCTAAGCCACAGTTGGTTAGGTGTCTCGATCTCACCCTCCGAATCCTGGATCATCGGACGGCACGCATCTCAAGTTTCATGGGAAGACCTGAGACATTATTAAGATCGCTCTCTTGGAAACCTCATTCGAGAATGGGGGCAGGTATTACCAATCGGTAAGAGAGGAATTTTAAGGTGGGTTCGAGACTTACTCGGGCTGGTTCGCGTGGGTGCCCTCTTAGATCACGAAGAAAGCCCCCCAGTAATGAAACTACTTCAAAATCCCCTCCCTTCATTTGTATTCTTCTTATTTTCTACAATCACACACATATATGGCAAAGGTTGTAAGACAGGTGGGTCAAACCTGACCCTTTTCCTCTTTGATGAACATACACAAGCATGCGCATTCAAAAAGTAAGGTTAGACTGAGTGACAGGATCAAGTTGGCGGATAATTGGTCTAACGTGGTAGCAAAACGAGCTCGGTATTAAAACAGGCTCACAAGATCACTACTAGACACCATTGTCAATACCGACTAGCCAAGCACGATGGTCAGTCGGTCGTGGCAATAAAGCGAGCCAAGTAATCCTCGCATAACAAAATTATGGCTATATGACAGGACCTCCATGAGAGGCTAACCTCAATCCCTCTTAGTCGAACAAAATAATAGCAGAGTGGTGGTTATGGGGGAAAGAATGAGGTAAGAGAAGAAGGGAACATACATAAGAAGGGAAAAGAGACGACAGGATAAAAGAAAGAGACAAAGAAGATACAGTCGGCACTAGACATAGCCGCTAATCAGAAGATGGCTGAGGGAGGAAGAGAATTAACCAGTGCTAGACTTGCGTCGGTTGCAATGGGAGTGAAGCAAGGGAAAAAGATCGAGCTAGTGCTAGGCTTCGTCGATTGCAATAGAAGAGAGTTAAATCCAACCACCTAGGATTCACCGACTGTGACAAGAGAGGAGAGAGAAATCTGATCAGTGTTGAGCTTCACCGACTGTGGCAAGAGGGGAGAGAGAAATCCAACGGGTGCTAGGCTTTGCTGACTTTGACAAGAGAGGAGAGAGAAAGCCAACTAGTGCTGGGCTTCACCGATTATGAAAAGAGAGGAGAGAGAAATCCAATCAATGCTGGGCTTCACCGACTGTGATAAGAGAGAAGAAAGTGAAATTCACCCGGTGCTACGGATGAAAGAAGATGAGACAGGAATTCAAACGACAATGAGACTTCACCGATTGCATTAGAAGAGGAGAGAGAAATCTAGGCGGCACTACACTTCACTGACTGACAAAAGAGGTGTGAGAAATCCAACTGGTGTTGGGCTTCACTGATTGTGACAAGAGAAAAGAGAGAGGAATTCCACCGATGCTAAGGCTTCACTGATGGCATTCGAAGAGTAGAGAGAGATCCAATCGGCGCTAGACTTCATTGAGTGACAGAAGAGAGACATGAGGGAGAGGGGAAAGAAAGAGATAGAGATGAGTGGAAGAGTGAGAAAGAGAGAGATGAGAAGTAGAGAGAAAGAGATAGAGATGAGAAAACCTAGCCGACATTGGGAAGAAGAGATGAGAGAGGAAAAAAAGAAAATAAGTGAGAGATAGAGATGAGAAGATAGAGAAAGCAGAGAGAGAAAGAGAGAAATAGATAAGAGAGAAAGGAGAAAAGAGAAAAGAGGAGAGAGGAGATAAAAAAAGAGGAGAGAGAAAGAGGGGAGAAGAGAGAAAGTTAAATGCTTGAAGGGTACCAACCCTTTTTTTCTCTCCTCTCTCTCTCTCTAAGATGTACTCAAAAGCTCAAGTAAGAATGGAAATTTCAATTGAATAAATCAAAGAATGAACCGAGTGTCTTTACAATTTAGCTTTGCACGTTTATATAGAATTGAGCGCAAACTTGGGTGAACGCCCAACAACTGCCTAAAATTGATGATAATTACAATTATTTTGAATTAAAGAAAATTAAGAAAATAGGGTGCAAAAGGATTGTTTTTCCCTTGCCTAACAATTCATGGAATTTCAGAACAGTCGCTACTGCTGCCCTAGAACTTACGTGATCTTTCATGACTGATCCGAGGATGCTCTGATGCCCATTTGATAGAAAGATGATCGTTTCTTGTAGAGCTTGGCATGACGATCATTTTGATACCAACTTCGAGCCATGGATCACATTTTTGAGCCATGATCACAAGACGTGAAATTTGCTTGAATCTTGGAACCTTTAGATTAATAGTGTGCTTGCTCATTAATGTTTTTCTATGATTTCTTAATCATAGTGTAGTAAACATGTCGTCATGATCGTGTGGCAAAAACGGAAGGCGATTTGTAGCCCAAACAAAGATTTCGAATCTTTTGAATTTTGGTTGGAATCTGAAATCTAGTGGCCAAAATTTCAGTTACTTCGTCGGCTTCATGCTTGAAATCTGACCGTCCATCATGCACGGGGTTCATACCAATGTAGCCCTGGATCTTACGTACATAATAGAATTGGTTTCACGTTGATCCGTTGCGTGAGTGTCGTGAGTTGGTCCATCGAGGGAGGCGTCTTGCTACTGAATTTTCTGCAACTTCTTCACGGGTTGAAAACTTGTCTCTAGCTTTTCTCCCTACTCGGATATCATTTCGGGGTGTACCACATATCGAAAAGCTCGTCTCGATGAGATGAACACGCTCACAAAATTTAAGCGCGATACGACTCGTAATGGGTGAGATATGGACCTCGAAAGTCACTGCCTGTGATTATGAAAAGAACCACCTTTAATGCTGTTTTGGTGCAGTGAGGCCACATGAGAATAGTGTGTGGCCTATCCCTTTTTAGTCTTTTACCCATAACTTTGTCTTAGAGTATCTGATTACATCGACACTTGATCCATAAGGGTTTTGGACCATGCTAGATCCAATGGCGATGGTCACACAGCTGTTTGATGCACCACAATTGTAGTTCTAGTTATTGGGTCCGTTTCACAGTGCAATAGGCCAATTTTTTGAAAATTGTTTCTCTGTGTTTTCTGCCTTAGACATGTCGTAATGTGACAAAACTGGGCAAGCCACCTTTTGGACTGCTTATAAAGTTGTTGACTAGCTTTGGTGCCATTCTGAGACTGTCGGGAATCTCCACTGTTTTGTAGGCTTTATTGACCTGCTTCCTACTTATTCCTAATTAGGGACCAAGGAGCTGAAAAATATGTTCAAACAGTTTACCCCACCTAATGTTGTGCTTCAAGAGAAGTAAGAAGGATAATCATTGGGAAAATTTCCTTTGGCTTTTACTGTTTTTCTTCTTAGCCACTAGACCACGTGAATGCCGGAGAGATTCACGTAATGGTGTAACTAGATTGATCAGACATAGGGATGCATTATTCGTGGGTCCATCTGTGGAGACTTCAAGGGGAGAAGAGACTTTTTGATGGTATTTGTTTGCTGTTACACGAGGTTTGCTTTTGACGATCAGAGTAAGACTATGGGTCTCGTCTACGGAGGTTCTATTAGCCAATCCCGAAGGTCTGGTCACACTCGTTAGACGAGCTGAAATCTTTGACAGGTTCCGCATTGGCTTTGTCAGTTTCCTGCCTTAGAAGGATGATTACTAGGCTACATTATCACCTAGCCTAATGGAGAGAGGCATGCACATTTCATGCTTGGGGAGAAGGTCCATAAATGAAGGAGACGTCATGCACATTTCGTTCATGGGGAAGGGGGTCCATAAGAAAAGGAAAGGGTAACTGGGCAGGTTGTTACCCAACTTTGAAGATGGATGTTGACAGGGCAAGTTGTTACCCATCTTTGAAGAAGGGATGATGAATGGGCAGGCCGTTACCCATCTTTGAAGAAGGATGTTGACTGGGCAGGTTGTTACCTAACTTTGAAAAAGGGATGATGATTGTGCAGGTCATTACCCAGCTTTGAAGAAGGAATAATAACTGGGCTACATTTTCACCCAACCTTTGAAGAAGGGATGGTCCTTGAAGAAGGATGTCGACTGGGCTACCGATTCACTCAGGACTGAAGAAAGATGTAGACTGGGCTACCTGTTCACCCAAGATTGAAAAAGGATGTCGATTGGGTTACCTGTTCACCCAGGACTGACGAAGAATGTCTATTAGGCTACCTATTCGCTCAGGACCGAAGAAGGACGTCGACTAGCCTACCTATTCACCCAAGACCGAAAACGGATGTCGACTATGTTATCTATTCACCAAGGACTAAAGAAGGATATCAACTGGGCTACTTGTTCACCCAGTACCAAAGAAGGATGTCGACTGGGCTACCTGTTAACCCAAGACTGAAGAAGGAAGTCGACTGGGCTACTTATTCAACCAGGACAGAAGAAGGAAGATGAGGGATGATTTTAACATCTACACCCTATTGGACGTCTTGATGATGAAGGGAGTGCTAGCTGAAGCAGCCTATGAAAGCCAATGTTTAAGGTAATACAATTTGGACCATGAAGTTTAGGGTTGTGCATCTAGACCACTGCTACAGTTTAAGGTCACATAGTTTGAACAATGCAGTTTAGGATTATGCATCTAGACCACCCCTACAGTTTAAGGTAATATAGCTTGGAGGGTCGTGCAGACCACCGCTACAGTTTAAGGTCATGTAGTTTGGACCGTGCAGTTTCGGGTCGTGCATCTAGACCACCGTGTGGGGCGCCAAGTAGATGGAACTTCCTAGGGAATAGGTCATGTGGATGTACTCCGACTCCCTAGGGATAAAATGGCTAAGGCCATTCACAAACTAAGGGCTCGGATGGAAATGGTGACCTGAAGTAGGATGACCAACAGAAGTGGAGTTCATTGGGGATTAGGGGGGCAAGCATGCTCTTTGGAGTGAAAGATGAGATTGATTTCCTAGGGATGAGATAACTTAGTGTAAAACAAACCTGCCAAGAATTGAGTAGGTAAGAATGACCTTAAATTCAATGGGGATAATAGTCTGCAATATGGGCGTGACTCCTATGGGGATGAGGGATAGCTCCTAACTCCATTAGAGATGATGGGTCACAATTTGGGTACAACAGACTGGGTGCAACATCACTGGGGATGACAGGTCACGACTTGGGTGCATCCTCACTAAGGGTAAGTGGTAGCATGCACACGACTTCAACCTAGAGTCGGTAATAATAGGGTGCCGAAAATGCGGCCGGCGTCAGGTGGAGCGCTAGTGGTTTCTGACGAGTGTTCAACTGGAGTTGAGTTCTAAAAAACGTATCCGGCTCTAGGTTGTTAATGACTCAGTTAACGCTGTAAACAACCTATGATATCGTTTGAAGAGAACCAACGCTAAGTTAACCGGTGTTGGGGTCGTTTGGAAATACACCTGGAGCTAAGTAAACCGACGCTAGGGTATTTTTGAAAATTCACTCGGTGCTAAGTCAACCAGTTCTATGATTGTTTTATAAATGCACCCTGCGCTAAGTCATCCGACACTAGGGTTGTTTGGAAGGTACCTGGAGTTAAGTCAACCGGTGCCAGGGTTGGGTCGATGAGAGTTACCTCAAGCCTCAAGCCGAAGCCCGACCCAACTCATCATCGTTTGGCTTCCCTTGGACACGTCTGGAATTCCTAGTTTGTAAGGGGCATTAAAGGGTAGTGCAGTCTATATAAGGGGGTAAAATCCCGTTTCCCTTCATTTTTCACTAGGGGTAAAAAAACTTAAGCACAAGTTTTCTTTAACCATGAGGAGAGAGTGTTCGGTTGAAGTTCCGGCGAGCAGCGGAACTTCAGCAAAAGTTCTATAGGGAAGGTTATTTGGCAAATAGCAGGATATGAGCGATTTGGCAGGGAAGACCTTCGGTGAGCAGACTTTGTCAAGAATTTGGTGAGGTTGGAGAGAAAGTAGCAGGGAAAGGAGAGCTCTCCGTGGATCTTTCTGGGAAACAGAAGAGGTTCCTATTGTAATAATTTTTTTTCTGATAGAAGAGGTAGGAAACACAGCAGTGAGCATATTTTTGCACGTCTTGAGGGTTTTTCAAGGATTTTTTAGGGGTTTTCCCTAAGGTTGTGGTAACTTTCTGACACTATTCGTGGTATTGCAGAGGATTTCGGGAACTTAAAGAAGTTTGCAGAAATGTTTTGTCAGGTACTGGTGTTCCCCAGGCTAAAAACATAGGCGGGAAAGTTTTTCAGTAGGTTTTTCGATCGTATAGCAAAAGTTTCGGAGGGAGACGAATAGTCATAGAAGGTGGGCCATACGAATGCAGGAGGTGAACCATCATGGGGAAGTGTATGGCTGCTGAAGGTAGGGTGACGGTTAGCTCCGAAACTCATGCAACCATGCGAATACTTAAGTTTTGAAAAATGAGGAATCTCGAGAAGCGAAAAGTTGCGTTGGGGTCTGCACTAATAGAAGTGCAATTGACACTTATGATTTGGAATGCAGACACAACCAGTGTTGACCCTCAAGAAAAGCTGCCTACGCAAGGGGTTAGGAACACAATCGACGCTGGCTTCTAGAGGACCCTACCGGCACTTGCTTCAGTCAGTGCTGATCAGCATGTGCGACTTATCATGTTGCGGAGAATGATGCTCGCATGTGGCGGTAAGTCACGTGTGGGGTTTACGGGGTTTGGCAATGAACTACGTAAGGCGATGTTCATGGTCGTGCAAAAAGTGGTGAAAGATGTGGCGTGGCTTACGGCACCTGTTGGAAGCCAAATCCTTCAACACAACAGTGAGGTCCATGTTGTTCTGTGGAAGGGCATCCATTGTGAACAGGGAATGCTCTCCATCATAGGCCAGTTCCTTGCCAGGGCAGCCTACCTTGTATGTTTGATATACACATCGAGTGAATCCTAGGTCATATGTTCAATTTACATGTCAGATGAGGTATCTGGCTTGTATGTTTGACATACACATCGGATGGACTGAGGCTAACTTCTTGGAGTGGCTCTGCTTTGTGTTTTGTCCTGTAACCGTCCTCTTACTCGTTAGATGAATTAAAGCTGACTCTCCAATTGGTTTCGCTTCTTCTTCATGAGGAGGGCTTTCCTTCCATGGATTGCTTCTTCTTCATGAGGAGGTCCTTCCTTTCGTGGATTTACTTCTTCCTCATGGGATATGCATTTGTTTTGGCTTGTAACTGTCCTCTTATTCTCAGATGCAAGAGACTTGTAACCTCCCTAATAATGGGCTTCGTTGTAAATTGTAACTCATATTTACTGAAATAAAAAGAGTTAGACTTTGTTTGGACTATCTTGATTGTTTTTGCATTGAGTCCCTGTCTTTTGGATACGCAATAGGAACAACACTTTTTTAAGTATCATCCATTGATAAGTGCATCGCCTCCTCTCCGTCAGGATGCACCAGTATGTAGGCTCCATTGGGCGAGACCTTTTTTACTATAAAGGGGCCTTCCCACTTAGGCTCAAACTTCCCTTTACGCCGGCCATGCATAGCAATAATCCTCTTTATAGCTAAGACTAGATCGCAACGGGTGAATGAACGGATCTTGATAGACTTATCGAAAGCCATCTTCATTCTCCCTTGGTTAAGTTTGAGGTTCTGTTGAGACTCTAACCTCTTTCCATTGAGTGCATCCAATTCTTGATACCGGAGCTTGACTCTTTCATCTTCAGTTATTCCTTGGTGAATAACGACTCATAGTGAAGGGATTTGTATTTCGAGAGGTAAAACTGCTTCACCCCCATAGACTAGAGAATAAGGAGTGGAATCAGTAGAATTTTCATGTAGTGGTACGATAGGGCCACTGTACTTCGGGAGATTCTCATGTTAGTTCTTCCTTGTTTTTTATACCGACTTTCTTTGAACAATTCACAGAGTTTTATTGAAATCATCAGCGAATCCATTGGCCCAAGGGTGGTACATAGTCACGTACCTCCTTTCAAAACTGAACTGGTTAATTAAGTGATTTATGTGATGACTCCTAAATTGAGGGCCGTTGTCAGATATAATCCGGTCGGGCACTCCAAAGTGGTATACGATATGATGTCGGATGAAGTAGGCCACCGTTGTCCCAGGAACTTGCTTAAGGGGGACTGCTTCAACCCACTTAGAGAAATAATCAGGTGCAACTATGATAAAAACATGGCCCATTGTGGAAGGAGGGTCAATAGGCCCTACGATGTCCATACCCCATTGTGAGAAGGGCCATGATGCAACCGTAGGGTGTAAGGGCTCTAGTGGCTGATGAACCAGGCTGGAGTGTATTTGGCATACTTGACACTTTTTAGCATAATTTAAGGAATCGGCAATCATAGATGGCTAATAGTATCCCAGCCTGTGTGTTCCTTCATAGAGCTTAGGATCGGACTGGTGTAGTCCAATAATTCCTGAGTGTACTTCTGTCAGCACCTTGTTTGCTTCTTGTAGGTCCACACATCTAAGAAGAACAGCGTTAAACGATCGTCTGAAAAGAGCATCTCCCTCAAGGAGAGTATATTTGGTAGACATTCGATGTATGTTGTTGTGTTTGGCAAGATCTTCTAGAAGCCTGCCATGTTTTAGGAAACTGGTAATGGGCTCTCTCCAATCTTCTATTTGCTCAATTTCTACACATGTTGGGTCAAAGAATTCTGGTTCTTGATTTTGACCCTTTGCTCCTTGACTCTTGCTATTTCTTGTTCAGTTTGATTACTTCTTTGACTGACAGAACTATTCCGAATGGATAAGGGGGGCAATTGGGGAAGATGTTTCTCACGTCATTTGCATTGACTTTGGTCCTTAGCTCGATGTGTCTCCATTCTTCCACCCAAACAAGCATGGGTCCTGATGAGGATAGCTGAATTGTAGCGCCAAGTTTTGCTAGTGCATCAGCCTGCGAATTTAACCTTCTGGGGATGCGACTCAGGGATACGTCTTCGAACTGGGCAATATATGATTTTGTAATGTCATGATAAGGCTTTGAAAGTGTCTTTTCTCACATCTTGTCGGATAACCAACTCAGAGTCGTCATAGATCTTGAGCTGCTCCAAGTCGAGATCGAAGGCCATTTCCAGTCCGATTATAAGGGCTTGATATTCTGCCTCATTATGAGAACCAGCTTGAGCGAGAGAGAAAGAAAGCGGCAATATGCCTCCTCTTGGAGTCATGATTACTACTCCAGCACCTCCTCGATCTGATTGGAAAGCTCCATCGAAGTATTCCCCACACAGAACAAGGATAACACATAATACTTCTTCATCAGAGAGGTCACTTGATAGAGGAGATTCTGCTGGTACGGGGATGTGCTGTGAGAAAGTTAGCCAAGGCCTGGCCCTTGATGGCTTTCTATGGGACATACATGATGTTGAACTCCATCAGCAATAGTGCCCATTTAATTAGCCGTTCCGACAAGCATGGGCAAGTCATGAGAAACTTTACAGGATCAACTTTGGATAGAAGTTTCACTTCATGACCGAGAAAGTAATGGCAGAGTTTTTGTACTGTGAAGATCAGGGCCAGACACATCTTCTCAATAGGGGGATAATTCTTCTCAGGCCCTTGCATCCTACGATTGAGGTAATATAAAGCGATTTCTTTTCCTTCTTCATTGTTTTGTGCCAACAATGCTCCGAGGGACTCGTCTAAAGCAGTCACATATAGAACGAGGGGTCTTCCCACTACTAGTGTTGAGAGTATTAGAGGGTTGAGTAAATAATGCTTGATGTCATCAAGGGCTGCCTGACATGCTTCATCCCAGACGAATGGGGTATCTTTCTTTAGCAGTTGTGTAAAGGGTTTACAACGACCTGAGAGGTTCGAGATGAACCTACAAATGTATGTCAGTTGCCCTTGGAGGGAGCACAGTTCTTGAAGTGTAGTCAGTGACGACATTTCTTGGATTACCATGATCTTAACTGACTCAACTTCAAGCCCTCGATGTCTAACAATGAACCTCAAGAATTTTCCCGAATGCACGCCAGAAGTGCATTTTAGCGGGTTAATTTTTAGCTGATGGAGACGCAAACGCTTGAACACTTTTTCAAGATCCCTCATGTCAGCGTCTGTCTCTTTGGATTTCACCACCAAGTCATCCACATAACATTCCACCCTTTGTGCATCATGCCTTTGAAAATGGTCGTCATTGCTCTCTGGTACATGGCATCAGCATTCTTTAGTAAAAAATGCATCAATGTGTAACAGAAGGCCCCTTTCAGAGTGAAGAATGTTGTGGCCTCTTCGTCTTCGAGTGCCATCTTTATCTGATTATACCCCGAGTATCCATCCATGAAGGAAAATATTTGACAATGAGCTGTGGAGTCGATGAGCATCTCGGTGAACGGAACCGATAAGTAATCCTTGGAATAGGCGGTATTCAAATCATGAGAGTCAATACACACCATGATTTGACCGTTCTTCTTCTTGACCAGAACGACATTAGCTAGCCATTTCGGGTACTTGACTTCACGGATGAAACCTGCTTGTCTAAGTTTGGTTATCTCGGCATCTATCTGCATTTCGAGGTCAGGCCTGAACCTTTCTTATTTCTGTTTGACAGGTTTTATAGCTGGATCAATGCCGAGACGGTGAACAGTGACTTGAGGGTCCAAACCAGGCATCTCCTGGTAGTTTTAAGTAAAGACGTTTCGATTCATTTTCAAGAAGACAGTGAACTCCTCTTACTTGTCTAGAGACATTCTCACTGAAATGAAGGTAAGTCTGGGGTCGCTTCGTCTCCAAGATTTCTTTATTCGAGTTCATCAACTGTGGCCTGACCACCTTCTTCCAATTCTTCTGGATCCTCTTGCAACTCTTCCTCGTTGTTCTCCGATTCCTTTTCATCAACCTCATGTGTGGAGACCCATGATCCCGACATCTCGACCTTCAATAAGGCTCCAGGGGAGGTCATGCTTCCTGTGCTTTTCTCGAACCAAGCTACGAAAAGGTCAACCTCAAACATGGAAAACACGTTAGGTCAGAGAAATTTGTCTTCAAAGTTTGAGGGAAATTGAGGTTCAGCGATTGCTGCGCAAGGAATGTGCCATTGTGGATCACATGGTTTTTGAGCGGCTATCTGCAGTGTTTGGTCCGCACTAGCTTGGGCTTCACAGACTTGTATAATGTGGCAAGTTTCCAAAGAGTTGAAACTTTGACCCCTCGACTCTCTCATTCTATGCTCGAAGTCAGGCTCAGGTGGCCACTGGGGTTTCTTTGGCTTATATTTCTTACTCTTCTTCGAAGAAGGTGGTTGCACCTTAGCTTTAGCTGCTAGGGCATTAGCTGCTGTTAAGAATTCTGCTGCTTGCTCCAGGGTCTTTCTCAACTGCTTCCATTGCGTCTTGGTTATGTTTGACCCCTTAAGTTCTCTATCGAGAGCCTTGAAGTTCAGACATATCAAGGTTGTACCTGCAAAAGACATAGATGAGGAAGAATGAGAAGTAGGAGAAGAAGGAGGAGTGGGGTTAAAAGGTGGTGGAATTTTAAGGTCGTTCCCCTCATCAGACCGATCTGGGCAGCTTTTTACATCATTACTAATGTTGGACGAATGCAAGGGGTCTTTTAAGTCTTTCCGTTCCATAGACCACTCGGAAGTGCTTCTAATGACATCACCCTCATTAGATGTTTGCTGAGTGGGAGATGAGACAAGAGCATCTTCTTGATAGGATGAAGAAGGAAAAAGGATTGTGCCAAGGAAGAAGTTCAGCAAAGTTGGCAACGGGGGAAGGGGCTTGAGAAATTCGTGCTCGACTATAGGTTGAGCGGTCTTGTTTCTTTTCGCGAGCAGCCCTTGGTGCCTATCTCTTTTTGGTTTTCAGAATTAATGTCTAATTCGTCTCACTGGGGTGGAAAACCACTTTAGCTTGGTGAATCGCTTCTTGTCTTAAGAGATTGAGTCTGCTTCGACCAATGTAGGTTATCCATGGCTAGGAATCCGAGGGTTCCACAGAGTTTGAGTCATTGATAAGACGATCCTGGTTTGTGAGATCTTCTTGCCTCGATGGAGAAGTGATTTGGGGATCAGTTACGAGGAGTATGTAAATTTCTTGACACTCCCTCATCTTCTTAAGCATTTCATCTTCCTCTTGAATGGTTAAGCATAGGAGGCCTCAGCTACCCCAAAGGCCTTTTTTAAATCTTCAAGCTTTATCCGACCTTTCAGAATCAGGGTGTCATTGATAACCTTTAGCGTGTAGTAGTCATCTGTGGGATGATTGATCCTCCGATGGTAGGTACTATAATTTACCTGAGTGTCAAGGCTTGATTGCTCAGGGAACCTGGTTTCTAGAAGCTAGATCATATTTTGTTCCAATAATAACCGGAACAGCGCAGGGACCCATTCCTTCTCGAAGGGATAGACCTTGTTCTTATGCCTGGTGAAATAATCACCCCAATCAAAGTTGGTTGCTGGAGGTACCCAATTGTATGACTGTTGTTGCTTGCCAGCCTAGAGTGTTACCTTCCCCGTGCTTACCTCTTTAGAGAGGTCCAAAGTTTGAGGGGAAGCCTTCTTTGAATCAGTGACCATGACGGTTGCACTAACTCACCCTTTTTATTGGCTGACCCATGTGTTATTCCGAGAGCTACCATTGCCGTGCCCCTGTTGTTTGCTGAACTTGCAGATGGTTGTCGTGTCCCACCATGATGGCGTGATAAACTCTCTATCTGAACTGATCTAGAGATCAAGTTTGACATGGAGGTCGGATTAGTGGCCTCGACATGTAGAGCGATTTCAGGTCGTATGTTCCGCACGTATGTCTGGGCGGCTTCCTTCTCAGGCATAGATTAGGATGGCGAGAAGCCATGTTTCTCCATCTTGATATGAACTGATCCACAGGCTCATCGGGGTCTAGAGTTAGGGTGAGAAGTTTGATGGTTTGAACGTCTCTCTCGATCTCATAGAAGCGTTGATGGAACAGTTTCTCCTTCTCCTCCCAAGTATGCACCGAGTTTGGAGGAAGTTGGGCATACCATTGGAATGTTGGGCCATCAAGGGTCTCATCAAACTGTCAGAGAAGAAGTCTCATGTCAGCCACTGTTTCTCGACATGCTGTCTGGAAGTGAGCAATATGCTAGTTTTGGGATGTGGTTCCACTGAATAGAGGAATCTTCCCTTTCTTATAGTCCGGGGGAAAAGGGACCTGATCAATATAGGAGGGGTAATGTCTTTGATAAGGCGTCGTGTCCTGTATCCCCAGAATTATTTCTGTTCTTCAGACTATGGGTGATCAGACTGAGAGACTAGATGAGGGATAGAATTGTCATGTGAGATAGACGGAGGGGGCTGCCATGGAGGAGCACCATCAGACTGATGGGAATTGACCTCATGGTTAGCCTACAGGCATGCGCATGTCGATATGATTGATCTTTTCCATCTTCACGTGCACCATGTCCTCAAACATGTTCATGCTCTCTTCCTGCGCTTCACCAAGCTCGCTTACGACCATTACGCTGACCTTTTCACTAGGGAGGTCAACGTTAGTGGTGACTAGGGCTTACGAGTCTGACGGGTCGTCCACAGAAGGTCAGTCAGTAGGGGGTCAGCATGCCCTGACTGAACTCAACTCTTGTATGCGGATCGCGTTTGGACCGGTTCTCGACGGTCTTGGGACCGCGGTTGCTGAGTGGCTAGGTATTCATCTACGACGGTCACAACAGTACTAGGCTCACTGAGCTCGTCTTCAGGCTTCATCATCTCAAGGGGGTAGAAGGGATTCAGGTGAAGAGAGTCACCATAATTGGCTGTTTTGACTACCATGGTCACATCCTTAGTCAAAATTTGGAAACCTCTATCGCATTTAGCCTTGAGGTTTTGATGGACCTCGTGCTAAAACTGTGATCTAGGTTGCGGTTGGTTAGCTCTTCTTGTACACAAGAGGGTTGTCTCCATCAGATGCGGAAATGGATGAGGTCCAAGAACTGCGGTCATCTTGGGCTAGGGAGGATGAAGGACTCGATCTTCCATCCAGTCCATGCCCCGAGCTCTCTTATGAGCTTTAGAGACACGACCAAGGTGGAGGATGGTTCAGGATAGTACTCTTGGGAAAAATCATATAGTACCATGGCTGAAGGTGCTTACTCGACGAAGAAGGAGCAGGCAGGAGCAGGGTTGACTCATGAGGACGCCTTAGTCAAGGGCGAGGGGACGTCTGAGATGGCGTGGGGTGCGGACTGTGCGGTTTCTACCTCAATGTATTGGGCTTCAATGGATGGAGACCAGTGGTGCAGAGATGTGGAGGGTAGCCTCATGGCGACCCACAGAAGCAATGGCAAAATGTTTGCCTTTTGTAAAAAGGGACTTGGCGGCCTTCCGGCGTACCTCAAGAAGACGATCAGCAAGTGACTTGCCGGTGGATGGGTGCATGCTGTGTGAGGCAACAAAAGTGTTGCCGATATAGGGCGCCTTAGTAGAGTTTCTACAAGAGCGAGGAGATGGGGAGTGAGGGATTTTTAAGTCCCACCTCACACCGGTCAAAGTTAAGACCTGGGAGCTAGACAAGGGGTCTTTTCTCAAGAGGATGGTCAGGAACGAAGTCGAATGAACTTGTTCCCCAGGGACACTCTCGAATACGGGGATAAGAAAATCCTCGATCTAGGTAAATGGGTTACGGAACCCAGCATCCATAAGTGAATGTGAAAAGATACTGAAAGCAAAAAAATAAAACAAGAAACTAGCCAAATAAGAATGATCTGACTAAGGGCTAGTAAGTCCCCAATGGAGTCACCAAGTAGGATAGTTGCCTCGATCTCGCCCTCCTGATTCTGGATGATCGGGTGGCATGCATCTCGAGTTTCGAGAGAAGACCCGGGATGTTTTTGAGGTCACTATCTTGAGAACCTCATTCAAGAACAAGGGCAGGTGTTACCAACCTGTGAGAGAGGAATTTTAAGGTAGGTTCGGTACTTACTCGGGCTAGCTCGCTTGGGCACCCTCTTCGATCACGAAGAAAGCCCCCCAGTAATGAAACTGGTTCGAAATCACCTCCCTTAGCTCGTATTCTTTTTATTTCTACAATCACACACATATATGGCGAAGGTTGTAAGACAGGTAGGTCAAACCTCATCCTTTTCCTCTTTGATGAATGTACACAAGCAAGCGCATTAAAAAAGAAGAAGCGAAGAAAGACAGGGTAGAGAAGAGTTCGGCTGAGCGAGAGGATGAACGTGGTGGCAAAACAGGCTTAGTATTAAAACCGGCTCACGGGATCTCCACAAGGCGTCATTGCCAATACTGACTAGCTAAGTACAATGGTCAGTCTGTCGTGGCAATAAAGCGGGTCATGTAATCCTAGCACAACAACATTACGGCTAGATGACAGGACCTCCATGAGAGGTTAACCTTAATCCCTCTTAGTCGAACGAAAGAATAGCAGAGTGGTGGTTATGGG
The DNA here is from genome assembly GCF_054954075.1 of Amborella trichopoda. Lineage (NCBI taxonomy): Eukaryota > Viridiplantae > Streptophyta > Magnoliopsida > Amborellales > Amborellaceae > Amborella > Amborella trichopoda. The sequence continues at coordinate 34,785,186 of NC_142337.1, read as the reverse complement.
GGAAAGAATTAGGTAAGAGAAGAAGGGAACAGATAGAAGAAGGGAGAAGAGATGATAGGATAAAAGAGAGAGAGAAAGAAGATGCAGTCGGTGCTAGACATTGCCACTTGTCAGAAGATGGGAGAGGGAGGAAGAGAACCAATTGGCACTAGACTTGCGCCGGTTGTAATGGAGGGAAACAAGGGAAAGAGATCCAGCTGAATATGGCTTCGCCGACTGCAATAGAAAAGAGACATATCCAACTAGTGCTCGGCTTCACCGACTGTTACAATAGAGGAGAAAGAAATCCAAGCACCACTGAGCTTCATCGACTGTGACAAGAGAGGAGAGAGAAATCCAACCGATGTTGGGCTTCACCAACTGTGATAAGAGAGGAGAGAGAAATCCAATCATTGCTTAGCTTCACTGACTGTGATAAGAGAGGAGAGAGAAATTCAACCTATGTTGGGCTTCGACGACTGTGACAAGAGAGAAAAGAGAGAAATTCATCGAGTGTTGGGGATGTAAGAAGAAGAGAGAGGAATTCAACCGGTGCTGAGACTTCACCGATTGCATTAGAAGAGGAGAGAAAAATCATGTCAGTGTTATGCTTTACCGCCTGACAAAAGAGGTGAGAGAAATCCAACAGACGCTAGGCTTCACAGACTGTGAATATAGAGAAGAGAGAGAAATTCACCTGGTGCTGGGGATGAAAGAAGAAGAGAGAGGAATTCAAATGGCGCTGACGCTTCACCGATTGCATTATAAGAAGGCAGAGAAATCCAATCGGTGCTAGACTTCATCGATTGATAAAAGAGAGATGTGAGGGAGAGGGGAAAGACAGAGATAGAGATGAGAAGAAGAGGGAGAAAGAGATAGAGATGAGAAGAAGAGCGAGAAAGAGATAGAGATGAGAAGAAGATAGAGAAAGAGAAAGAGATGATAAAACCTAGCCGACATTGGGAAGAATAGAGGAGAAAGAAAAAAAACAAAATAAAAAAAGAGAGAGAAAAGATTAGAGAGAAAGAGATAAGAGAGAAAGGAGAAAAGAGGAGAGAGGAGATAGAAAAGAGGAGAGAGAATGAGGGGAGGAGAGAGAAAGATGGGAGGACGGAGAAAGAGAGAAGGAGAGAGAAATTTACCTACCTAAAGGGTACCGTTCCTTTTCTTCTCTCTCCTCTCTCTCTCCAAGATGTACTCACAGGCTCAAGCAAGAATGGAAATTTCTGTTGAAAGATCAGAGAATGAACCGAGGGCACATTTATATAGAATTGGGCCCAAACTCAAGTGGACGCCCAAGAACTACAAAAAATTAACAATAATTATAATTATTATGAATTAAAGAAAATTAAGAAAATAGGGTGCAAAAGGACTGTTTTGGCTCTGCTTAATAATTCATGGAATTCATGAACAGTCCCTGCTACTGCCATAGAACGTGCGTGATCTTCCATGACTAATCCGAGGTTGCTCTGATGCCCGTTTGATCAAAGTATGATGATTTTCTTATAGGGCTTCACGTGGCGATCATTTCGACACCAACTTCATGCCATAGATCGCTTTTTGAGTGACGATCACAAGACTTTCAATTTTGTTGAGTCTTGGAAACTTCAGATTGATAATGTGATTTCTTCATTGTAGTGCACTAAACATCTCGTCACGATCACGTGGCTACAAACGGTACACGATTTTGATCCCGAATGAAGATTTCGTAACTTTTGAGTTTTGGGCGAAATCTGGAATCCAATGACCGGAATTTCGGTTACTTCATTGACTTCATGCATGAAATCTGACCGTCCATCATGTACGATGTTCGGATCAATGATAGCCCTGGACCTTACGTACACAATGGAATTGGTTTCACGCTGATCTGTTGTATCAGTGTCATGATTTGATCCATCGAGCGAGACGTGTTGTTACTGAATTTTCTACAACTTCTTCATGAATCGACAAGTCCCCTTTAGCTTTTCTCCCTGCTCAGATATCGTATAGGAGAGTACCACATATTGGAACACTCATCTCGACGAGGCGAACACGCTCACAAAATTTTGAGTGCGATCCGACTCAAAATGAGTGAGATATGGGCCCCGAATGTCACTGCCTGTGATTGTGACAATATCCACCTTGATTGGTGTCTTGGTGCAGTGAGGTCGCATGAGAATAGTGTGTGGCCTACCCATTTTTAGTCTTTTGCCTATAATTTTGTCCTGAAGTACCCGATTAAGCTGAAACTTGACCCATAGGGGTTTTCAACTGTGCTAGATCCAATGGAAATAGTCCCACAGTTGTTTGATGCATAAAAAATGTAGTTCCAGTTATTGGGTCCATTTCATTGTCCAAGAGGCTAATTTTTTGAAAATTGTTTCTTTGTGTTCTCTGCCTTAGACATGTCGGAATGTGAAGAAACTTGGCCGGTAGCCTTTTGGAGTGCTTATAAAGATCTTTACCAGTTCTGGGTCCATTTTGAGACTGTCAGGAATTTCCACTATTTTGTAGACTTTATTGACCTGCTTCCTACTTATTCTTAATCAGGGACCTTGGTGTTAAAAAATACGTTCAAACAGTAGTGTCCTCCATCTTGGCAAGCTTCTACATCAGCTCTAATATCTTCTCCCTCAGAGCCATCACCTTGCAGTGACAGGCGATGGCCTCCTCAGCGCGGTCCGATCTCTAGGACACTGCAGCATCCTTCTGTTGCAATTGAGCTTCCACTAGTTCACGGTAGCGCTTGAGTGGGGAATCCAAAGGAGGTAACTGTGTGCCCCCAACCGCTGTGCAGTTGCTTCTTCATGCAAGGCCTTTGTTCTCCACCCTTCTAGCTCATTTATGATGTCATCAATGTAAGGGATGATCTCTGGTACTCCCCCTGCAAGGGCAACTTTCCTCAACTACTGGATTGCACCCTTATTCCACTGCACTCTCAGACGAAGCATGTCCATCATTATGCCGGGCAACCCACTTAAGCTAGGCCTAGGCAGTGCTGCTGAGCCCGCTACAACGAGAAGAGTATCCGTCTCTGCGGTAGAACTCGAAGGGATTATAGCCATGAGAGTTGTCGGCTCCTCTTGAGGGACTATGAAGCCCAAGCTCACATCATTTATAGGTGCGGATGGGGCCCCAGTTTCAACTTGCTCAGCCCTCACAGCCTCCTCACCTAGGTTGTTAGCCTCACCATTAACAGGCTAGGGCTCTCCACGGTCAATCTCTTCTCCTCGTCCATCGTTTTCTGGAGTGACCATAATATACCCCAAAGCGGTTTTAGCCCCTTCAGAGCCAGTCCCTTCTCCCTTTTCCCTCTCTTCTTGAACCACCATCTCCTCCTCGATAGGTTTGACACCTTTCACGCCCTTGTCTTCCATGGTTACCACTTCTGTCGCAAGTTCCCCCATAAGACCCGCCTCCTCTACAACCAAGGGTGTTGCCTATGGGCCCTCAAAATTTAACCCCTGGAGATGTACTGTCGCTGCGTTGTCCATGACTACATCACTTGAAACAACTTCTTGTTGCTCGGGCGGCACCTCGTCAGTCCTTGGGGCACTAGCCTCTTCTATGACCACTAGCTCTATCAGGGTTTCCCTTTCTTCGATAGGCGCAACAACATCCACAGCTCCAGAGGCCCTCTCCACCTTAGCTGCCTCATCAAGGTCAGCCTCATTAGCCCTATTCACCTCCATCGGGACTGGGCCCTCCCATTCAACCACAGACATCACTTCTTGATTCGAAGTAATTTCGATTAGGGTAGTAGGATCTGAGGCACCAACTTGAGCCTCTAAAGGGGCAGAAGAAGGTTCAGGTGAAGGGGAAGGCAAATCCTCAAGAGCAGAGGATGATACAGAAGCAGCAGGAGACATGTATGACTTCAAGGAAGTAGTCGGTGAAGAGCCATCTGCTGGTTCTCGGACCACGTAACACTTGGGTCGCTTATGCTTCGCAGCCCAACGAGCATGTGCACGAGGGACAGTCGGGGCAGCCCGCTTCCTCTTCTTCCCCTTTGCTTGAGAGGGTGCAGCAGTTTCAGGAGCGCCCTTTCGAGAATAGCCAACAACGAGTTTCCTATGAGGGTCACTCCCTATCATCTCTCTCAAATCTTGGACCGAGTGTCCTTCATACCCTGCAACCTTACGACCTACCTTCCATTTGAAAATTACATAGAGGTTGTCAAAAATGCTCTCTGTCTGGTTCTCCATATTGAGAAACTTTGGAGGAGACTCGTCCATAGCAATTTGACGAGGCCGCCCAAGGGTGCGTCAGTCCCAAGGAAAGTCCAGGGTGAATACCTCCCCCAGTGGAGGAGTCCTTGCCATCTTCCTTTGCCTCATCTCCTTACTCCAGTGAGAATTATCCCCTTTCTAGGGGTGGCAGACATGCTAACACCCCTTACTGGTGATTCGCCACCAAATTTCATGGGCTTTAGTCGCTCGCCCTTTTCTGCGGAACTATGGCAGCACAAACTTGTTGACCTCTATGAACTCTTAGCGTGTGGCCCAAGCTGTGTCGGGAGCCAATTCTCCTAGTGGTTTCCCAACTGGTCCTTCTTCCAGCGGGCCACCTTGTTATGCTTCTTCTCAAAGAATATGTAGAATGGGCAGCCTTGATCGAGCTCGTGCTGCCTAGCAAATCTATGAGGTAAATACCCCTTGAGTTTTGCACTGTGAAAAGTGCGGTAGGGAAAAACTCCGCCCCTGACAATCAACATATACGTCAGCTCCTTATGAGTGGTAGGAGCAACCTCCAGGCTCTTGCCTATCTCATCAACAAAGGCACGATCTGTGAGATTCCCAACTGGGAAAGCGGGTCTACCCATATGGAAATGATTGTTGTAAAACAAACTACAAGCGTCGCCGAGAGTATGAAAGATTACTTTCTGCCCTGCATTCCCAAACAGAAACATGCCCATCTTGTCATCCAATTCTTTGGTTTGGAGGTAGGTCCCTGAGAAATAGGCCTCAAGCCAGCCATATACATAGTGGATGAGGAAAGGCATCTTGGAGTCCCATGAGAAGGCTCTATCATCCACTATGACGTTCCCTCCTTCATCGCCTTGATAAACTTTTCCCCTAGACATTGCTCCTAGGCCATAGTAGATGCTGCAAAGGACCAGCTGTGCAAGTGCATATTATCGCTCCCTCGCCATGTCACAGGCCACATAGAAAGTGCCTAGACGGATAATGTCTGCTTTGCTAAGGAGAGCAAACTTGCATAAGAAAAGTACCAGATAAACGGCCAAGAAGTTATGTCCATTCTCCTTCCGTAGCTCAAAAACTAGTGTGGCCCCCTTCTCCCCTTTCCTTGGTGATGTATCGGCTTCATCATCATAGTCACCATAAAGAAAGGTCACCCACTTGATGAAGGAGATGCATCCCTTCTTCATCTCAGACCAGAGGAGCTGGTAAATTCCAAACAGCTTTTGAAGCCCAATTGGTGGGTCTTCCTTCCTAACCTGTTCATCTCCAAAAAATGATTGAGTTTGGAGGCACGAACTCGTCATACATACTACCCGCAGCCCAACAGAGGACCATTTCATGTCGAGGTTTTTCACCATCCTCTTGCCTAGAGTCGGCAAGTCCCCATTTGAGGCTATATTTCAGCGCAGGCAATTCAGGAGGCCTACGCCTTTTTCTACATTCACACTGCCATCGTTATCTTCTCTCACCTGAAACCGAACAGGGTCACTAACAAAAGGTGACTCTTAAAGGCCACCTCAGTTCTCATAAGCTTTCAGTGAGCCAGGTTGGCTCAACTCTCACCAAGCTTTCGTCGGTGAATTCATTGGTGCCAAGCTCCCTTGCTCTCGGGAGGTTTTTCACATTTGGAATAGCATTCGGAGGCTGGGCCATTATAACAAAAGCTTTGCTACCAAAGGACATCAGGCGACCTCGTAAAAATGCGCTCACAAGGGAATATAACCGACAGGTCACTTAAGGCGCAACACCGGCAGACTATCGCCATCGCATAGCCAAGGGCAGGACTATCGCCATCTACCCGCTGAGATGGTAGCGTCGTATGTAGAAGGCAGGAATATCCCCGTCTCGCGACTAGCGAGCTATACCGTCTGCCCGTCGAGATGGCATCATCATGGGCAGAAGCAGGGACTATTGTAGTCTGCTAAAGTAAAGTAGAAGCAACGTGCAAAGACCCAGACGAGGTGCGAGGTAACGTCGTCTGTATCCAATACCTGCACTCTAGTTGGTCGCACGTGCCACACGTGTGAGCTCTGACACCCTTGAAATCCGGTCATGCCGGTTGTCAAAGCGATGTGAATTGACACCACATGTGTGAAGAGCGACTGATCGCTGTCTCATGCCTCTCCACCTTCTCCCGACCATTGCGGGCCTGTGGCACTTTGGGTTCTATCTAGTGGTTCCTCTTCTCGTCGGAAACTCACTCCCTTTCATTAGAAAACCCTTCCTCGCCTTCTACTTATTATTGGAGTTGGTGGAAAACCATTGAAATCCCCAGAAAGCTTCCCTATGACCCAACGGGTTTCCCTTCTCCCTTCGTCACACCTCGCGACTCACCAAAATTTCACTGTGGTTCCGGTGAGCCCACTACTTGTCCTTCATCTTTTCCGCTAACACGAATACTGTGAAAGTCCTCTGGCCTCTCCGCAACTTGCCTGTAATCACGGAACTACTGGAAAAGCACTCAAACTTTGGCAAAGCACCACTGCGACTCTCGCAACTTCACCGAAAAGGTCTCGGTGCAGCTCTAAGAAGCTTCCTTGTCCCTGCTCAAAGAGCCTTGGCACCCTCCAAAAACACTCGCAAGCATGTTGCGAAGGCCCACAATCTGCACAAGCTCACCAGAAAGCTCCTGAAATTCTAGGTACTACAGATTTTGGTCGGGAAAACTCTAGCCGGGAAACTCTGGACAGAAGCTCTAGCTCTCTCTCTCTCTCTCTAAAAAAAATCCCTTCAATTGTTTTACCCTTTGGTAAATGCGGTTTTTCCTCCTTTATACTCAGTAGTATCATAAATTGCCTTTCACAAATTTGAAATGATGCTCTAGTCCTTAGCTTCTGACGGCAATAAGACCAAGCCAGGGTGGGTCAAGCTCGAGACCCAAAAGGGTTATCGTTGTGCGCTTCACCTAGAGGTTATCGCTTTGTCAAGGAGTTATTGTCGCACGCTTTATCAAGGAGCTATCATCGTGTGCTTCTTCAAGGAGCTATCATCGCACACTTCATCAAAGAGCTATCACCGTGCGCTTCATCAAGGAGTGATCACCATGCGCCTCGTCAAGAAATTATCGCCGCGTTCTTCATCAGGAGGTATTGCCTCGTGCTTCATCAAGGAGTTAACGTCGCGTGCCTCACCAAGTGGTTAACACCATGTGCCCACTCAAGGTCTATTGCCGCGTGCGCCATCCGAGACCTAGTGCGGTGCGTATGCCATGGGACTTCCATCTGGACCATTATCTGGCCTCCTTAGGAAGTTCATTCCCTACACCACAGCCTCACTCCTCAGGGAGTAGAGCCCCCAATTACGACTCTATTCCCTCTGGAGTCACATTCTCCCCACATGATGGTCCATGCTGCATGACCATAAACTGCACAGCCATGATTTAGGTGCATGACCTTACACTACATGGTCCCAGTTGCATGACTTTAAACTGCGTAACCACGGTCCAAGCTATATAACCTTAAACCATAGTGCACATCCTGGCATCATGAAGTTAAACTGCTTAGCCTTGGTCCATGTTAAATGACCTTAAAACTGCATAACGTTGGTTTGTGCTGCATGACCTTAAACCGCATAGCCTTGGTTCGTCCTGGATGACTTTAAACTGCACAGCCATGGTCTAGGTGCATGACTTTAAAACTCCATGGTTCAAACTATATGACCCTAAGTTGTAGTGAAGGTCTAATTGCACGACCTTAAACTGCATGGTCCTTGTTGCATGACTCTAAACTCCATGATCATGGTCCAGCTGTAGGACCTTAAACTATAGTGCACATCCTAGCCGCATGACATTAAAAGGCTTAGTGCCAAGGTCCAAACTATATGAACTTAAACTATAGCGAAGGTCTAGTTGCACGACCTTAAACTGCATGGCCCTAACTGCATGAATTTAAACTGCATAGCCATGGTCCAAGCTACAAGACCTTAACACTATAATGCATGGCTTGACAAATAATTCATATGCATAACTTTAATTAGGTGGACCACCTCTTCGCTAGGTGTATTTCATCAACATCCCCAGTGTAGTTATGTGCATGCAAAAAAGGGGGCGCCAACCCCTTTAATCCGCAGAGGGTCCATTTCACACCAACGTCCCACAGTAGGAGTCTCATCCTATTGCGACCCACTATCCTTAGGATGTTAGGGTCATTCTTATCTTTTCAACCCCCAGTGGGGTTGCATTTGTGCTCTAGCCTGTCATTCTCAACAGAGTTACTTGCACACCATTACTCATCATCCCTAGGGAGTCACACTTACACTCCTAATCCCCAGTGAAGTCCGCTTCTGCTAGCCACTCCTTGTAGGGGCCACCATCTACATCTAAATATTTGTGCTTGTGTATAGCCTTGACTATCTTTATCCCCAGGGAGTCAGATTGCTATCCACAGACCTATCCCCCATGGATCTTTACCTACATGGTGACCCACACGTTGGTCCGTGTTACATGACTTTAAACCACACAGCCGTGGTCCAGGTGCACGACCCTAAACTACATGGTCCAAACTATATGACCTTAAACTGTAACGGAGGTCTAGTTGCATGACCTTAAACTGCATGGTCCTAGTTGCATGACGTTAAACGACATAACCATGTTCCAAGCTATATGACCTTAAACCATAATGCATATCCTGGCCGCATGATGTTAAACTGCTTTTCCCATTTCCCCGGAGGCATGATCTTAAAGACACCCCCACATACGCACACACCCACTTTACGTGCATTTTCAAGCACGCTTTTCCTAACCGACCCATTCATGTGCATGCACAACGTTCACTGCTTCCTCAGTGAAACCATTCACTTCACTGTCATCATCCATCACTCCTCAGTGAGTCTTATCCATGCTCACAAAATGACGAACCATCCTGCCATCCATACTCGTCGTAAGTACTGGATCACCATTTTTCATCCACCATTCATACATCTGGTTAGATGCCTCGATCTCGCCCTCTCGATTTAGATGATCAGATGGCAAGCGTCACGAGTTTCAAGGGAACCCAACACTAGAGATCTCTCTCTCGGGAACCTTGCTCAGATAACAAGCGCAGTTACACCAATTGATGAGAGAGGAATTTAGGGTGGGTTCGGGACTTACTAGGGCTGAATCACGTGGGTGCCCTCTTAGATCATGAAGAAAGCCCCTCAGTCATAAAACTAGTTCGGAATCGCCTCCCTTGGCTTATATTCACCAGTTTCTGCAATCACACACATATGGTAAAATGTTACAACACAAGTGGGTCAAGGGACCCTACCTTGCCTTTGAGCAAACGTACACAGGCGTGCACATTCAAAAAAGAGGAAGACAAGAGTGAGAGAAGAAAGATTAGGATTAGAAGAATTTGACCAGATGGTGAGACTGACACAATGAGCCCTGACATGACTATAAAATGAGCTTAGTGACTTAGACCGGCTCAACAGAATTACTACTAGATGATAGTACAAATACCGACTAGCTAGGCACAATGACGAGTCTGTCGTGGCGATAAAACGGGCACAGTAACTCTGACCGACACAACGACATTACGGCTAAACGATAGGACTACTATGGAAGGCCAGTCTCTACCGCTCTTAATCGAACAAAAAAGTAAAGGAAAAAATAGAGGTCATAGACAGAGAGAAAAGAAGAAGGATAAGAGAATAGAAAGAAGGGGAGATAGAGAAGGAAAGGAAAATAAGAGTGTGAGAGAGGATAGAGGGAAGAGAATGGGTAAAGATAGACACAAACGACAATGAGAGAAGGAGGGAGAAGACCTAAACGACACTGTGTCACGACCAGCTGTGACGAGTAGGGAGAAGAAAGAAGAGACGTAGGCGGCGATGAGATGGGGAGAAAGAAGACTCAGATGGCAATGGCATCTGCCAGCTATAACGTGAGGAAGAAAAGTGAGGAGGAAACACAGACGGCAACAGTCTTCCACCTACTGTGACATGAGAAAGAAGAAATAGAGAAAATATAGGTAGTGATGTGCTTCCACCGTCCATGATAGAAGAGAGAGAGAAAGAACACAGGTGATGATAGGCTTGCATCAGCTGTGACAAAATAATGAAGGGAGGGAAAGAACACAGGAGGCGATAGATTTGTGCCGGTTGTGACAGAAAAGAAGAAAGAGACAGAAAACATAAGCGGCGCAAGGCTTGTGCCGACTGTGAAAGAAAAGATGAAAGAGAGAGAAAACATAAGCAACACTAGGCTTGCATCGACCACGAAAGAATAGAAGAAAGAGAGAGAAAACACAAGCAGTGCTAGGCTTGCACCAACTGTGATAGAAGAGAAGAAAATGAGAGAAAACACAAGCATCGCGACGCTTGTACCGACTATGATAAAAGAGAAGAAAAAAAGAGAAAACACAAGCGATGTTAGGCTTACGCCTGTAATGACTGAAGAGAGGAGAGAAAGAGAAAATACAGGCAGCACTAGGCTTGCGCCGATTATGACAGAAGAGAGAAAGGAGAGAATTTTGGTACAAGCTCGACACAGCACTTAGGCTAAGTCCTGGCCCACTGTTCATATCTTAGGAGCAAGAATGCATCACACAGTAAACGATAGGTCTGACATAGGTGAATAGAGAAAAGAAAGAAAATCAAGATAAGAGAAACATGATAGACCAGAGGAGGAAGAGAGAGAAAGCGATAAAGATGAAAGCAGGAAAGAGAAAGGGAGAGACGAGATGAGAGAGAAAACATGACGAGAGAGAAATAGAGAGATAGAGATGATAGAGAAAAGAAGAGAGAATAGAGATGAGTGAGAAAGAGTGAAGAGAAAGAGCGACATGAAGATGATAGAGAAAAGAGGAGGAGAGAGAAAGAGAGAGATAAAGATGAGAAAGAAAAGAGGAGAGAGAAAATTACCTTATCGAAGGGTACCAACCCTTTTCTGCTCTCTCCAAGATGCACCCACAAACTTAAGCAGGAATTGAAAATTTTATTGAATGATTGAAGAATGAACCAAAGGTCCATTACAACTAGGCTTTGGATGTTTATATAAAATTGGGCCCAAAATGGGTGGATACCCAAAAACTACTTAAATTGACGATAATTACAATTGAAATGAATTAAAGAAAATTAACAAAATAGGGTGCAAAAGGATTATTTTGCCCCAACTTAACAATAGATGGAATTTTAAAATAGTCCCTGCTGCTGCCCGAGAACTTGCGTGATCTTCCATGATTAATCCGGGGTTGCTTTCATGCTCGTTTGACCCGAAGATGATTTTTTTCTTGTAGGGATCAGCATGGCAATCAATTTGATACCAATTTTGAGCCATGGATGGTATTTTTAAGCTACGATCATGAGACTTTGAAATTTGCATGAATCTTAAAAAATTTGGATTCCTTGATGTTTTTCTTTGGTTTCTTCAAACAAAAGGGATGCGATTTAGAGCCCGAATAAAGATTTTGCAACTTCTAGGTTTTGGCCGGAATCTACAATTTGACGGTCAAAATTTACTGCCACTTCATTGCTTTCATCATGCACGGGATTTGGACCAATGGTAGCCTTAGACCTTACACACACGACGAAATTGGTTTCACGTTGGTCTGATGCACGAGCGTCGCGATTTGGTCGTTTGAGTGAAGCGTGTCGCTGGTGAACTTTTTGCAACTTCTTCACGAATCGACAACTTCTTTCTAGCTTTTCTCCTTGATCGTGCATCATCACAAGGCATATCACATATCAAAATGCTCGTTTTGACTAGACGAACACGCTCACAAAATTTGAGCGCGAACCAACTTGGGACGGGTGAGATATGGGCCTCGAAAGTCAGTGCCCGTGACTATGAAAATAATCACCTTTAATGGTGTTTTGGTGTAGGTTGGCCACATGGGAATAGTTTGCAGCTCCTCTTGTTTCAATGTTTTGCTCATAACTTTGTCCTGGAGTGTTCGATTAAGCCGAAACTTGACCTATAGGGGTTTTCGATAGTGTTGGATCTAATGGTGGTCATCCCACAACAATTTGTTGCACCAAAAATATAGTTCGAATTACAAGGTCCATTTCAAGGTGCTTGAGGCCATTTTTCTGAAATTGTGTCTTTGTGTTCACTGCTTTAGACATGTCGGAATGTGACGAAACATGGCAAGTAGCCTTTTGGAGTATTGATGAAGATCTTGACCAGTTTTGCTACAATTGTTGGACTGTAAAAAATTCCACTATTTTGTCAGGTTTTATTGACCTTCTTCCTCTTTATTCGGCATCAGGGACCAAGGTGTTGAAAAATGTGTTCAAACAGCTTGGCCCACCGAATGTTGTGCTTCAAGAGAAGTGAGAAGTACAACATTCAAAAAACTTCCTTCGGCTTTATTACTTTTTTCTTCCTAGGCACAAGACCATGTGAGCGCAGAGGAGTTTCACGTAATCCTGCAACTAGGATGCATTATTCGCAGGTCCATCCACGGGGACTTTTGGGGGAGAAGAGACTTTTTTGAGGGATCCTGTCAAAGTCCTCACCCTCAAGGGACTAGTTCAGATTTTGACAGCTGAGGATTTTCTAAGGACCTCGTTCATCATAATCAAGCCCATCTGGCAATTGAGTGTCATGTCGAAGGGCATTGTTCCAATTTGGTTTGGGTTTGTTTGTATCCTCCAGTGTTTGGACTTGGGAAGCGGCGCTGTAAAGACGGTTTTTACCAACTTCCTTTTTATTTGGGGCTCTTTTACCCTTGACCTTTCTGGCATGTCGACTCTTATTTTTTCATTTTTGCTCACGGTGCCCTTTCAGGGTTTTCACCGTGCCTAGGTTTTTATTTTCACGGAACTCTCTTGTTCATGGTTTCGTGACCATGCCCGTCCTTCATTTTTACTCATGGCGTTCCGTTATCCAGGTGTACACCATGCTCGTTATATTTCTTGTTTCGTTTTCTTTTGTGCAAGCGAGTTTAGGGGTCATGCCTTCTGGACTTGTGCTAAGAAGTTTAACGTCTTGCGGCTAGGATGTGCATTACAATTTAAGGTCATACAGCTGGACCATGGTTTAGATGGATGGCACTCTATGGAGGCCACAGAGTAATTATGGTTGTAGTTGTAGATTGCTTTGGGAAGATGGCACGAGGCTACTTATGAAAGATGGGTAATGTATGGAAGGAAGATGGAAAGTGGTGACCCACTAACTAACAACGAGTATGGATGGCAGAATGGCTCGCAGTCCTGTGAGCATGGGTAAGACTCTCTAAGGAATGATGGTTGATGGCAATGAAGAAAGGTGGACTCACTGAGGAGTCGACGACGATGGTGCCCACACGGACGGGTTGACTAGGAAAGGCGTGAATGAAGATGCATGTAAAGGGCATGTGCACGTATGTGGTGGGGTGTATTTAAGGTCATGCCTCCTGGACCTGTGCTAAGTAGTTTAACATCATGCAGCCAAGATGTGCACCATGCTTTTAGGTCATATAGCTTAGACCGTGACTATGCAGTTTAGAGTCCTGCAATTTGGACCATGCAGTTTAAGGTCGTGCAACTAGACCTCCGCTACAGTTTAAGGTCGTATAGTTTGGACCATGATGTTGAGCCTTATAATGTTATGCGGCTAGGACATGTACTATAGTTTAGGGTCATGTAGTTTTGAACTATGCAATTTAAGTTCATGCAGCTAGACCTTCGCTACAGTTTATGATCATATAGTTTGGACCGTGCAGTTTAGGGTCTTGCACCTATACCGAGGTTGTGCAGTTTAAGGTCATGCAACGTGGACTAAGGCTGTACAATTTAAGGTCATTTAGCATGGATCGAGGTTGTGCAGTTTAGGGTCATGCAACGTGGAGCGAGGCATGGGTCGCCATGTGTTTGAAGCTGCATGGGCAATAAGTCTGTAGATGGGAATCTGACTCCCCGGGGATAAAATGGTTACGGTCAACAGATGGGAAGACCGAATTCATTGGGGATAATGGGAACAAGTGTGGGTCCCTTATAGGCGAAAAATGGTATCCGACTCCTTGAGGACAGGATAACCAAGTGTGAGACAGACCCACCAGGGGTTGCAGTGGTAATAAAATGACCCTAACTCCACTGGGGATAATGAGCTGCGGTATGAGTATGACTCCTACTGAGGATGAGAAGTCATGGCCTAGGTTGGACAACTTGGGTACCACTCCGCTGGGGATATTAGGTAAGGGTCAGGGTGGAACTCTACTAGAGATAACAATAGTAAGACACACAGCTTTAGCATGGGGCGTGTTGCAATAGACTGTTTAGAACACAGCCGATGCTAGGCACAACAAACACTATTTCTTGAGTACTTAGTCAGCGTTGAGATTTTAAAAATGTAGCGGGCACTGAGGGCAGCTGTGCTATCCTTTGAACACAGCCATCGCTGAGTTCCTGAGAACACAGACGGTGCTGAAGTTACTAAAACACAATCGGCACTAGGCAGTTTTGAAAATATAGCCGGCGCTGGGTTAATGTTCTGGCCCTGACCCAAGCACAACCCGGTCCTGGTCTCTATTGCATGGGATTTCATGAACAGTGGTGAAACTTTGCTCAGGCCTCTGATCAAGGCCCGACCCTGTCCAACCCATTGACGTTTAGCCTTCTTGGACATGGCCGGCTTCTTAGTTTGCGAACGACAATTAAGGAAAGCTTCAACTATATAAAGGGGGTGATACCCCATTTTGACTGTAGTAAAAAGACTTAAGGTTTTGAGGGTGAGGTTTCCAATGAGAGCTTCAAAAAACACAGGGTGTTCCTGTAAAGGTTAGTGGGAGCTTTCCAGTGAGCAGGGGAGGTTCCAGTCGAGCAAGGAGATGCCTACGGGGAACAAAACAGGATTTCGCCGAAGCTACAGGAGTTTTCTTACAGCGCAGGGAGTTTTTCTAGGGAAACATGGAAACTTTGGCTGTGATTTTAAAAGTTCTAGAGTAGGGAAGAAGGGGAAAATTGCAGCAACATGCTGCTCAGGCCTTTCCGACAGCTTTAGCAGTTTTTCGGTGGGTGAGAGTGGTTTCTCAGTGACATTGAGAAAGTCGAAGAAGGTTTCTGGCTGTGGAAGGGAAATCTCAGCTGGAATCCGAAGGGTACGAGGAGACAGACCGTTGCTGGAGATGGACAGTTACCAGAAGACAAACAGTCATCATTGGAAATCATGGAATCATCAGGGAGGCGAAACGTCTTAGGCCAAAAAATTAGGAATCACAAGAATTGAGGGGCCGTGGGAAAATGAAAAGTCACCGGGGGGTGATATAGTCACGGTGATGCTAACTTAGGGTACGTAGATGGCGCCGACCCAGCCGGCATTGATCCTCAAGAAAGGCAGCCGGTGCTGGGAGATGGAAGCACAACTGACACTTAGCCTTCAGAAGACACAGCAGGTGCTGGCCACAAAAACGTTAGGCGGCAGTGAGAGTTAGCAACACAGCCGATGCTAGCCTTAGATGGTGCTTATTAGTGCACGGTTGGCGTCCTGATATGCACGGTGTTGCTTGCATGTAGTAGTGAGTCATGTGGGAATTGTTACGCACTACAATGAGTTATGTAGGACGATGTTCACACACGGTGCTGACTTGGGTAAGCAAAGGGTGGTGACCAGTGATAAGGCCTGGCTTGTGATGCCCATTGGAAGCCAAGTCCTCTAACACAATAGTGAAGTCCATGTGTTGTATGGAAGGGCCTCTACTGTTAATAGGGTATTCTCTCCATCATAGGCCAGTTTCTTACCAGAGAAGTCTGCTTTGTATGTTTGATATACTCGTCAAATGAATTGAAGATGACTTGAAAATGGTTGGCTTCTTGTGTTGGCCTGTAACCATCCTTTTTTAAGACACTCATTAGATGAATTGAAGCTAGCACTCTAAGTGGTTTTGCTTCTTCTTCATGATGAGGGTGTCTCTTTGGTGGTTTTGCTTCTTGTTCATGAGGAGGGCACGACTTTGGTAGTTTTGTTTCTTCTTCATGAGGAGGGCACTTCTTTGGTGGTTTTGCTTCTTCTTCATGATGAGAGCATTTCTTTTTGGCCTGTAACAGTCCTCTTATCCTCAGATGCAAGAGCAATACTGTGGGTGTCAACTGTTCTTTTCCTCATATGCAAGAGATTTGTAACCTCCCTAATAATGGGATTTTTGGCTTGTAACTTGTAACTCATTTTTACTGCAATAAAAAGAGTTAAAATTTGTTTTTGGACTGTCTCATTTGTTTTCTTTTTACCCTCCTTTTTAACTCTTTCGTTGTTGCGCATCAAGTCTTTTTGAGTATGCATCATGGGTAGTATTTCTTTAGTTATCGCCCATTGATAGGGGGCCTTGCCTGCTCTCCATCAGGATGTGCTAGTATGTAAGCTCCATTTAGCGAGACCTTTTTGACTATAAAGGGCCCTTCCCTGTACACCGGCCATGCATAACAATCGGTCTGTTGACGGCCAAGACCAGATCCCCACTAGCAAATGAGTAAACTTTGACTGATTTATCAAAGGCTCTCTTATTTCTCCCTTGGTAGAGTTCGAGGTTTTGCTGAGCTTCTAGGCTCTTTTCATCGAGTGCATCTAATTGTTGATAACGAAGCTTGACTCTTTCATCTTCCGTTAGTCCTTGATGTAGAGAGACACGCAACGAAGGGATTTGAATTTAAAGAGGTAAAACTGCTTCACCCCCAAAGATTAAGGACTAAGGAGTAGAGCCCGTGGAATTTCGTGTAATAGTGCAATCGGCCCACAAGGCTCCAGGAAGCTTCTCATGTCAGTTCTTCTTTGTCTTTGATACTGATTTTTGTAAAACATTGCACATGGTCTTATTGAAAGGATCAGCTAATCCGTTGGCTCGAGGGTGATACATAGTCGAGTACCTTCATTCAAAGCCGAGCCAGTTATTACAGGATCTGTTTTTGCTATAAGTTTCACTTCATGACCAAGCAAGTAGTGATGGAGTTTTTGTTCTGTGATGATCAGAGCAAGGCACTTCTTTTCAATAGGGGGACAATTCTTCTCAGACCCTTGCATCTTACAGCTGAGATAGTACAACGCGGTCTCTTTCCCCTGTTCCTTGTTTTGTGCTAGTAATGCTCCAAGCATCTCGTCCAAGGCGGTCATGTAAGAGATAAGTGGTCTTCCCAACACTGGTGTAGAAAACACTAGAGGATTGAGGAAATACTGCATGATGTCATCAAGTGCTAACTGACACGCTTCATCCCAGATGAATGGGGTATCTTTCTTCAAAAGGTCCGTGAAAGGCCAACAGCGACCCGAGAGGTTTGAGATAAACCTGCGGACGTACACAAGTTGCCCTTGAAAGGACTGCAATTCTCATAGTGTAGTGGGTGGCGGCATTACCTGGATCACCTTGATCTTGACTGGCTCGACCTCCAATCCCTGGTGTCTTATAATGAAACCCAAGAATTTTTAGAAGTGCATACTAAAGGCACATTTTAGTGGATTCATTTTAAGCTAATGAAGGCATAATCTTTCGATCACCTTTTCAAGATCTTTCATGTGAGCTTCTTTCTCCTCGGATTTCACCTCCAGATCATCGACATAGCATTCGACCTCCTTGTCATGTCGTTAAAGGTGGTCGTCATTACTCTTTGATATGTTGCACCGACGTTCATCAATCCAAAATGCATCATTGTATAGTAAAAGACTCCTTTTGGAGTCAAGAACATGGTGGCTTCCTTGTCTTTTGAGGCCATCCGTATCTGGTTGGACTTGGAGTATCCATCCATGAAAGAGAAGATCTGACAGTGAGTTGTGCAGTCAATCAGCATTTTCATAAATGGCAACAGAAAGTCATCCTTGGGGCCAGCGGTATTGAGATTGCAGAAGTTGATGCAGACCCTGATTTGACCATTTTTCTTCTTGACTGGAACAACATTTTCCAGCCAATTTGGGTACTTGACTTTGCGAATGAAGCCTTCTTGCTTAAGTTTGGTTACCTCAACATCTATCTGCATTTCAAGATCAGGCCTAAACCTTCTTGATTTTTGTTCGACGGGTTTGATAGTCGGATCGATGCCCAGACATCGAACGACAACATAGAAATCTAAACCAGGAATCTCATGGTAATGCCAAGCAAAGACATCTCGTATTGATCATAAAAAGGCTATGAAATCCTTTTTCTCCTCTGGAGACATATTTACTGAAATGAAGGTAGGATTGGGATCAGATTCCTCTCCTAGGTTTATTTCTTCGACATCGACTGTGGCTTGGCAGCCTTCTTTCCATTCTTCTGGGGCTTCTTACAACTCGTCGTCATTATCCTCAGAGGATTTCCCATTAACTTCAAATGCAAGGGCCCGTGATCCTGACATCTCTACTTCCAATAAGGTTCTAGTTTAGGTCATGATTTATGTACCCTCCCTAAATTGTGGAGCAGCAGGTTGTAGGAGACTAGTTTGAAGATTACAGAGGGATTGAGGTACACCCTCGTAGGGATTATCCGATTCTTAACTAGGTGTTGGTGGTGCTGGGTCTAGGCTAGCTGATACTTCACAAACCTGTATCATGTGGCAAGCTTCCTGAGAATAGAAGCTCTGCCCTCTAGATTTTCTCAGTCTCTGCTCAAAGTCTAGCTCAGAGGGCCACTGGGGTTTCTTTGGCTTGGACTTCCTACTCTTTCTAGCAGAGAAAGATGGCTCTGACAGAGCTTGAGCCCCAGGGCATCAACAACTGTTAATCCTACTGCCTGGGCTAACGTCTTTCTCAGCTGCCTTTGTTGCATCCTGATTATGTTGATTCCTTCAAATTCTCCATCAAGGGTGTCGAAGATTAGACATTGCAGGGTTGTACCTACAGGAGATACCAAAGAGGAGGAGGGAGAAGAAGAAGAAGAAAAAGAAGAGTTAGCAGGTGAGGGGGATTTAAGGTCATTCCCCTTGTTGGACCTATCTGAGCAGCGTTTTACATCATCACCAGAATTAGACATGTGCAGGGAGTCTCTTAGGTCTTTCCCTTGCTTAGACCATTGGGGAGTGGTTTTAATGTTGTCACCCTCATTGAACGTATGTTGAGTGAGGGATGACCTCGGGTGTTCTCCTTATGAGGTGAAGGGGCATGGATAATTGCGTGAGGGATGAAGTCTTGTAAAGTTGGCAAGGGAGGAAGAGGCCTGAGGAACGCTTGCTCGATCGGCTGTTCAGAAGGCTTGTCCCTTCTGCGAGCCCCTCTTGGGGCCCGTCTCCTCTTGGGTGCATTTGAAGGTGCTTGATTCATCTCACTAGGATTGTAAACAGCCCTAGGTTGACGGATTACCTCTCGTTTTAACGACTTAAGTCTACTTCGCCCGTGGTAAACTATCCATAGTTGGGAAGTTAAGGGTTCAACAGGATCCGTATCATCATTAACTAGGTCTTGTGTCGGGAGGTCCTCTTGCACCGATGGAGCTGTGATCTGAAGGTCCCCTTGTGGAAGGTTACGGGATTCATAACATTCTTGTATTTTCTTCGCGATTATCTCATGAAACCAGAGCATTCACTCAGATCATATCCCCATATATGATTGTATGAGTACCTTTGGTTCTTTGTTCCGTTCGCAAGGTGATCGGGTTGCCTTACTGGCTTTGACGTGACAAGGCCTAGTTGAAGCATCATGATAAAGAAGGCTCGAAGGAGATCAGGCACATCATCTTCTTCATCGACAGTCACTATGTTAGAGGCTTCTATTGCCCCGAACGCCATCTTGAGTTCTTCAAGCTTAATCTGACCCTTCTGGATCAAAGCCTTAATGTGGTCTTTAAGTTTATAACAGTCCTCTGTTGGGTGATTTACCCTGTGATGATAAGCACAATATGTTTTGTGGGTATTAAGACCAGCATGGTCAGGAAACTTGCCCTCGAGTAGTTCAACCATATTCTGTTCCAGCAGTAGTTCGAGCAATGCAGGCACCCATTCCTTTTCAAAGGGATAAAGTTTATTCTGATGGGAGATCCAATATTCATTTCGATTAAGGTTCACTGGTGGAGGCACTCGATTATATGCCCGTTGCTGATTGCCTTTCTAAGGTACTGTCTTTGCTATGCCGATAGCTTTGGAGAGGTTCAAAGTTTGAGAGGTTCAAAGTTTGGGAGGTGGCCTTCTTTGGATCATTAACTGTGATAGATGCACTGAGCACTCCTTTTTGTTGGTTGCCCCGGGCGTTGGCTCGAGAATTACCATTGCCCCGGTAGGTTGCCAAATTTGAAGAATGTTGTCGTGACCCATTATAATGGCGTGACAAGCTCTCTATGCGAACCGACTTAGAGATTAGGTCTGACATGGAGGTTGGATTAGAGGCCTCAACATGTAGAGCGATATCAGGTCGCATATTTTAAATGCAGGTTTGAACTGCCTCCTTCTCAAGCATAGGATTGGGATGGAGAGCCACTAAATCTCTCCACCTTGATCTGAATTTATCCACCGGTTCATCTAGCTCTTGGGCCAAGGTGAGAAGTTCAATGGTTTGGACCTCCCTCTCGACCTCATAGAAACGTTGATGGACCAATTTCTCCATTTCCTCCCAAGTACATACTGAGTTTGGAGGCAGCCGAGCGTACCACTAGAAGGCAAGGTCGTCAAGGATTTCAACGAACTAACCAAGAAGGAGTCTGCCATTAGCCGCTGTCTCTCGACATGTTGCTTGGAAATGGGCGATATGTTGACGGAGGATGTTGTTCTGTCAAAGCGAGGAAACTTGCCTTTCTTATAGTTTTGGGGGAAGGTCAATGTAAGAAGGGTACAACTTGTGAGAAAGCATTGCACCCTGTATGCCTGAGATCTGCCTGTTTTTCAAGCTGTGGGTTACCATAGCATCAATGTCTGCCTGAGAGAAGGGGTGAGGGACAGTATTGTCTTGTGAGGCAAGAGGAGGAGGCTGCCTGGGAGGTACATCTTTCGAATGTTAGGAATTGACCTCATGGTTAGCCGAATGCCGAGTGACCTCTATACGATCGATCTTGTCCATCATAGCTTGGGCCATCTGCTCAAACCTTTCCATACGGGCCTCCGGAGAGTTGAGAGGTTCTTCTATAACCATGACACTGACCGTTTCTCCATGGAGGTCAGGCTTGGCTGCCGTTGAAGGCTTTCGTGCTTGACGGATCACACGTGCCCCGACTGGACCCGACTCTTGTATGCTGAGCTGGTAAGGACTGGTTCTTGTCGGTCTTGGGACCATGGCTAGTGGGTGGCTAGGTCATCTTCAACGACATTGACCACGACGCAGGATTCTCATTCCTCTTCTTTAAGGTTTGTTCTCTGAAGAGGGTAGAAGGGATTCTGGTGAAAAAGATTGTCCGAGCTAGGTATTTCAACTGTCTTGACTGCTTCTCTAGTCAGGATTCGCAGACCACTGTCATGCTTGGATTTGAGGCTTTGATGGATCTCATGCCAGAAATGCGAATTGGACTGCGACTTGTCAGATCTTCTTATGCAAGAGAGAGTTATCTCCATCATGTGTGGCAAAGGATGAGGGTTAGGGGCTGAAGTCAACCTGGGTCGAGGGAGATGAAGGACAAGGTCTCTCATGAGGTCTTTAGCCCGAGCTTTCTTATGGGCTCCAGCAGCATGACCAAGATAATCTTGCGAAAGTTTTTCGAGTACAAAGGCTTGAGGTGCTTCCCTCAAAAAAGACGGGGCAAGCAGTGGAATGATCGACTCATGATGACGCTCGAGTTGAGAGCAGGGAACAACAGTTTGAGGAGGCGACACGTGTGCACCCCGTGAAGAAGGATCATGGGTGACTTTGAGGTCGGCTCGGGCTCTAGCAGATTGACGGGCCTAAGGAGGAGAATCACGAGCCGGTGTTTGTAAATAAATAGGTGGAAGCCTGCCCCTTACAGGGTGTGCTAGTGTGTGATGATTAGGAGGACGAGGAAGTTGTCCACTGTGTATTTCGATCAGCACACCGACGGGTTTGCCCCGAGAGGTGCGCACAGAACCTAGCCCAATGAGGCTCGGTCCTAGACACTAACTTGAGGAAATAAAAGAGTTGGCCCGAGGTGTGACTCAAGTGGGAGGTCGACGAGCCTTAGGGTCAGTGCAAGAGGTGGAGGCTCCAGTGTCTCCACCTCGCTGTGTCGAGCCTCTAGGGATAGAGACTCGTGGTGGTGCAGTAGTGTGGGGGGAAACCTTTCGACGACTCATATAAGCAAGGATAACTTGCTTGCCTTTAGCAAAGAGGGATTGGGCAACCTTTCGGTGTACCTCAGCAATACAACTGACAAGTGCTTGCCATTAATAGGGTGCATGCCGTGAGTGGTGGCGTGTGTCCATCTATGCAGGGTGCCTTGGTGGAGGTTCCATCAGAGCGAGGAGATGGGGAGTGTAAGGACTCGGACTATCCCGGCCTGCTGAACGCATGACGGGATAAGTAGTGCGTGGGTCGCACAATGATAAAAGGAGAGAAGAGTCACATGATGATGGTGATCGCCGCGGCACAGAAGAAGCGGGCGGCGATGGTGTTCGTGGCAGTTAGGCATAGGAGAGGCATGCAGCGGTAGGCGCGCGATGATGGGAGAGAGCATCAGAGTGAGCGAGTAGACTGCGATAGACACAGTAAAGGCGCACGGTGATAGACGAGAAGGAGAGATGGAACACGACGATAGAGGGGGTAACGCTACTTGCTGGTATGAACTGAAGGATGGGCAACGCCGTGTCGCATCACCGGCTGAAGAAGGGACAAGGCGCATCACATGGCTCTGCCGTCCATGAAGAGTGTTTGCCACTTGTCGTGCTTTGGGTGCCACTTGCCCAACCATTAGTGCCACTTCACCACTACTCCTTCTCATGTGTACTTAGTCGCCCTCTCACCCACACCACTCATTCTCCCTTCATCTCTCTCCCTCTCTTTAAGGCAAAGTTGGGGAAAATTTTGGTGAGCTTCCATTGTTGGGAGGGTGTGAGCCATGCAAGAAGAGTTTGTGAGAAGGCACCATTACGGTGCAAGTAAGTGGATCCATCACCATCGCATTGTAGTTATGAGAATGCATGTGTTATGTGTTTACAAGAGGAACAATGATAATACACAGAGTGTGGAAATTTCTTATCTCTTGTTCACTAAAATTTGGGGCTTTTTCTTTATGATGAATGTGGGGGTTAAGAGTGAATGCATGATTTGTGATTCTGTAAATTTTTGTATATGCATATTGTGCGAAAACTGTGATTACTATGCTCTTTGTCAAGAGATTGAAGTTATGGAACATGTTCCTAAAGCATGTGAATCACTACCTAGAAATTCTAGGAATTTACCCGTTTTTGTAAAGGGCTTTTGAGTGGCCAAACATGGTTCGATTGACCTTAAATCATAGCCATTGGAAAACTATTTGAGTCTAGTAAAATGTTCATTTTAACCCATTATCAGAATTCTTTATAAGAATGAATTTATAATTCGAAAAGTACTTGTAGGTCACTGTTTGACTGATGTCCTGGATTTTGCACTAATGCCACAGTAGTCACTAGTTTTCACCAACCAAATGAAGTCTATTTCCTATAAAGCCACATTATTTGAAAGATCATTGAGTGGGCTAAACGTTACATGGAGAAATTATTTTGAAATTCCTATTAGATTGGAAGTTATGTGTCTTTTATGAAATGATATCACTGTGGATAGTTTTGATAAATACCAAAAGTATCACTTTGCTTGGCATTGAATTTTGTACCACCAATTGGAATCCAAATTATTTAAAATTGACCTTTTTAGAAATATATATGTCTTTTCATGAACTTTTAGTTTTTAAGAATCTAAAAACTCTTCACAGTTCGAAAGTTTTAGTATTATGAAGTAGGCTATGTTGATGTTCCATGCGCACAGCAGGATACAGAAAATAGACCCTCTTTCTCTTGAACCTTTAAGAGGTAAAATGAGGTCCAATTGTCTTAAACCACGTCCACATGAAGGATTTGTATGTCTATTATAAAATTCATTTTGAAATTATCTTCAAACTCTTTATGGATAAAACATTACGACCTAAATTGTGAGTGCACGTCGTTGCCTACAATTGTAGGTAATTGAACTGTGAAGTGTAAACTAAAATACTAATAATGCCTCCATGATACTGTCTTTATGACATTGTTAAAATGTGATATTCCTACTATCATGCTGAGATACTGATATTATCAAATGACATTGATACTATGTCCCTGATCCCTAATGGGGCAACTTATTGGTAGTATGATATGATATTTTTGAGACTTTTGAGATAAGGCACTGCGCAATGGGTTAATTATTGGCAGTCTAATATGTTCCAATGTGGTAAGAGAATGGGCACCTATTGTGTGAATGATGGTGTTGTTAATATGCTGCTTATGTGATACGTGAACGGGCACCTACTGTGTGAATGATGGTGCCGCCTACGATCTTTCCCTATCTCTCCATGATAGGACAGGAGTCAGGATGTAAATGTGAATATTTGGGTGGGTCGCGCCCCTCCCAATCTTAATGGGCACTACTCATTGGGTCACCAATGATAGTGTAACACTCTTTTGCTAAAAGGGCTTAAGGAGAGGGTCGTGTCTTGCAAGGCTACTGCCTATCGAAAATCTCAAAGCACGCTGAGGATATGTATGTGTGTGTGTGTGTGTGTTAGGACAATATGAGGGCATCCACTTGTCATTGTCCTCCCTCTTGGATGAGGGTAGAAGTTTCAAGCAACAGGATTGGCTTATCCTGAGCAATGAAACTTTTATTTCGGGAGTAGGCCTCTTTAGTTTTTGCACCTGTGATTCATGATCCTTGTTATTTATGCTTAAAGTGAAGTAGTATACGACTCATGCACTGTGTATTGAATAACTTTTCTTATAATAATTTTTAAACATTGAAAGGTTTTTTAAAGAGGATTTTCTAATAATGATATGTGAATAAGTGTGCATAGCTTTCTGTTATTATTGTTTATATAGTTGCTATGAAATGGTGTAGATCTGTTTATTGGGTTATCAGCTCATTCCACCTTATTTTCATGACTGTAGAGTGAAGGTAGTAGCTCCTAAGCTGAATGCGAAAAGCTGTGGGGTGCTCTGTTGGTTGAAGTTTGAAGTTGAAGAATCGTCTCTCGAAGCTTTCATAGTAGGTTTTGGTGGTCTTACCACTTGGATGTTCTTTTGTATGTTGTATTTGTGGGCCATTAGTGCCTTAAGGAGGATTGTAAAACTTTTGGGATTCTAGACGTTAATGAATTGGTTATACTTTTGGATATGTCTACAACCTCTTGTGCATATTTTAGCTTTACATTCTTGTGTTGCTCTCAATTTTCGCAATTTTATGCGTTTGAGTTACTCCAATCTGAGTGGCATTCGCCACCTCATGTCAAGGTCCCACACCCTGTTGCCCACCGGCCCAACCGGTAGAGGGCCAGGGGGTGGGGCCGTGACAATGATGGCATCAGAGTAGCCAGGATAGGATTCTTGGCCTAGGAAGTCTTAGGAGTGTCTATAGGGTAGTTCTTTAATAGGTTAGTAACTGGGTGTTGGTGTTTTAGGTTGAAGATGTCGAAGACTCGTGCTAACAACATGAGCTCAAGCAATGAAAACATCGAGTTCATCGATAAATTCTTCAAGACTTTGGGGGGCTATGACACCAATAATGAGGGATTCAATGCTAACCCCATCTACCCTAGCCCCTGACCAAAGTGATAACAGTTTGATAGAAAGATTCAGGAGGCTGACGCCTCCAAACTTTGTGGGGCATGGAGGAGTAGAGATGGCTGAGAGATGGAGAAGATAGATAGAAAAGATTTTTGGAGTGCTAAATTGTATTGACAAGCAAAAGGTTAGGTTGGGTACGTTCATTCGTTGCACTACACTTTGCATGTCACTTGAATGTTAAGCTTGCTCAACTTGATTGGACTTCGGTTGTATGTACGCCATAGGGTGGGTCTATAGAAACTGATATAGTATACAAGCAGCGTGGGTTTGAAATTGAAGGACATTTGTTGCTTATAAATTTGATACTTTTAAATATTCAAGTTTTTGATGTTATCTTGGGTATGGACTAGTTGTTCACCCACTGTGCCACCGTTAATTGCTTTGACAAGACTGTAACCTTTAGACATCTAGGTCAATCTGAACTACATTTTAAAGGCATCAAGGATGTTTCTTCCTTAGACATCATCTCAGATCTTCGGGCCTCTTGCCTGTTGGCCAAAAGATGTGTAGGATATTTGGCTTATGTGGTAGAAAACCGGGATATTCTATCTGAATTGAGAAAGAAACTGGTGGTGAGAGAATATCTAGAGGTCTTGCTTGAATAATTAACTTCTTTGCCTCCGGTTAGGGAGATTGAGTTTGAAATAGAGGTGGCCCCAGATACCAGTCTTATTTCTAAAGCTCCTTGTAGGATGGCCCCAATTGAGTTAGAGGAATTGAAAGAGAAATTACATGAATTATTGGATAGGGGGTTCATCCTACCTAGTGTGTCACCGTGGAGTGCACCAATTTTATTTGTGAAAAAGAAAGATGGGCCTTTAAGGCTATGCATTGATTATAGACAATTGAATCAGGTTACAATAAAGAATAAATACCCTTTGCCCAAAATTGATGAATTATTTGATCAACTACAAGGGGCACAAGTTTCTAAGATTGACCTTCAGTCTGGGTACTACCAATTGCGTGTTAAGGAAGATGATATCTTCAAGATTGCGTTCAAGACTCGTTATGGCCACTACGAGTTCTTAGTCATGCTTTTGGGATTGAGGAATGCCCCAACTGTGTTTATGGATTTGATGAACAGAGTCTTTAGGCTTTATCTAGATAACTTTGTAGTGGTCTTTATTGATGATATTTTGGTGTATTTTAGGAATCAGACAGATCATGAGCAACATTTAAGAGTGGTCTTCCAGAATCTAAAGGCAAAGAAATTGTGTGCTAGCTCAATAAGAGTGAATTATGGCTTCCAAGCATGGCTTTCCTCAGGCACATTTCCAAAGAAGGGGTTGCAGTTATGCTTGTAAGATTGAGGATATGCTTAAGTGGGAACGACCAACGAATGTATCTGAAGTCTGTAGTGTCCTAGGATTGGTAAGGTATTATAGACTTTTTTTGGAGGGGTTCTCTAAGATAGCACTTCCCCTGACTCGCCTGACCCATAATGAAGTAAAATTTGTATGAAAAGATGACTACGAGAAACATTTTCAGGAATTGAAGAAAAGATAAATTACAGCCCTGACACTGACCTTACCTGAAGGGAATGAAGACTTTAAAGTCTATACTGATGCCTCACATAAAGGATTGGGGTGTGTATTAATGCAGCAAGGTTATAGCATATGCCTCCAGGCAGTTGAAGGTGTATGAGCAAAACTATCCCACTCATGATTTAGAGTTGATAGCAATGATTTTTGGCTTAAAACGTTTGAGAAATTACCTATATGGAGCACAATTTAAAGTATTCACCGACCATAGAAGGCTTAAGTACTTGTTTTCTCAAAAAGAATTGAACATGAGGCAAAGAAGATGGATGGAGTTACATACTTATTACGATTGTACCATCAACTACCACCTGGGTAAGACCAATGTCATGGCAGATGTCTCAAGTAGGAAGCCCATGTTTGAATGCATTCTTTAGCACCTTGGTACCTGATGCAAAATAAAGAGGAAGCAGGTCAATAAAGCCTACAAAATAGTGGAAATTTTGAAAGTCTCAGAATTTCTCTTAAATTGGTCAAGATCTTCATTAGCACTCCAAAAGTCCACCTACCACGTTTCATCGCAATCAGACAAATCTAAGGCAGTGAACACAAGGAAACAATTTCTAAAAAATTAGCCTCTAGCACCCTGAAATGGACCCTGTAACTAGAGAATTCTTTTTGATGCATCAAATTGTTGTGAAACTACACTCATTGGATCTAGCATGGCCGAAAACCCCCATGGGTCAAGTTTCGGCATAATCGGGTACTTCAAAACAAAGTTATGGGTAAAATACCGAAAAGGGGTAGGAGACCATTATTCATGTGTGGCCACCCTGCACCAAAACACCATTAAAGGTAGCTATTTTCACAGTTATGGGCAGTGACTTTCAGGGCCTATATCTCACTCCATCCGAGTAGGATTGCGCTCAAATTTGATGAGCATTGGTCTCGTCAAGACGAGCATTTTGATATGTAGTACGCCCCGTAACGATAACCGAGCAGGGAGAAAAACTATAAAGAAGTAGTTGATTAGTGAAGAAAATTGTAGAAAATTCATCAGCAGAACGCCTCACTCGAGTGGCCAAATCATGGCGCTCGCGTACCCGATCGACACAAAATCAGTTGCATTATGTGCGTAATGTCTGAGGCTATCTTTGGTCCGAACCACATGTACGATGAATGGTTGCATTTCACAGACGAAGGCATCGAAGATTTCACCCAAATACTCAAGACAAAAAAATCTTCATCCGGATATGAAATCAAGCCATGCTTGTTGCAACGTGATCGTGATGGCATGCTTCATGTGGTTCAGCAAAGAAAAAGAAGAAAAAACAACGAGGAATGAGCGCACTCGCGATCCAAAGTTTTTAAGATTCATCTAAAATTCAAGTCCCATGATCGTGGCTCAATAACATGATTCATGACTCGAAATTGGTATCAAATTGATCGCCATGCCGAGCTCTACAAGAAAACAATTATCTTTTGATCCAACGGGCATCAGAGTCACCCCGGAATAGTCATGAAAGATGACTCAAGTTCTCGGGTAGCAGCAGGGACTCTTCTAGAATTCAACACATTGTTAGGCATGGGCAAAACAATCCTTTTGCACCCATTTTTAGAATTTCTTTTAATTCAATTAAATTGTAATTATCTTCAATTCTAGGAAATAGCGTTTACCCATGTTTGGGCCCACTTCTATATAAACATGCTAGACCAAATTATAAAGGCCCTTGGTTCAATTCTTGAATCAATCAATAAAGTTTCGATTTTTGCTTGAGTTCGTGGGTGTGTCTTGGAGGGAGAGAGGAGAGAGAAAAAAAGGTCAGTACCCCTAAGTAAGGTAGCTTTCTCTCTGCTTCCCTCTTTCTCTCGTCTCTATCTCTCTCTGTCTTCTTCTCATCTCTCTCTTCTCCTCATCATTATCTCTCTTCTTCTCATCTCTATCTCTCTCTTCTTCTCATCTCTATCTCTCTTTCTCTCTTTTACTCTTATTTTTATCTCTCCCTTCTCACTCCTCTCTTTCTAACGTAGTTGGTGATGCTCAGTGTCGCCTATATCCTTCTCTCCCCTATTTTCCTAAACACAGACGGTGATCCCTAGCGCCACCTGTGTCCTCACTTTCCTCTTCTCCTAACACAGTCGTTGATGCCCAGTGCTACCTGTGTCCTCTCTTTTCTCTTCTCCTAACAAAGCAGGTGATGCCCAGTGTCACCTGTGTCCTCTCTTTCCTCTTCTCCTAACACAAGCAGTGATGCCCAACGTTGCCTGCGTCCTTTCTTTCCTCTTTTCCTAAAGATAACCGGTGATGCTGAGTGCCATCTGTGTCCTCTCTTTCCTCTTCTCCTAACACAGTCGACGATGCCTAGTGCCGCTTGTGCCCTCTCTTTGCTCTTCTCATAACACAGCCGGTGATGCCCTTCAATGACTGTGTCCTCTCTTTCCTCTTTTCCTAAACACAGATGGCGATAGCGCTCCCTGTGTCCTCTCTTTCCTCTTCTCCTAACACAGTCGATGATTCCCAACACCACCTGTGTCCTCTCTTTCCTCTTCTCGTAACACAGTCGACAATACCTAGCTCCACTTGTGTCCTCTCTCTCCTCTTCTTCTAACACAGTCGACGATGCTTAGCACCATCTGTGTCCTCTCTCCCTTCCTTCTCTTTCTCCTATTCTTTCTATTCTCTTCTTCTGTTATATTATTTCTTATTTTCCCTCTATGATCTATTCTTTCGTTTGATTAAGAGGGGTCGAGATTATCCTTCTATGGTAGTCTTGTCATCTAGCCGAAATGTTGTTGTGCCAGAATTACTGTGCCCGCTTTACTGCCATGATAGACTAACCATTATGTCAAGCTAGTCAGTAACGGTATTGATGTCTAGTAGTAATTATGTTGAGCTGGTTTGAGTTACCCAGCTCATTTTTGTGCCATGTCAGGCCAATTACATACCAGCTTAGTCATTGTGTTGATCTCCCTACCTAGTCAAATTCTTCTCTGCCCCATCTTTCTTCTCTCATTATTCTCTTCTTCTTTTTTAATGTGTACGCTTGTGTACGTTCACTTGAAGGCAAGGTGAGGTCTGTTGACCTACCAATGTTATAACATTTGCCATATGTGTGTGATTGCAGAAAACGGGAGAATACATGCCAAGGGAGGCAATTCTGAACCAGTTTAACGATTGAGGGGCTTTCTTCGTGATCTAAGAGGGCGCCCACGCGAGCCAACTTGAGTAAGTCTGAAACCCACCTTAAACTTCTCTCTCATAGGTTGGTAATACCTACCCTTGTTCTTGAATGAGGTTCTCGAGAGAGCGATCTCAAAGTCCTGGGTCTCCCTGAAACCCCAGACACGTGCCGCCCGATCATTCTGATCTGGAGGGCGAGATAGAGGCACCTAACTAGCTTGGTGACTCCAATGGGGACTTATTACGCCTTACTCGAATCGTACTTGTTTGGTCAAGTTTCTCTTATTATTTTCTGTGTCCCCAGGGAGTAAGTTCCTCTAACTTCGTTCCCAACCTTTCTTTTGAGCAAAGACCCCAAGTCTTAATCTGGATTGGGGTGATGAGGGACCTAAAAGTCCTTAACTCCCCATCTCCTCGCTCTACTAGAACGTTCACCAAGCGACCTTGCATAGGCAGCACATATGTTGCCGCATGCAGCATCCACCCTGCCACTTGCTGAGGTACGCAAGAAGGCTGCTCAGTCCCTCTTTGCAACAGGCAAACAAGTTATCATTGCTCTTGTGGGTTGTTGTAAGGCGACCCCCCGCATTTCTGCACCACCACGAGTCTCTATCCGTAGAGGCTCAACACATCGAGGCGAAGAACTTACGGCCTCCACCCCTCACACACACCATAAGGCTCGTGGGTCACCCATTTGAGCAACATCTTGGGGCAACCCTTATGTTACCTCGAGTTAGCACTCAGGATCGGACCTCCCATGGCCAGGTCTTGTACATGCTGCTCATATGCATCTCAATGCTTGAGGCAACGCCATTCTTGTGCCAACCTGAGTACATAGGAGACGACCTTCTTGTCCTCTTACTCAGCACACGCAAGAACACCCCGTAAGAGTAGGCCTCCACCTATTCTCTTGCAGACACTTGCTTGCAGTTCTCGGCCTCCTAAGGCCAAACCACTTGCTCGAGCCTAGGCCCCCCAAGTCACCCATGATCCTTCTTCAAGGGGCACACACACGTTGCCATTTCAGACAGCCCCTTGCCCTCGACTCCGGCATTCTCATGGGTCAACTCTGCTCTTGCCTGCTCCTTATCAGAGCAAGCACCTTCAACCATGGTACTCGTAGACCTTCCCTAAGAGCACCATCTTGAACCAGCCCCCCATCATTTTGGTCGTGTCTCTGGAGCCCACAAGAGAGTTAGGGGTGAAGAACTGATGAAAGATCGAGTCATTCATCATCCCCGGCCCAAGATGACTCCATTTCATTGTCGCACTTGATGGAGACAGCTCTCTCTTGTGCAAGAAGAGCTGACCAGCCGCAGGCCCGAGCACAGTTTTGGCGTGGGGTCCATCAAACCTCAAAGCTAAACACGATAGAGGTTTGCGAATTCTCACCAAGGAAGTGTCCAAGGCAGTCAGGGCAACCAGCTTTGATGACCCTCTTCACCCGAACCCGTTCTACCCTCTTCTGATGACGAAGCTTGAAGAAAAGCTCCATGAGGCTGACACTAGCGTTAGTGTCGTAGATGACAACCCAGCCCATCAACAGCCACGGCCCCAAGACCGTCGAGAATCGGTCCTCACACGATCGACATACAAAATCGACTTCAGTCAGAGCATGCTGAGCAGACCAATCTGCCATGTGCAACTCATCAAGTTCATAATCCCTCAACTGCAACTAAGGCTAACCTCCCTGGAGAAAAAGTCAGTGTGATGGTTATAGACGAACCTGACTCCCAAGAAGACCACATGAACAAGTTTGAAGATATGGTGTGCACAATGATGGAGAAGATTGATCATATAGACACCGCACCACAATCAACTAACCATGAGGTCAATTCCCACCACTCAGATGGTGCACCTTCAAGGCTGCCCCTTCCCTCTGCCCCATAGTACAATTTCGTTCCTCACCCCGTCTCGTAGGCAGACATTGATGCTATGATAACTTGTTGCTCAAAGAACATACAAATCCTGGGGATGCAACGTGCAACGCCTTATCAAAGGCCATACCCTTCATACATTGATTAGGTCCTGTTTACCACAGATTACAAGAAAGGGAAATTTCCACTATTCAATAGAACCACGTCCCCCAATCAGCATATTTCCTGCATCCCTGCAGCATGTCGAGAAACAACGATAATGGGAAAATTCTTCTCCGTTAGTTTGTTGAAACCCTTGACGGCTCAGCTTTTCAGTGGTATGCTCGACTTGGGAGGAAATTGAGAAGTTGTTCGACCAATGTTCTATGAGGTCGAGAGAGAGGTTCAAACCATCGATCTTCTCACCTTGACTCAAGACCCCGATGATCCTATGGACTAGTTCATATCAAGATGGAGAAATTTAGCTGCTCGCCATCCCTATCCCATGCCGCAGTCCAAACATGCTTGCGGAACATGCGACCTAAAATTGCTCTACATGTCGAGGCCTCTCATTTGACTTCCATGTCATAGCTGATTTCTAAATCAGTTCCCATAGAAAGTCTGTCATGCTACCACGGCTGGTCACGACAACAGCCTGCAAGTTCTGGGAACAACCAGGGCAATGACAGCTCTCGGACTAACACCCGGGGCAGCCAATAAAAAGGGGTGATCTTTGCAGCCGTCACAGTCACTGATCTGAAGAAGGCTCCCTCCCAAACTTTGGACCTCTTCAAAGAGGTGAGCATAGTAAAGACAACTCCTCAATCAAGTCAGCAACAACAGCCGTACAATCGAGTACCCTCTCTAGAGAATCTTAATCGAGATGATTATTTCACCAAGCATAGGAACAAGGTCTACCCTTTGAGAAGGAATGGGTCCCTGCACTGTTCCAATTATTATTGGAACAGAATATGAATGAGTTTCCAAAAGCCAAGTTCCCTGATCAAGCTGGGCTCGATACTCAAGTAAATTATTGTGCCTATCATCGATTGATCAATCACCCCACAAATGACTGCTTCAAGCAGAAATATATCATTGAGGCCCTGATTTAGAATGGTCAGATAAAGCTTGAGGACTTAAAGAAGGCATTCGGGGCAGCAGAAGCCTCCCATGCAGTAACCGTCCAAGAGGAAGACAAAGTCCCTAGTATCCTTTGTGCCTTCTTTGTTACAATGCTTCAGGAAGGTCTAATCACACCAAAATAGGCAAGGCAACCCCGACATCTTGCTCAGAGGACTGAGGACCTTAGGTGCCAATATCACAAGATATGGGGCCACTACCTGTGAGAATGCAGCAATTTCCATGATATATTCATAAAGAAAATGCGGGAATGTCAAGTGTTTTACAGGGTCCCAGTAAATGATCCCCAAGCCACTGCTCCACTAGTGCAAGAAGATCTCCCAACTCAAGATCTTCCTAATAGTGATTCAGACTCTGTTGAACCCTCGACTTCCCAGCCATGGATAGTCCACCATGCGTGAAGTAGACTCAACTCGTTAAGACGAGAAGCAGTCTGCCAAGCTGTGGTCGTTCACAAGCCCAGTGAGACGAATCAAACACCACCATAGAAAACCAGAAGGAGACGGCCACCAAGAGCTGCTCGATTGAAAAACAAGACTACTCAACCTTCAGTTATGCAAGAATTTCTCATACCACTTTCCTCATTGCCAACCTTACTAGACGTCATACCTGCCATGATCCTTCTTCCTTCTCCATCCCATCAATAAGACATCCCCGAGTCATCCTCTCCTCAGAGCACGTCCAATGAGGGTGATGATGTCAAAAGCACTCCCCAATGTTTTAAGCAAGGGAAAGACCTAAAAGAACCCCTGCACACATCCAAGCCTGGTGACGATGTAAAACTCTGCCCAAATCAGTCCCCCACTTTCTATCCCTTCTCCTCCTTCTTCTTATGCTTCTCATCCTTTCTCTTCAATGTCTCCTGTAGGTACAACCTTGAAATGTCGAGACTTCGAAGCTCTTGACAGAGAATTTGAAGGAACAACATAAGCAGTACGCAATGGAAGCGGCTGAAAAAGACCCTGGCCTAGGCAATCGGATTCTTAACAATCGCTGATGCCCTGGAAGCTAAAGCCAAAGCAGAGCCATATTTTTCAATGAAGCATAAAAGATGAAGTTGAAAAAACCCTAGTGGCCCCATGAGCCCGAATTCAATCAGAGGCTGAGAGAATCAAGAGGGCAAAGCTTCTACTCTGATGAAGCTTGCCACATGGTACAAGTTTATGCAGTATCATCCAGTGCGGGGCAAATGTTGCAGATACCCGTGCAAAGACCGCGTAATTCGTATGAGGACACTTCTCGCCCTATAATTGTTGAATCTCAAATGCCCTGTAGACTCCAAGTAGAACTACTGTAGCTTGAGATGTAGTCCATGTTTATGGAAGATAGTGTTGTTCCTCAATTTTGGAAAGGTGTAGCAACTATGATCTACCTTGAAACTCTATCTTAGGCGGAGATGTCAGGGTCATGGGTCTCTGCACTTGAGGTCGATCAAAAGACCTCTGAAAGTAACGATGAAGAGTTGCAAGAGGCAATAGAAGAATGGGAAGAAGGCGGTCAAGCTACCGCTGAAAAACTCGAAGAAATAAATCTAGGGGATGAAGCCAACCCTAAGCCTACTTTCATCTCGACAAATATGTCTCCAGAAGAAAAATAAATTTCACTACTTTCTTGTGAGCAAACCAATACATTTCTGCTTGGCATTACCATGAGAAGCCTGGTTTAGACCCTCAAGTCGCCATTCAACATCTCGGCATTGATCCGACTGTGAAACCTGTTAAGCAGAAATCAAGGAGGTTTAGGCCTGACCTCAAAATGCAGATAGATGCCGAAGTGACCTAGCTCAGACAAGAAGGTTTCATCGATGAAGTCAAGTACTCGAAATGGCTAGCAAATGTTGTTCCAGTCAAGAAGAAGAATGACCAAATCAGGGTTTACATTGACTTTTGTAACTTGAATACCTCTTGTCCCAAGGATGTCTTTCCGTTACCATTCACCGAGATGCTCATTGATTCTACGGCTCACTGTCAAGTCTTCTCCTTCATGGATGGGTATTCTGGGTATAATCAGATATGGATGGCATCTGAAGATGAGGAAGCCACTGCGTTCTTAACTCCAAAATGGGTCTTCTGTTATACAATGATGCCTTTTGGATTAAAGAATGCTGGTGCCACATACTAGAGGGAAATGTTGACCATATTTAGGGACATGATGCACAAAGAGGTGGAGTGTTATGTAGATGACTTGGTGGTGAAATCTGAGGAGAAAGACACTCACATGAGAGACCTTGAAAAGGTATTCAAGCGACTCCGTCTTCATCGACTTAAAATGAACCCACTAAAGTGTGCTTTGGTGTGCATTGGGGAATGTTCTTGGGGTTCATTGTCAGACATCGAGGGATTGATGTTGAGCCAGTAAAGATTAAGGCGATCCAAGAAATCTCGTCACCAACTACACTGCAAGAACTGTGTTCTCTTCAAGGACAGCTACCATACATCCGCAAGTTCATCTCAAATCTCTCAAGTCATTGTAAACCCTTTATACACCTGCTAAAGAAGGATACTCCATTCATTTGGGATGAAGCATGGCAAGCAGCCCTTGATGACATCAAGCAGTATTTGCTCAATCCTCCAATACTTTCTACATCAGTGTTGGGAAAACCTCTCATCCTATATGTGACTGCTTTAGACGAGTCACTCAGAGCATTGTTAGCACAAAATAATGATGAGGGAAAAGAAACGACACTTTATTATCTCAGCCGCAGGATGCAAGGGGCCGAGAATAATTATCCCCCAATAGAGAAGATTTGCTTGGCCCTAATCTTTGTAGTACAAAAACTCTGCCATTACTTGCTTGGTCATGAAGTGAAACTCATATCAAAAGCAGATCCTGTAACATGTCTCATGACACGCTCCTGCTTGTCAGGGCACCTTGCTAAATGGAAATTATTGCTGATGGAATTTGGCATCACGTATGTCCTCTAGAAGGCCATCAAGGGCCAGAGCTTGGCTGATTTTATTGCAGCACATCCCGTACTGGTACAAACTCCGTTATCGAGCGACCTCCTTGACGAAGAAGTGTTATGTGCTCATGCGTGGGAATTATACTTCGACAGAGCCTTCCAATCAGACCGAGGAGGCACCGGAGTAATATTCCTGACTTTAAAAGGAGAAGTATTTCCACTTTCTTTCTCGCGCTTAGGCCGGTTCTCATAATGAGGCAGAATATCAGGCCCTGATAATAGGGTTGGATTTCGACCTCCACTTGGAGAAGCTCAAGATCTATGACGACTCTGAGTTAGTTATCCAATAGCTCAAAGGGATCTATGACGTGAGGAAAAACACTTTCAAGCCTTATCATGATACTGTAAAATCGTATATGGCTCAGTTTGAGGACGTATCATTGAGTCACATCCCCAGCAGGCTAAACGCGCAGGCTGATGCACTTGCAAAACTCGGGGCTAGAATTCAATTATCCTCATCAGGACCCACGCTTGTCTGGGTAGCAGAATCGAGACACATTGCACTATGATTCGAGGTAGACACAGATGATGAGAGAAATATCTTCCCTGAGTGCCCTCCTTATCTACTCGGAGCACTTCTATCAGCTAAAGAAGTAATCAAGACTGAATAAGAAATGGTACGACGTCATGGAGCTAAGGTTCAAAACCAGCAACTGGAGTTGTTCGACTCAATGTGCGTGGAAATTGAATAGGAAGAAGATTTGAGAGAGCCCATCACTAGTTTTTTAGAACATGGTAGACTCTCGAAAGATCGTGATGAGTGCATCAGTGTATGTCGCATGTCTACCAAGTATACCCTCCTTGAAGGAGATGCTCTCTTTAGACGGTCATTTGATGGTATTCTTCTTAGATGTGTGGACGTGTAAGAGTTAAATAAAGTGTTAGAAGAGGTACACTGAGGCATTTGTGGACTACACCAGTCCGATCCTTAGCTCTATGAGTGGATACGCAGATTGGGGTGTTATTGTCCTTCCATGATCGCTGATTCCTTAAACTATGTTAAAACGTGTCAGTTATGCCAAATGCATTCAAGTCTTGTTCATAAACCTCCAGAGCCATTACACCCTACAGTGGCGTGATGGCCCTTCTCACAATGGGGTATGGGCATTGTACGGCCTATTTGCCCTCCTTCAGTGATGGGTCATGTCTTTATTCTAGCTGCAATAGATTATTTCTCTAAGTGGGCTGAAGTGCTGCCCCTTAAGCAAGTTCCTTGGACAACAGTAGCCAACTTCGTCCGACATCACATTATATATCAGTTTGGGGTGCCTAATCAAATTATCTCGAACAATGGCCCCCAATTTCGAAGTCATCATATTGATCGCTTGGTTAACTAGTTTGGTTTTGAATGGAGATACTCGCTTATGTACCACCCTAGGGCGAATGGCTTGGCTGAGGCCTTCGATAAGACTCTGTGCAACATTTTACGAAAATTGGTATCAAAGATGAAGAAGAACTGGCACGAGAAGCTTCTTGAAGCACTGTGGGCTTATCGTACTACTACACGAAATGCTACCGATTCCACTCTTAATCTCTGGTCAATGGGGGCGAAGTTGTTTTACCTCTCGAAATTCAAATCCCTTCACTACGAGTTGCTATACATCAAGGACTAATCGAAGATGAGAGAGTTAAACTTTGGTACCAAGAATTGAATGCACTCGATGAAAAGAGGTTAGAGGCTCAACAGAACCTCGAACTCAAGGGAGAATGAAGAGGGCTATTAACAAGTCTGTTAGAGTTCACTCATTCACCCGTGCCAATCTAGTTTTAGCTGTCAAGAGGCCGATTGTTCTGCATGGACATCGTAAAGGGAATTTTGAACCTAAGTGGGTTTATACTCAAGAACGTCTCTCCAAATGGAGCTTACATACTAGCACATATTGATTGAGAGGATGCAATGCCCCCTATCACTGGGCGATACCTAAAGAAGTACTATCCATGATACACATTCAAGAAAAGAGACTCAACGCAAATCAATCAATACAGCCCAAACAAACGCTAACTCTTTTTATTGCGATAAAAAGGAATTGCAAGTTACAAGCCAAGAAGCCCATTTGAAGTTAGCGTCGGCTATGTCTTCCAAAGGCTAGTGCCGACTACATTATTAGCTCCCAGCGTCGGTTGTATCTGCTGAGGCTGAGTGTCGGTTGTGATTTTAACCCCCCAGCATTGGCTGCCATTTGAGGATCAGCACTGGCTGTGTTAGCATCGGTTGTGTCCAGCACCGGCTGCTTATCCTAAGTCAGCCCCGGCCGTGTTCTTTACCGTGGCTATTTACCTCCCGGTGACTTTTTGTTTCTACGCATCTCCTCAATTCCTAAGACCCCTCATTTTCAATGCATTAGGCACTTCACCACCTCGAGGATTACATCATTTTTGAGGCAAACCGTTCGTCTTCCTGCAACCATTTGCCTTCCCTCTAGCAGTCTAGCTTCAGTGACTGTCTGTTCCCTAACCCTTCGTTTTCTCACTGGAATTCCCCTGCCACTGTTGGAAAATTGCTAAAGCTAGTGGAAAAGCCCTTGGGCAGAGCACTGCTACAACTCTCACCTCCTCCTGCCTCCACTAGAAGCCTCGAAAGTCATGGCTGGAGCTCTCCTACTTCTCGGAAACCCCCTGTGCTGACCGAGAAACTCTTGCTAGTCTAATGAAATCTTGCCTCCTTCTCTGTGGGTGTCTCCTTGTTCGACCGGAACCTCCCCAGCTTGCTAGCAAAGCTCCTAATAACTCTTGTTGGAACACCAACTGTTTGCTGGAGCTTCCAACAGGAACCCTCTTCTCATCGTTAAATTGTTTTTACTTAAGTCCTTTTTACGTTCTGTGAAAAGTAGTGGAAATGGGGTTTTACCTCGTTATACAGCCAACATTTTCCCCAAATGCCCATTGCAAATTGGGAATCCCAGCTGCATCCTAGAAGGTCAAACGACGATGGGCCGGGTCAGGCTTTGACCTAGGGCCCGAGGCTAGTCTCATCGCCACTTGTAAAATCTGATCCCAATAGAGCCTAGGATCGGGACAAGCTCAGGTCAAGGCCCGAATACTAATCTACACCCATCGCCGGCTGTGTTGTTCAAACTACCCTACGCCGGCTGCATCCTCAGTAACCCTAGCATAGGCTAAGTCCTCAGTAACCTTAGCGCTGGCTGAGTCCTTAGTACCCCTAACGCCGACTGTGATTTTAGAAGCTCATCGCCGGCTGTGCTTAAGAGATAGCACGGGTTGTCCTCAATGCTTGCTATGATAAAAAGATAGCACAGATTTTTCTCGGCGCCAGCTGCATTTTTATCAAACCCAACGCCTCCTAAGTGTTTAAGGAATTATGGTCGCTGCGCCTGACGCCGGCTATATTTTGAAAATTCTATTGTCGCATACTCTAAGCCGAAGCCGTGTGCGTTCTATTACTATTATCCTTAACTGTGACTAATTATCTCGAGCAAAGAGGAACTAGGTCTCTCAAACTCAGGTCATGACTTCTCATCCCCAGCAGGAGAGTCATACTCGTACTGCAGCTTATTAGCCCCAGTGGGTCTGCCTCACACCTAGTTATTCTATCTTGAAGGATATAAAGGACCCACATTTGTCTCGTTTTTTCCAATGAAGTCGGTCTTCTCATCTGAGTCTCTTGCAGGGTTTAATCATTTCATCCCCAATAAGTCACACGTACCCTCCTAATCCCCAACAAATTTTGCCACTCCTCGTAGGGCCACTATCTCCATCAAAAAGTCTCTCTACTTGTGTATAGCCTTAACAATTTTATCCCCAGGGGGTCAGATTGGTATCAACATTTCTATTCCCCATGGAGCTTCACCAACATGGCGATCCACACAATGGTCCAAACTATATGACCTTAAACTATAGTGGAGGTCTAGTTGCACGACCTTAAAATGCATAGTCCAAGCCGCGAGACCATAAACCTCATAGCCTCGGTCTGTGTAGCATGACCTTAAACTACACAACCACGGTCTAGTTGCACGACCTTAAACTTCTTTGTCCAAACTATATGACCTTAAACTGTAGTGGAGGTTTAGTTGCACGACCTTAAATTGCATAGTCCATGCCGCAAGACTCTAAACAGTACGGTCCAAGCTATATGACTTTAAACTATTGTACACATCCTAATCGCATTACGTTAAAAGGCTTAACACCACGATCCAAACTATATGACCATAAACTGTAGCGGAGGTCTAGTTGCACAACCATAAACTGCATGGTCTTAGTTGCATGACTTAAACTGCATAACCACGGTCCAAGATATGTGACGTTAAACCATAGTGCATGTCCATGATGGTAAACTGCTTTGCACAGGTCCCGGAGGTGTCACGATAAAATCGTGTCTAGATACGCACACACACCTGTTACGTGCATCTTGATGCACGTCTTCCCTAACTGATCTGTTCGTGCATGTGCACCACCTTCACTACCTCCTCAGTGAGGCCATTCATTTCACCATCCTCCACCATTCCCCAGTGAGTCTCACCCAAACTAAAAAAAACGACGAACCATTCCGCCACATATACTCGTCGTATGTTTGTGTCTCACCATTTGCCACTCACCTTTCATACAACATCCATCTTTCATAGGTAGCCTCGTGCCATCTCCCCAAGAGTGAGCTAAAACCACTATCATACTCATTCCATGGCCTCTACAGACTGCAATCCATCTCCACTATGGTCCAGCTTTATGACCTTAAACTGTAGTGCACGTCCTGACCGCATGATGTTAAAATGCTTCGCATAGGTCCCGAGGGCATGACCCTAAACACGCCTTCACAAAATTTTTATTATAATAACAAGCATGCTGTATACCTGGTCAAGGGAACACCATGAGTAAAAATGACAGACGGGCATGGTCATGAAACCCTTAGTAAAAGAGTTCCGTGAATAAAAGTCGGGCATGGTAAAAACCCGAAAGGGTATCATGAGTAAAAATGTAGAATAAAGAATGGACATGACTGAAAGGTCATGGGTAAAAGAGCCCCAAATAAAAAGGAAGTTGGTGAAAACCGTCTCTAAGATGTCGCTTCCCAAGTTCAAGTGAAAATCTGCAAAGGATGCTTGGACCAATAAACCAGTTGATGCAACACTCACCTAAACAGTTGGCTTCAGCCCACACTAAAAAAAAATCCTTGATGTCACTATACCAAGACCCAATAAATACGAGCTTCAAGGAAAATATTCCAACAGCCTCAATCTAATCGCAAAAAGGACTTGAAAGATAGAATACTGGCCAAGATGGCAAGACAAGTCTCATGAGGAAGAACATTACTCCCACGAGGTCTTAAACACACTCTAAAAATGCTAAAAGCCACTACAAAGGCAAGAAACTGACAATGCCAAGATGAACCTTCTAGAGACTTCAGTCTGGCATTCCACATTTCCCTCTAGCTGACAGGCCTAGACTTTCAAGACCAGCTAACAAAATGCCACCGACTGGACCTGGCAGACAGGGCCCACAGAGGTATCCTTACTATCAAAAGCAAACTTGGTGTAGCAGCAAACAACGCCAACCAAAGGCTCTTCAGCAAACCATCAAGCAAATCATTCTGATAAACCAAGAGGTGCCCCGAGAAGGCTAAGTCAGCCATGAATTTTGACCTACTATGTAACGCCTTGCAAGCAGTGGGTAGGGGTTATACCCAAAGCTGATCACTTCAATAAACTGAGGTACCTACCTGCCAAGGAATAAGTGGTGCATGATGCAGATGA
This sequence comes from Amborella trichopoda, assembly GCF_054954075.1. NCBI lineage: Eukaryota > Viridiplantae > Streptophyta > Magnoliopsida > Amborellales > Amborellaceae > Amborella > Amborella trichopoda. The sequence continues at coordinate 34,743,185 of NC_142337.1, read as the reverse complement.
GCACCAACCAAAGGATCATTTGTTGCCTATCCAAGACAAAGAAACACAAACCAAATGGGAATAATGCCCTTCGACATGGCACTCAATTACCAGACAGGCATGATTCTGACTAACGAGGTCCATAGAAAATTCTCAACTTTAAAATCGTAAACAGTCCACACGAGGGTGAGGACTTGATAAGATCCCTCAAAAAAGTCTCTTCTCCCCCTAAAGTCTCCACAGACGGACCTACGAATGATGCATCCCTACGTCGGAGCATTCTGTTTGCAGCATTGTGTGAATCTCCTTGGCGTTCTCGTGGTCCTGTGGCTATAAAGAAAAAAAGTAATACAGTCATAGGAAATTTTCTAAATTTCATTCTTATCACTTCTCTTGAAGCACACCATTCGGTGGGGCAAGCTGTTTGAACGCATTTTCTAGCACCTTAGTCCCTAATGCGGAATAAAGAGGAAGCAGGTCAAAAAAGCCTACAAAACAGTGAAAATTTCGACAGTCTCAGAATTGCCCCAAAATTGGTCAGGATCTTCAGCAACATTACAAAAGTCCACCTGCCAAGTTTCATCCTAACCGAACACAACGAACACAAAGAAACAATTTCGAAAAAATTTGCCTCTAATACCCTTAAATGGACCCTGTAACTAGCATATATTTTTAGATGCGTCAAATTGCTGTGGGACCACTACCATTGGATTTGGTACGGTTGAAAACCCCCATGGGTCAAGTTTTAGCTTAATCGAGTACACCAAGACAAAGTTATGGGTAAAATACCAAAAAGGGGTAGGCCACACACTATTCTCGTGTGGCCACCCTGCACCAAAACACCTTTAAAGTTGTTCGTTTTCACAGTCATGGGCAGTGACGTTTGGGGCCTATATCTCATACGATTTGAGTCGGATCGTGCACAAATTTAGTCAGTGTGTTCGTCTCCTCAAGACAAGCATTTTGATATGTGGTACCCCTTGTGGTGGTGCCCCAGCAAGGAGAAAAACTGGAAAGAATTTTCTGATCTTTGAAGAAATTGCAAAAAAATCAGCAGCAACACGCCGCACTCAAGTGGCCAAAAATCATGGCGCTCAGATATCCGATCGACACAAGACCAAGTGCATTGTGTGCGTAAGGTCTGAGGTTACCTCTGGTCCAAGCCTCGCATACGATGAACGGTTGGATTTCGTACACGGAGGCATCAAAGCTGTTATAAATTCTGGCAACCGGATTTCAAGACTTCGGCAAAAAACTCAAGACAACAAAATCTTCATTCAGACACGAAATCGAGCCGCGCTTGTTGCAACATGATCGTGACGACTTGCTTAGTGTGTTTTAGTGAAGAAACAAAAGAAAAGACATCGAGGAATGAGCGCACTATCGATCCAAATTTTTTAAGATTCATCTAAAATTCAAGTCTCATGATCCTGGCTCAAAAACATGATTCATGGACCAAAAACATGATTCATGGCTCGAAATTATTATCAAATCGAACGCCATGCCGATCCTTATAAGAAAAAAAATTATCTTTCGATCAAACGGGCATCAGAGCAACCCCGGATCAGTCAGGGTCACGCAAGTTCTCGGGCAGCATCAGGGACTGTTTTGGAATTCCACGCATTGTTACGCAGGGGCAATGCCTAGCACCACCTGTGTCCTCTCTTTCCTCTTCTTCTAACGTAGCCGGTGATGCCCAACACTGCCTGTGTCCTCTCTTCCCTCTTCTTCTAATACAACATGCGATACCTAGTGTTGCCTGTGTCCTCTCTCTTCTCTTCTTCTAACATAGCCGACAATGCTTAGCGTCATCTGTGTTCTCTTTCCATTCATTCTCTTTCTTCTATTCTTTCTGTTCTCTCCTTCTCTTAATTTATTTCTTATTCTTCCACTATGATCTTTGTATTTTCCGTTATTCTTTTGTTTGATTAAGAGGGGTTAAGATTAGCCTTCTAAGGTATTCTTATCGTCTAGCCGTAATGTTGATGTGCTAAAATTACTGTGCCTGCTTTACTACCACAACAGACTAACCATTACGTCGAGCTAGTCAGTATCGGTATTGACATCTATTAGTAATTCTATCGAGCCGGTCTAAGTTCTCGAGCCCGTTTTACTGTCACGTCAGGCCAATTATCTACCAGCTTAATCATTGTGTTGATCTTCCGGCCTGCTCAAATTCTTCACTCCCCCATCTTTCTTCTCTCATTATTTTCTTCTTCTAGTTGAATGTGCACGCTTATGTACGTTGACTCGAAGGCAAGGTGAGGTTTGTTTACCCTCCTGTCTTATAACATTCGCCATTGTTGGAAGATATTGTTCATCATCATGGGGCCGCCGCTCAATAAAAGTCTAGCAAACAGTGGAATCCTGACAATCTCAGAATAGCCATGGAACTGGCCAAGATCTCCATGAGGACTCTCAAAAGACTCTTACCAAGTTGTGTCGCATTCCAACATGTCTATAGCAGTGCAGACTAGAAATTTTTCTGGCAAAATCGGCCTCTAACACCCTGAAGCAGACCTTATAACCAGAGCTACATTCTTGGTGTCTCAATTTGGTGTGGGACCACCGCCATCTGATTCAGCATGACTGAAAACCATCAGGGGTCAAATTTCAGCTCGAATTGACACTCCGGGAAGAAGTTATAAGCAAAAGAGGGAAATAGGAGAAGCTGCACACTATTCCAGTTTGGCCACCTCGCAACTCTACACCATTGATGGGACGGTCATGAGCAGTGACTTTCGACACTTATATCTCACTCTTCTCAATGTCGGATCACATTCAAATTTGGTGAGCATGTTTTTTGCATAGAGACGAGCGATTCGATATGTGGTACGCCCCGTGCCGATACCTAAGCAAGAAGAAAAGTCAGAGAGAAGTTGCTGATCCGTGAAGAAAGTGTAGGAAAATTCAGCAACATCGTACCTTACTCGAGTGGCCAATCCCAATCGATGCGAGACCAATTCCATCATGTACATAAGGTCTCGAGCATATCTTACTTGAACCCCATACATGATGAACAGTCAAATTCTACACACGAAGCCGACGAAGCCACTGCAAATTCCATAGCTGGAATTCCAGATTTCGACCAAAATTCCAAGGCTGCAAAGTCTTCGTTCGGGCACTGAATCAAGCTGCGTTTGTTGCCCCCCAATCGTAACGGCATGCTCAGGGTGTTATAATAAAGAAATCATTGAAACACATTGAGGAAGGACCACTCTATAGATCCAAAGTTTTAAGATTTCAAGTCACATGATCGTGCACTAAAAATACGATCCATGGATCGAAGTTGGTATCAAATTGATCGTCATGCCGAGTCCTACAAGAAAACAATCATCTTTCGATCAACCGGGCATCAGAACGACCACGGATCATCCATGCAAGATCACTCAAGTTCTAAAGCAACACAAGGACCGTTCTAGAATTCTACAAATTATTGAGAAGGGGTAAATCAGTCATTTTGTACCCTATTTTCTAATTTCTTTTAATTCAATTTAGCTTAATTTCTAGCAATTAGGGTTACTTTTGATCATCCACCCATGTTTAGAGCAAATTCTACATATACGTACCATCATTGTATGCATCAGAGGACTCAACCATTCACAAAAGAGAGAGTCTTTACTTAATACAGTTTCACTTTCTTCTCATTGTTGTATCACGTTTGAGAGAGAGAGTAAGGTGAGAGAAACTTTTAACCAATACCCCTAGGTTCAAGGTAAATTTTTTCTCTTTTCCTTTTCTTTTCTTCTTTTCTCTCTTCTCTTCTCTCTTCCTCCTCCACTCCGCTTGAGTTTGCCTAAGAGGCCATGCACGGCAGTGGCAGTGTCGTGCATGACTCTTCAATGATCTCACAGGTCGCGCATGGCGATGGCAGTGCCATGCTTGAGCTCTACTTCCCCTCTATCTTCGTCTCTACCTCCCGATGAGACTTGTAGATGGCGCTGCTCATCGCCATCCGTTGATGTATCCTCAACGGCTAAGCTAGGAACGTGCACAGCGAAGCCCATTGTCGTTTGCGGGAGCTTCACCTTGACGTAAGACTATTGCAGACGACTATGTCCATCGCCGTCCCCAAAGAGGTCACGATAATACCCATTGCTGCGTGCAGACTCCTTGTGTGCCTCCTTGTGCCCATCACTTTGCACCTCAAAAAAGTTATCCTCATGCGCCTTGTTAGGAGTCATCGCCTCGACAAGGGATGTGTTGCTTCCTCGCATTGCCAATGGCAAGGCTCATTGCCATTCGTGGGCTTCCTCTCATATTCCATGACCGCCACCATGTGCCTCACGGGAAGCTATCGTCGTGAGCCTCATTAGAAGCCATTGTCTTCTATAAGGGACGCGACGTCTTTTCATGATGTCAACGATGAAACTCATTGTCATCTGGGTCCTTCCCCTTCCGCCATCTCGCGCTCTTTCTCTTCGTCCCCTTTTTGTCTCTTCATTCTTTTCTCCCCTTACTACATTCAGGGTAGACTTAGCCTAACGCCACAATATCGATCTCGGTTTAGAGTAGTATTGACGTAGTGATGGTCTTGAGAACATGCCCGTCTTGGTACCACTCTGAGTTGGTAGCTTTCCGGCTGTCATGCTAGTCTCGCCCCTTCGTCAAGTTTTCTTTTCTTGTCTCTCTTTATTGGAATCCTTCCATTTCATCACTCCCTCATATGAGCATGCGATGCCCTGAGACAAGGGTGGGTCTCTTCGACCCACTTGCCTCACATAATAGTGTTATGCAGAAAACAAGAGGATTACAGGTCAAGGGAGACGATTCTGAACTAGCTAAAGCAGCTAGGGGGCTTTCTTCGTGACCTCAGAGGGTGCCCATATGAGCTAGCTTGAGTAAGAACCGCACCCATTTAAATTCCTCTCTCATTGGTTGGTATACCTATCCTTTCTCTTTAGCAAGGTTCTAAGATAGCGATCTCAAATCCCGGGTCTGTTAAAAACCTGCGGGAAGTGTTGTCAGATCATTTAGATCCAGAAGGCAATATCAAGGCACGTAACCATCCATATGTGTGTGATTGCAAAAATAGGAGAATACAGGCCAAGGGACATGATTCCAAACTAGTTTTACGATTGGGGGGGTTTCTTCGTGATCTAAGAGGGCTCCCACTCAAGCCAACCGAAGTAAGTCCCGAACCCACCTTAAATTCTTCACTCATCGGTTGGTAATACCCACCCTTGTTATCAAACGAGGTTCCTGAGAGAGCGATCTCAAAGTCTTGGGTCTCCTTGAAACCCAAGACACGTGCCACCCGATCATCCTAATCGGGAGGGCAAGATCGAGGCAGCTAACCAGCCCATGGTGTCAGTAGACCACATGATGGTCCAAAAGATGAAACTATTGGAAGATGCGGTAGAATGACACCCAGTTCTTTCCCTTGATGATGAACAAATAACAATTTCATGTTTAAGAGTAGAGCCCCATCTATTTTAGCAAATCCAGGTAGCACTAAAGGAAGATCCTCAGCTCATGAAAATTCTCGAGGAAATAAAGGCAAAAGGAAAAGAGGATTTCACATGGGGTGATGATGAAATACTAAGATTTAAACGTTGAGTTAGTGTCCCCAACAATGAGGAAGTAAAAAGGACTATTTTGGAAGAGGCACATTACTCCCGTTATACGATACATCCAGGGAGCACAAAAATGTATCAGGATTTAAAAAGAGTGTTATGATGGAATAATATGAAGAAAGATGTAGCACAATTTGTTTTTAAGCGTTTGACGTGTCAGTAAGTGAGGGTTGAACATTAGAAGCTTGCTGGACACTTACAGCCCTTACCGGTGCCGGAATGGAAACTGGAGCACATAGCCATGGATTTCGGGTCTGGCTTGCCTAGATCAAGTTTGGGGCATGATAGTGTTTGGGTTATTATAGACCGACTCACTAAAGCTACTCATTTCTTACCGATTCGCACTTCCTATACCTTGGACAAGTTGGCCTAACTTTACATCAAGGAGATAGCAAGACTTCATGGGGTGCCTATTAGTATTGTATCCCACAGAGACTCTAGATTTACTTTAAGGTTTTGGAACAGTCTACAGTTTTCCATGGGGACCAAACTTACTTTCAATACAGTTTTCCAACCCCAAACTGATGTTTAACCAAAGAGGACCATTCAGACCCTGAAAGATATGCTAAGGGTCTGTGTCACAAATTAGGTGGGAAATTGTAAAGATCAATAATAAGGGCCACAGTTTTCTCTCAGTTAAGTGATCCGCACGGGAAGGAAAAATGAGGTAGAGGCCTAACACCGATTGAAGCAGTGCCGACTGTCTAAAGGAAACTCAGCGCTGGATGTGTAAAAGGAAAATTAGTGCCGGTTGTGTAAAGGAAACTCAACACTGGCTATGTAAAGGAAACGCAGCGTCAGCCGTGTAAGAAGAAAATGCAATCCTGGCTGTGTAAGAGGGAAACACATCGCCGGTTGTTAAGAAGAGAATGCAGGGCCGACTGTGTAAGAGGAAAACGTAGCGCCGGTTGTGTAAGAGGAAAATGCACTGCCGACTGTGTAAGAGGAAAATGCAGCACCGGTTGTGTAAGAGGAAAACCCAGCACCAGCTGTGTGAGAGGAAAATGAAGCACCGGCTATGTAGGAGAAGTGGTAGCGCTGGCTATGACCCAGTGTTGTCTGTGAGATGAGAGCAAGAAAGAGCAGCACCGAGAGCATCTTGGTCAAACATACGGCCGCTGCCTACGTCAGCGTTGGTCTGTATGTGTCAGAGCCACATGTAATTGTGTCACCCACAGTGAATCCCACCAACTGTGGGTACTTAAGCCCTCCCCCTCTCCTTTGACGACCAGTTCCCTCTTTCTACCTTACTCTCTCTTCTCTCCAAGGAGCTCACTGTGGCCCCTTGAAGATAGCCAACATGTCAGGGTGGAGGAGGCTAGAGAAAGCTGCTGAAAGAGATTGAAGACACCGTGAGAGTCAAGGTAAGTGGGTTTAGCTTCTATGAATTCATAGTTTATGTAAAGAACAAATATTTGTAATCAGTAAGATGAGAGAATGAAGAATGTGAAGTGTGAAAGGGTTAAGATGAGATTAAAATTTCAGTTCTTGTGCTTCTCAATGCCATGACTGTTTTTGCCACATTTATGATCCTTTCTATTTATGGAAACTCATGAAATGGCTCATTAGGAGCTTGCTAACAAGAACAAGGTTCCATGCCTCATGAAATATTAAGTGTTCTTTAAAAGCATGTTAATTTGAGAATAAAAATTTGCAGAACTGTGACTGTGTTGCATGAAACTATTTGATGGCTAAATGGCATCCAAATGGGACCAAATCGGCCTCGAATGAAAGGCACGTATGTCTACTTTAAGTCTACTTTTATGTCATGATAAAATTTCACATGGATAAAAAGATATGGGTTAAAATGTCGAGGCATGACACTGCTCATAGTCGCTGCTATTTCTATCAATTGTGGCCCTCTTTGGGCAATGTTTTTGGCCCAAAAAATGGTGTCAAAAAATAGTGAAAAGACCGCCATTAGAAAGATCTGTGAATGTACTCAAACTTGCATGTTTTGAGGTTTTTGAAAGTCCACATGGATTTTGAATTATAACCCAAAATTTGCAAATAAGTCGTTGTGCACTATTGCAGAGAAGATTTCAAGGAACTAAGGCTCACCTTGTGCTGAGCTATTGAACCCATCAAATGGCACCCAAATTCCTTCAAATCATTGTTTTTGAAAGGTCTGTGTAGTAGCTTAAAATTTCATGTTTGAGGCATCCCTAAATTGCCCCTAAATCGGGAGCCACGCCCTCACAAAGAGGGGCAAGTCACTGTTACTTATCACTGCATTAATTGCATGCCCATGTGACACTAAGTTGTCTTAATATATGATAAATGTGAATACCAAATGATAAATCTCATGCGAATGCCATAAAGATATGTGAATGATGCCATATAACTGCATTGTGTGAGGAAAAAGGGGGTCACAAGCGTAATATTGATGAAATGAGTTCATAATGAACGCCAAATGCTGTTGAGAAGACTTATGTGTAAATGCCCTGTAAAAGCTTACGAAATAAATATATTTTGCTAAATGCTATGATGTTACGATCAAGTATGATTCATCAGTATGAAACATTAACTGATGAGAATGTGATTCATTCGATTCAAGGCATTGAATGGCCACTGCTTATATTGATGTTGGCGAATTCGCGGTGGGACACTCACCTGTAGTGGATACTGTGATGAATGACCACTGCTTATATTGATATTGGCCACTATGCGGTGGGACACTCACCAATAGTGGATACTGCTATGATATTGCTTGCTACGTGATGAGGCCCTCATCGGTAGTAAGGAATGTGATGTCGGCGTATCCCCTAACCTGTATAAAGATAGGAACGTATTGAGGGAGAGGATAGAGGGTCGCAACTAACCAGCTTGGAGACTCCATTGAGGACTTACTACCCTTAATCAGTTCGTCCTTGTTTGAACAGTATCCTCTTTTACTTTCTGCATTAATTTTAATGGCACTTAGGTTGTTCAACCCATTCATCCGAGTCAGAAACTTCCTTAGCCCCGCACTCATCGCTGTCTCAGGGAAGCAAAATTGCTCAAGCTTCCTTCCCTACTCTCCTTCTGAGTCAGGACTCACAGTCCGGCTCACAGGTTCTTACTTGGGTTAGCACGAGAAGGGACTTAAAAGTCCAAAACTTCCCCCTTCCTCCGCTTGGTGGATCCTCCACCAAGGCCTCATGCATCGGTGGCACGTCTACCACCGCACACAGCATGCACCCTACTATTGGCAAGTCTCTTGCTGGTCCTATTGCTGGAGCATGCCAGAAGGCTGCCCTAACTGCTTTCGCGGGTGGCAAGCAAGTTGGTGTCGCTCCTGAGGTTCACCATAAGGCAACCCCCCATACTCTTTAACCACTTTGAACCTCCGAGCTTAGAGGCTCGGGACACCAATGCCGAGACCCTGCTGCCTCCACCTTTTGTTCACATCCGAGGGCTCATGGTCCATCCACTCGAACCACACCTTGGGAAAACCCCCACGTTGCCTTTGAGCTCGCATCAAGGGCTAAGCCTTCTTGGGCCGAACATTGCGTGTACCATGCAATCGCTTTCCACAGCTTGGGGCGGCATTAGCTCTATGCCACCTCGAGCACACGAGGGTCGACCGCTTTGTCCTCGCTGCCAGCACATACGGATCCACTCAGTGAGAGATGAGCCTCCACCTCATCCCTCACAAACACAAGCTTGTGGGTCTCGACCTCCTAAGGTCGAACTAATTGATCAAGCCCGGGTTGACCGCCAATTCACTCAGACGGCTAGCCCTAAATATGCACACGCATCGCTTTCGCAAGTTCCTCCCCAGTCTAGACTCAGGCGGATTCATGAACCAGCTATTTTCTCTATCGCTCGCCCTACACTAGGAAAACACGTTGAGCCATGATACTCAAAGGTCTTCCCTAAGAGTACCATCTTGAGCTAGCCTCAGGTTAGCCGTGCACATGAACCCCACAAAGGTACTCTTGGCAACGACCTGATGTCAGACAGAGGCCTCTAACCTCCATGGTAGAAACCCAGGCTGCCTTCTGTCCTTGGACCCCACTCCTTACTCCAACTCATAGACATGGCCCTTACATGTTCAAAGTAGGAGGGGCAGTCCAGGTCGTAGGCTCGAATCTGGAATGAGTTTCATAGCCCTCTCAGGGTTAACTAGAAGAGAGGTCTTCAGATGCTGACCAAAGAAGCCTCGAAGGTAGTTGAGGTCATCACCCTCGATGACCTCCTGCCTCGTAATCCCTTTTTCCCTCTCCAAACTCTAGAACCTGAGTGAGTCCAAGAGTATTGCTAGGTCGTCACTGCCTAGAAGCCACTGTTGAAGACCGTCAAGAACCGGTCCTCACAAGATCGGCATACAAGGCTCGAGTCCACTCGGGGTGAGCAGAGCCCCTACAGACTGACTTGCCATGCCCGACTCGTTGACCCTGGCAGTTCGGTCCTCCTCCTCCCTCTGACCTCCCAGAAGAGACGGTCAGCATCATGGTGATCAATAACCTGGACGAAGCTCAGGAAGACAGAATGACCAGATTCAAGGTAATGATGCAATCCATCTTTGAAAAGATGGAATGCATAGAAGCATTCAAGCCCACTTCCTCTCACCATGAGACCGATTCCCCGATTGGTGCGGACACAGTTCCTAGGAAAACTCCCCCACCGGCCTCTCAAGACAGTTCTACCTCCCGCGGAGTCTCTCAAACTGACATATTGCTATGGTGGCCCATAGCCTCAAGAACAAGGTCCTACGCATGCAAGAGGCCCCACTCTACCAAAATCCATACCCTTTGTACATTGACCAAGTACCTTTCCCCTCGATCTATCAAATGGGGAAGCTCCCCCTGTTCAATGGTATTACGTCTCCGCACCAGCATACTTCTCAGGCAGCCTGTCGAGAGATGGAAACTAGTAGACTCCTCCTCCTCCACCAGTTCGTGGAGACTCTTGCTGGGCCAGCCTTCTAGGGGTATGCTCGACTGCCTCCCAACTCGGTACACACGTGACAAGAGATGGAGCAGTTGTTTTACTAGCTCTTCTATGAAGTCCAGAGGAGTATGGAGACCATCGAACTCCTCACCTTGATGCAAGACCTTGGTGAGCTGGTTGAGAATTTCATCACTCGATGGAGAGACTTGGTAACCTTCCATGCCACTCCCATGATTGAGAAGGAAGCAGTCCAGACCTGCATTCGAAACATGCTTCCTGAGATCGCCCTTCATGTCGAGGCATCCAATCCACCCTCTATATCAGAGCTCATCTCTAAGGCAGTTCGTATTGAGGGGTTGTTCAGGAACCATGGCATCCCTTGTCAGCAGCCCTCCGGTTCAAACTGTCACTCCAACAATCGAGGCAATCAAAAAGCAGTGATCAATGTGGCCGTCACCAGGACTTACACTAAGAGCGCGGCTCCTCAAACCCTTGACCTTTCCAAGGCACAGACTCCTCAGGCTCGGGGTGAGAAGTAGTCCTACAATGAGGTCTCGCCTCCTAAAAATACTAAGAAAAATTACATCCGGATCCAGCACCAAAACAAAGTTTACCTCTTCGACCAAGAGTGGACGCTTGCACTGTATCGACTGCTATTAGAATAGAACATGATCCAGCTTTCGACGGTCAATACTGACGAGCCGGTTGGACAGGAGACGAATGAGAGATACTGCACCTATCACAGGAATGTAAGCCACCCTACTCATGACTTTTACAAACTCAACGACACTATCGAAGCCCTTATCAACAAGGGTCAGATAAAGCTCGAATAAATGAAGAAAGCGTTCGGGGCAACTGAGACTTCTTACATATCACGATCCAAGAGGGTGAGGAGGCACCCACTATTCTCCTTTCATTTTTCTCCATAATGCCAGAGGAAGGACTCGTCACCTCCAAGCCGACAAGGCAGTCCAAGTTCCTGCCTCTAGAAGCCGAGAACCTCTGATGCGCATATCACCAGATATGAGGTCATGACATCAACGAGTGCACCGACTTCCATAAGCTTCTAGCAGAGAAGACGCAACAGTGTCAGGAAGTTCAAGGCAACCCAGGAGGATGTCCTAAATTCCCTCTTCCACCTGTGTAAAAAGACCTCCCGGCACTAACCGAGGGAAATGCAGGACCAGACCCTTTGCAAGCCCACTTCGAGGCAATGCTCTGACAGGGCCCCATCACTCCCAAGCCCACCAGGCTGCCTAAGCGACTTGCCCAGGGCACGAAAAAACTCTGGTGCCCTTATCACCAAGTCTAGGCTCACGAGCTAAAAGAGTGCTTAGAATTCGAAGCTATAGTCATGGATAAAGTTCAGCAAGGCCACATCATTTGTATCGTCCTCCTAGAACACTTTCAAACCGTCACTCTCGTTCATTAGGAGGCCACACTACAAGCCCTTCATTAGCATGCACTTGACTCTTCAGAACGCTCGACTTCTCAGCCCTAGGATGTTTACCATGGGCGATGGAGGCTCAAATCCCTGAAACATGAAGCTGTTCATCGAGCTAGGAATACTCACCAGCTAGAGAAAGCGTTCCCAACACCCCTTCAAGGATCCAGAAGGAGACAGTGAGCACCTAGGTCAGCCTGCCGAAGGAATCCCATCCCTCAGCCACAAGTCGAGGAAGAATTCCTCATGCCCCTTCCTCCACTCCCGACCTTGCAAGACTTCATCTCAGACGTAGCTCGCCTTATCCTTTGGTCATATCAGGCAGACATCCCCAAGCCACCAGCAGCTTGGGATTCCTCCAATATGGGTGATGACGCACAAACCACCCCACAATGGTCAAAGTCAGGGCAAGACCTTAAATACCCCCGGCACACGTCCAGTTTCGGTAACAACAAAAAAAGGTTCCCTGGAACATTCTAACGCTTTTCTCCTCCCTCCTCTATTTTCTCTATAGGTGCAGCTCGATAGTGCCCAGACTTCGACACTCTAAACTGAGAGATCGAAGGTACCAGCCTCCCCCGGTCCTAGCAAGAACGCCTCAAAGAGATGCTACCCCAGTAGCTAGATCTTCAACAGCTGTCGATGCCGTTAAAACCAAGTCATCTTCAGGCTCTTCCCCTACGAGGCCTGCCACATGATCGAGGTACATGAAGCACCCAGCTCGGGGCAAGCACCAAGTGATCCCAGTCATGAGATCATCGACTCAGACCCTTTTATTGCTTGAACCAGCCAGAGACCGGTCCCCTCCCACACTGTACCCCTCCTATAAGCCGAGATGTTGGTATCATGGTTTTCTACACTTGAGGTTAATGAAAATCCTTGTGAGTCTCCTAACGAGGAACTTCAGGAAGCTCCAGAAGAAGGCGGTCAGGCCACCGATGACGAGCTTGAGGAGATCAACCTGGGGGATGAGGTCGACCTGAGGCTGACTTTCATCTCAGCAAAAATGTCCTAAGAGGAGAAAGAAAGTTATATTTCCCTCCTTTGAGCAAATCAGGACGTCTTTGCCTGGCATTATCATGACTTGCCCAGTCTAGACCCCCCCAGATTGCTATCCATCACCTCGGTATTGATCCAACCATCAAACCCATGAAGCAGAAATCAAGGAGGTTTAGACTCGACCTCGAGATGCAGATAGATGCTGAGGTAAACAAGGTTAGGCAAGCTGGATGAAGTCAAATACACAAGATGGCTGAAAAGTGTTGTACCAGTCAAAAAGAAGAATGGCCAAATCAGGGTCTGTATTGATTTCCATGACTTGACCACCACCTGCTTCAAGGATGACTACCCCTGCCGTTCATCGAGATGCTTGTGGACTTCATAGCTCATTATCAAATCTTCTCCTTTATGGATGGATACTCTGGTTATAAGCAAATCAGGATGGCACTAGAAGAAGAGGATGCCATTGCGTTCTTAACCCCAAAAGGTATCTTTTTCTACACTGTGATGTCTTTCAAGTTAAAGAATGTTGGTGCCACATATCAGTGAGCCATGACAACCGTCTTCAAGGACATGATCCACAAGGACGTTGAGTGCTATGTGGATGACCTGGTGGTGAAATATGAACAAAAGACGCCCACATGCAAGACCTCAAAAAGGTATTCGAACGATAATGGCATCACCAACTTAAGATGAACCCCTTGAAATGCACCTTCGGCGTACGCTCAAGAAAATTCTTAAGGTTCAGCGTGAGATACTGAGGGATGGAGATTGAGCCAGTCAAGATCAAGGCAATTCTGGATAGGCTATCGCCTACGACCCTGCATGAACTGTGGTCTCTCCAAGGACAACTAGCCTACATTTGAAGGTTCATCTCAAACCTCTCAGAATGATGCACACCCTTTTCACACTTGTTATAGAAAGACACTCCCTTCATATGGGATGAAGTGTGCCAAGTTGCGCTCGATGACATCAAGCAATACTTGTTGAATCCACTAGTGCTCTCTACGCTAGTGTTAGGAAGGCCTCTCGCCCTATACATGACCGCCCTTGATGTATCATTCGGGGCACTCCTAGCGCAGACGAATGATGGAGGGAAAGAGACAACACTCTACTATCTGAGTAGTAGAATGCAAGGAGAGCGGAGGAATTACCCTCCCATTGAAAATATGTGCTTAGCCTTGATCGTTGCAGTAAAGAAGCTCCACCACTAATTGCTTAGTCACAAGGTCAAGTTAATCTCCAAGGCCGACCTGGTCAAATTCCTCATGACCCGACCATGCTTGTCCGAACGTATGGCCAAGTGGGCATTATTGCTGATGCAGTTCGACATCACGTATGTACCGTAGAAGACAGTTAAACATCAAGCCTTAGTAGCTTTCTTCGATATGGAGCTAACTCAGTTGTGGCAAATGTACTTTGACGGAGCATTCCAGTCTGATAGAGGGGGTGCCGGAGTTGTGCTCTTAACTCCCGGCTACAGAATGATCTCTCTATCTTTCTCACTTGCAGAGGTATTTTCTCATAACGAAGCCGAGTATCAAGCCCTCATAACCAGATTGAAAATCACCCAAGAGCTAGACCTGGAGCACCTTAACATCTTTGGTGACTTTGAGCTGGTCATCTGGCAGCTTATGGGGATTTATGATGAAAGAAAAGATACCCTCAAGCCTTTTCATGAAACGGCTAAATCTTATATGGCCCAGTTGGATGATTTCTCCCTGAGTCACATTCCTAGAAGGACAAACTCGCAGGTTGATACGCTCTCAAAGCTCGGTCCCACCATTCATATGTCTTCATAAGGGTCCACTCCAGTCTGGATAACCGAATGGAGACACGTCAACTTGAGAGCTAAAGTTGACTCAGATGATGAGAGGGACGTCTTCCCTGAATGCCTACCTTACCCATTCAGGGCACTCCTCACGGCCAAAGATGTCATTGACGCAGAGGAAGAGATGCCCCAAGGTAAAGAATCCAAGGTCAAGAAGCAGGAGCTCGAATTGTTTTACCCTATGTGTGCACAGGTTGAACCAGTCGAAGATTAGAGGGAGTCAATCATGGACTTCATAAAACATGGAAGGCTACCTCAGGATCGAGCGAAACGTAACGGCATACGACAGATGTCTACCAAGTACACACTTCTCAATGGGGACATTCTCTTTTGTCTATCATTTGATGGAATTCTCCTCAGATGCGTCGATACACAAGAAGAAAGCAAAGTACTCGAAGAAGTGCACTCGGGTATCTACAGGCTGCATCAGTCCGGCCCTAAGCTCTACGTGTGCATACGCAGGCTCGGCTATTATTGGCCTTCAAAGGTGGCTAACGCCCAAAACTGTGCTAAGAGATGCCAGGTGTGCCAGACTCACTCAAGTCTCATTCTTCAGCGCCCGAAGCCTCTTAACCCTATAGTAACAACGTGGCCCTTTTCCCGGTGGGGTATGGATATTGTTGGGGCCCTCCTTCTGCCTTGGGTGATGCCTTCATTCTAGCAACGACATATTACTTTTCCAAGTGGGCTGAAGTGGTCCCACTCAAGCAGGTTCCAGGGACCGTGGTAGCCAACTTCGTGCGTCACCACATCATCTATCGATTTAGGGTTCCATACCGAATAATTTTTGATAATGGCCCCCATTTCAGAAGCTATCATGTTGATCACCTAGCCAACCAGTTCGATATCGAGTGGAAGTACTCGACTATGTACTACCCACGAGTCAATGATTTGGTTGAGGCATTCAACAAAACTCTGTGTGGGATACTCCAGAAGTCAGTTTCAAAGTCAAAGAAAAATTGGAATGAGAAGCTTCTTGAAGCTCTATGGGCCTTTCGCACCACCACCGAAATGCTACAAATTCCACTCCTTATTCCGTAGTCTATGGAGGCTAGGCTATCTTACCCCTCGAGGTTCAAATGCCTTCACTTTGTGTCGTTATACATCAGGGACCGACTGAAGATGAGACGGTCAAGCTTCGTTACCAAGAGTTGGATTCCCTTGACGAAAAGGGACTAGAAGCCCAACAGAACCTCGAACTCAATCAAGGAAGAATGACGAGAGCCTTTGACAAATCCATCAAGGTTTACTCATTTGCTCGTGGGGGATCTAGTTTTAGCAGTCAAGAGACGGATTATGTCTCTCAAGGTTTGCTCATTCGCCCGTGAGGATCTAGTTTGAGCAGTCAAGAGACCGATTATCATGTATGGGCACCGCAAAGGAAAATTTGAACCCAAGTGGGAAGGTTCGTTCACAGTAAAAAACATCACACCAAATGGAGGAGAGGCAATGCCCCCTATCAATTGATGATACATAAAGAAGTATTATCCTTGATGAATCCTAAAAATGCAGTGCGTGCAATAAGAAAAGAAGGAAATGGAAATGAAGAACATTAAACCAGTTCAAAAGAAGTTCATTTATATCATTACATTAAAAAGAGTTACAAGTTATAATAAAAAGCCCGTTACTAGGGAAGTTACAAGGCCCTTGCATTTGAGGATAAGAGGATAGTCACAGGCCAAAAAGAAATGTCTTCATCAGGAAGAAGAAGAAAACCCACCAAAGAAATGCTCTCCTCATGGAGAAGAAGTAAGACCACTTGGAGAGGTTAGCTCCAATACCACCAAAGAGGATGGTTACAGGCAAACCGAAGACGCCAACCATTTTTGATCTGCTTCAATTCATCTGACGAGGCATGGCTAACTTCCAAGGAGCTGACCCAAGCTGGAAGAACATGGACTTCACAGTTGTTTAGAGGACATAGCTTTCAACAGACCACGACGGTAGGACTCCCTCGTTTGCTGTCACTCTTGACCCCCGTGAGAGATCGTCGTCCATGGTCATCACCGCGCGCAACTCAGCACCATGCACAACCATCACCGTCTGCAGCACAATGCTGTGCCCTACCATCACCATGGGCAAGCTAACTCCATGTGAGCCCAATGCCACGGGCAGCACGCTCCCAAAAGTGGCTATCACCGACTGTGGCCTAAGGACGCGTGAAGGCGGTGCTGCATGCAACTTAATGATTCACATGCCCTCGTTGTACCTCGGTTCCCACCGTCCCTAATTCCTAGGGGGCATTAACCCTTGTGCTTCTTCAGTTTCCCTAGATACCTTCCCGCAACGACCATCCACCTTCTCATGACCTTTCATCTCCTCCACAAACCTTCGGGTTCCCACCGGCTTTTCTCCTCTTCATCGGGAACTTGCTCCTATTGACCGAAAAGCCCTTCCTTGCCTTTCACTTGTTATCTTCGAGAAACCACCGGGATCCCCAGAAAGCTTCCCTGAGACCATGCGGATCTCCCTTCTCCCTGCTTCTGCACTTCAGCAATTCGCCATAAGCTCATCAGAATTCCACTGAGCGCCCGGTAAGACCATTGTTGTTACTCCTTCTGCTCCTCCAATAGCCAGAGGACGGATAGAGCCCTTTGAACTCTCTGTATCCTCCCATCAACCGCGGAACCACGAGAGAAACACTCAAGCCCCGATAAAAGCACCATGGAAATCTTGCTAAGGCCCCGAGAAACACTGTTCCTTGCATAGAAAGCCTTGACACTCCCTTATGATGTTTGCAATCACACTGCAAGGACTTGCGACCCCCTGAGGCTCGCAAGAAAAGTTTCTAACAGACTCTCACTGCAAGCTTTATCCAGGATGCTCTCACCCAAAATCCCTTCTCAGAAGCTCTAGCTCTCTCTCTCTCTAAAAATCTCTTCTACTGTTTTACCCTTCGGTAAAACAATAAAAGGGGGTTTTTTCCCCTCTTACATGCAGCAGTGCCACAAACTGCCCTTGATAAATCTATAAAGACAATGTAGTCCTCATCTCAAAATGGAAATAAGACTAGATCGGGGGGGGGAAAAGCCCGAGGCCCGAAAGGGGTTATCGCCGCACACCACATAACAAGTTTTTGCCGCACGCCTTCATCAAGGGCCAACGCCACGCACCTTCGCCCAGAGGTTATTCCTGCACGCCTTTGTCAAGGGCCATCACCGTGCGCCTTCAATGAGAAGCTATTGCCGCACATCTTCGTCAAGGGATATCACCATGTGCCTTCGCCTAGAGGCTATCATCGCATGCCTTCATCGTTGGGCCGTCACCACACGCCTTCATCAAGGGCCATCGCCGCGCGCCTTCGTCAAGGGCCATCGTCGTGCACTTTCATCAATGGCCATCGCCGCGCACCATTGCCCAGAGGCTATCGTCGCATGCCTTCATCAAAGGGCCATCGCCGTACACCTTCGTCGAGGGCCATCGCCACACGCCTTTGCCTAGAGGCTATCACCGTGCCCTTCGTCTAGTATTTAATGTCGTGCTCTTCAACAAGTACCTAGCGCTGTGCATGCGTATTATAGGCTTAATGCCGCGTGTGCCATCCAACACTTAGTGCTGCGATCATGTCATGACACTCCCCTCTGGACCATTGTTCTACCTCTTCAAGAAGTTCATCCCCTACATCAAAGTCTCACTCCTCAAGGAGTCCAGTTTCTGGTGATAGCTCTATTTCCTATGGAGTCGCATTCCTTCACCACTCCACAGTCTGCATTGCATGACCTTAAACTGCACTGCCATGTTCGCATTACATGACCTTAAAATTCACAGCCATGGTCCATGCTGCATAACCTTAAACTGCACATCCATGGTCCTCATTGCATGATCTAAACCTGCACAGCCATGGTCCGTGCTGCATGACCTTAAACTGCACAACTATGGCCCACATTGCATGACCTTAAACAGCATAGTCATGGTCTGTGTTGCATGACATTAAACTGGATAGCCACGGTCAGCATTGTGTGACCTTAAATTCTACAGCCGCGGTCTGCATTGCATGACCTTAAACTGCACAACCATGGTTCATGTTGTATGACCCTAAGCTGCATAGCCACGGTCCGCATTGCATGACCTTAAACTACACAGCCATGGTCCTAGTTGAATGACTTTAAACTGCATAACCATGGTCCACGCTGCATGACTTTAAACTACACAACCATGGTCAATACTATATGACCTTAAACTATAGCGGAGGTCTAGTTGTACGACCTTAAACTGCATAGTCTATGCTGCATGACCTTAAATTGCACATCCATGGTCCAAACTATATGACCTTAAACTATAGCGGAGGTCTAGTTGCACTACCTTAAACTGCATTGTCCAAGTTGCATGACTTTAAACTGCATAATCGCAGTCCAAGCTATATGACCTTAAACCATAGTGCACATCCTTGGTGCATGATGTTAAATTGCTTCGCCCAGGTCTAAGAGGCATGACCTTAAAGATGCCCCCACATATGCGCACACCCCCTTTTACATACATCTCCATGCACATCCTCCCTAACCGACTCATTCGTGTGCACACACCACCTCCATTACCTCTCCAGTGAGACCATACATGTGCACACGCCTTTTAATAGCATCTTTGTGCACATCTTCCCTAACCAACCTGTTCGTGTGCACGCACCACCTTCATTATCTTTCTAGTGAGTCCATTCATCATTACCATCTTTCACCATTCCTCAGTGAGTCTTACCCATAATAACAAAACGGCAAGCCATCTCGCCACCCATCCTTGTCGTCAGCTCGTGGGTCACCATTATTCACCCACCATTCATTCATCATCAACTCTTCATAGGCAATCTCGTGCCATCTCCTCAAAAGTGAGTCAAAGCCACAACCACGCTCACTACCATTCACCATCGCTACGGTCCAGCTGTATGACCCTAAACTATTGTGCACATCCTGGTCGCATGACGTTAAAAGGCTTTGCATAAGTCTCGAAGGAACGATCGTAAAAACATGCCTTCACAAAAAAGAGCATGGTGTACACCTGAACAAGGGAACGCCATGAGTAAAAACAATGGATGGGCATGGTGACGAAACCATGAGCAAGAGAGTTCCGTGGAAAACAAAACCCAGGCGCGGTGAAAACCCCAAAAGGGAAAATTGAGCAAAAACGGATGAAAAGGGTGGACATGACTGCAAGGTCATGGGTAAAAGAGCCCAGAAAGAAAGGAAGTTTGTGAAAACCGTCTTTATAGTGCCACTTCCCATGTTCCAGTGAAAAACTGTGAAAGGGCACTTGGACCAATAGAACAGGTTGATGCTCGACCACAGTCTCAGCAGACATCCAATTTCCAAAAAGTCACAATCTCGACTGATGAGGGCTGCATAAAGGCGTCAAATGCCAGCATCCAATCAACAACACAAATTAGCTCATCAGGGAGTGAGTTGCGCATAATAGCTCCCACATTTCAACACCAACAGTAACAAGAGTCCTTGAGGTTGAGGACGATGACCAAAAGATCCCTTTGAAATGCTAAAGACCATCACTAAGGCAAGAAACTATCGAAGCTAGAGTCTAACCTGCCATAGGCTTTAGGGTATTCCTCACCAAATACCCTAGCCTACATTGGACCAGACTTTCAGCAGAGGTCAGAAGCTCCCTACTTGACCCTGCTAGATGGGACTTACAAAGATACCCTGAGCATCAAAAGCAAACCTGCTGTAGTAGTGAACAATGCTGACCAAAGGTTCTTAGTACTTGGCCTCCACATAGGCTTGATTCTGTTTGAGGAGGTCCCTACAAAGGCCTCACGCTTGAGAATCACAAATAGTCCTTAGAGGGTGAGGACTTCGACAAGATCCCTCAGGCTTGATTCTGTCCGAGGAGGTCCCTACAAAGGCCTCATGCTTCAGAATCACAAATAGTCCCTCGAGGGTAAGAACATTGATAAGATCCCTCAGGCCTGATTCTATCTAAGGAGGTCCCTACAAAGGGCTCATGCTTCAGAATCATAAATAGTCCCTAGAGGGTGAGGATTTTGACAAGATCCCTCGGGCCTGATTTTGTCTAAGGTGGTCCTTACAAAGGCCTCATGCTTCAAAATCACAAATAGTTCCTTAAGGGTGAGGACTTCGACAAGATCCCTCAAACTTCCTGAATGATTACACTTCTCGATTCTCTCGAAGAACAACATTCGACGGAGCATGTTGTTGGAAGATATTTTTCATCATCATGGCACCCCCACTCAATAAAAGCCTAGCAAACAATGCAAATCTTGACAGTCTCATAATAGCCCCAGAACTGGCCATGATCTTCATGAGGACTCTTAAAAGACTCCTACCGAGTTTCATCTCATTCCCACATGTCTGAGGCAGTGTAGACTAGAAACAGTTCCGGCAAAATCGGCCCCTAGCACCCTGGAATGGACCCTATAACTAGAGCTACATTTTTGGTTTCTCTATTTGCTATGAGACCATCGCCATTGGATCCGTCATGGTTGAAAACCCCAAGGAGTCAAATTTTAGCTCAAACAAACACTACAAGAAGATGTTATAGGAAAAAGAGGGAAATAGGAGTAGTCGGACGCTATTCCGATGAGCAATGACTTTCGATGTATCTCCCTCATCTCAAGTCGGATCATGCTCAAATTTGGTGAGCACGTTCATCGGATCAAGATGAGCGATTCGATATGTGGCTTGCCCCGTGATGATACCCGAGCGAAAATAAAAGCTAGAGAAAAGTTGTTGATTAGTGAAGCAAATGCAGGAAATTTAGCAGCGTCGTGCCTCGCTTGAGCGACTGAATCACACTACTCGTGAGCCCGATCGACGGGAGACCAATTCCATCACGTGCGTAAGGTCTCGGGCCATTTCAGACCTAAACCACGTACATTAGAAGCGGTAGGATTTCGCACTTGATGCCGATAAAGCCACTGTCGTTGGAATTCCAGATTCTATTGAAAATTCCAAGGTTGCAAAATCTTCGTTCGAGCACAGAATCAAGCTGTGTTTGTTGCCCTGTGATCATAACAGCATGCTCAGTGTGATCTAACAAAGAAATCATCGAATAACATCGAGGAACGTGCACACTATCGATCTGAAGTTTCAAGATCCATTCAAATTTCAAGTCACATGATCGTACACTAAAAATACGATCCATGGCTCGAAGTTGGTATCAAATCAATCTTCATGCCGAGCCCTACAAGAAAACAATCATCTTTCGATCAACCGGGCATCAAAACGACCTTGAATCATCCATGCAAGATCACACAAGTTCTAGGGCAACTCAGGGACTGTTATGAAATTCAGCTAATTGTTAAGAAGGGGCAAATCTGTCATTTTTCACTCTATTTTCAAATCTCTTTTAATTCAATTTAATCTTAATTTCTAGCAATTAGGGTTACTTTTGATCATCCACTCATGTTTGGGGTAAATTCTATATATATGTACCATCATTGTACGCACGGTATGCACTGGAGGACTCAACCTTTCCCAAAAGGGAGAGTATTTACTTAATACAATTTCTCTTTCTTCTCATTGTTGGTCTACGTTTGAGAGAGAGTAAGGTGAGAGAAACTTTTGGATCGGTACCCTTACGTTCTAGGTAAATCTTCTCTCCTCCTTTTCTTTTCTTCTTCTCTCTCTTCTCTTCTCTCTTCCTCCTCCCCTCCACCTGAGTTTGCCTCAGAGGCCATGCACGATAGTGGCATTACCGTGCATGCCTCTTCGGTGATCTCACAATTCACGCATGGTGATGGCAGCACCATGCTCGAGCTCTCCTCCTCCTCTATCTTCATCTCTACTTATCGGTGAGACTTGCAGATGGCGCAGCTCATCGCCGTCCGTGGACGAATCCTCAACGTCTTAGAGAGGAACACGGGCTGTGAAGCCTATTGCCGTCTGTGGGAGCTTCACCTTGACATGAGACTATTGCAGGCAACTATGTCCATCGTTGTTTGCAAAGCGGTCACGGTAATACCTATCATCACGTGTAGGCTCTTTCTGTGTCGCTCTATGCTCATCATTGTGCACCTCACGGGAAGTTTTCATTGTGCGCCTCGTTAGAAGTCATCGTTGTTCGCAAGGGATGTGTTTCTTCCTCGCTTTGATAATGGCAATGCTCATTGCCATCTGCGGGCTTCCTCTCATATTCTGTGACTAGCACTGTGTGCCTCATGGGGAGTTATCATTGTGAGCCTCACTAGAAGTCGTCGCCGCCTGCAAGGGACGCGACGAGTTCTCATGATATCATCGGCGAAACACATTGTCGTCTGGGTCCTTCCCCTTCCGTCGTCTTGCTCTCTTTCTCTTAGTTCCCTTTTCGTCACTTCAGTCTTTTCTCCCCTTACTTGATTGAGGGTAGACATAGCTTAGTGCCATTATATCGGTCTCATATTAGAGTAGTATTGACATCGTGCTTGTCTTGAGAGCCATACTCGTCTTGCTACCACTCCGAGTCGATAGCTTTCTAGCCGTCATGCTAGTCTCACCCCTTCGTCAAGTTTCTTTCTCCTTTCTTTCTTTAATGGAAGCCTTCCGTTTCATCACTCCCTCAAATGAGCATGTGATGCCCTAAGACAAGGGTGGGTCTCTACGGACCACTTGCCTCGCCAATTAACCATAGAAGTGTTATGTAGAAAACAAGAGGATTACAGGTCAAGGGAGGCGATTCCGAGCTAGCTAAAGCAGCTGGGGGGCTTTGTTCGTGATTTAAGAGGGCGCCCACACGAGCTAGCTTGAGTAAGTCCTTAACCCACCTTAAATTCCTCTCTCATCGGTTGGTATACCCGCCCTTGCTCTTGACCAAGGTTCTAAAAGAGCGATCTCAAATCGTGGGTTCGCTAAAAACTCGAGATACGTGTCGACAGATCATATCGATCCGAAAGGTGAGGTCGAGGCACCTAACCAGCCATATATGTGTTGTTGCTTAATATAGGAGAATACAGGCCAAGGGAGGCGATTTCAAACCAAGTTTATGACTGGAGGGCTTTCTTTATGATCAACGAAGGCGCCCACGGGAGCCTGCCCAAGTAAGTCTCGAACCCACCTTAAATTCCTCTCTCGTTGGTTGGTAATACCTGCCCTTGTTCTTGAATGAGGTTCTCGAGAGAGCGATCTCAAAGTCTCGAGTCTCCCTGAAACCCTAGACGGGTGCCGCTTGATCATCCTGATCTAGAGGGTGAGCTCGAGGCACCTAACAAGCCCATGGTGTCAGTAGCCCACATGATCGTCCAAGAGATGAAACTATTGGAAGATGCGGTAGAATGGCACCCAGTTCTTTCCCTTGATGATGGACAAATAATAAATTCATGTATAAGAGTAGAGTCCCATATCTTTCAACAAATCCGGGTAGCGCTAAAGGAAGATCCTCAGCTCATGAAAATTCTCGACGAAATAAAGTCAAAAGGAAAAGAGGATATTGTGTGAGGCGATGATGAAATACTAAGATTCAAAGGTTGAGTTTGTGTCTATTTTGGAAGAGAGACATTACTATTTTGGAAGAGGCACATTAGAATAATATGAAGAACGATGAGGAGGTAAAAAGGACTATTTTGGAAGAGGCACATTACTATTTTGGAAGAGGCACATTAGAATAATATGAAGAACGATGTAGCGTAGTTTGTTTCTAAGTGTTTGATGTGTCAACAAGTGAAGGCTGAACATCAGAAGCCTGTTGGACACTTACAGTCCTTACCTGTGCCGGTATGGAAATAGGAGCACATAGCCATGGATTTCGTTTCCAGCTTACCTAGATCAAGGTTGGGGCACGGTAGTAATTGGGTTATTGTAGACTGACTCACTAAAGCTGCTCATTTCTTACCGGTCCACACTACTTATACCTTGGACATGTTAGCCCAACTTTACATCAAGGAGATAGTAAGTCTTCATGGGGTGCCTGTTACTATTGTATCTGATAGAGACTCTAGATTTACTTCGAGGTTTTGAAACAATCTGCAGTTGGCCATGGGGACTAGACTTTCAGTACAACTTTCCACCCCCAATTTGATAGTCAATCAGAGAGGACCATTAAGACCCTGGAAGATATGCTCAGGGCCAGTGTTATAGATTTTTAGAGAAA
Organism: Amborella trichopoda; assembly: GCF_054954075.1. Classification (NCBI taxonomy): domain Eukaryota; kingdom Viridiplantae; phylum Streptophyta; class Magnoliopsida; order Amborellales; family Amborellaceae; genus Amborella; species Amborella trichopoda. Next base: position 34,718,458 of record NC_142337.1, on the reverse strand, counting down.
CTGGGAAGATCACCTGTAAGGGTCACAATTTTCTCCCAGTTCAATGACGCGCACGACGAGGGAAAAAAAGGCAGAGGCCTAGCGTCGATTAGAGCAACGTCGACTGTGTAAATGAAACGTAGCGCCAGCTGTGTAAAGGAGAATCAGCGCCGGCTGGGTAAAGGAAACTCAGCACCGGCTGTGTAAAGGAAACCCAATGCCGGCTGTGTGAGAGGAAAACGCAGCATCGGCTGTGTAAGAGTGAAACGCAACGCCGACTGTGTAAGAGGAAAACACAATGCCGGCTGTGTAAGAGGAAAACGTAGCGTCGGTTGTGTAAGAGGAAAATGCAGCACCAACTGTGTAAGACGAAACTACAGCACCGATTGTGTAAAAGTAAAACCCCTGTACGTGTAAGAGAAACATGTAATTGCATCACGCACAGTGAATCCCACAAACCGTGGGTACTTAAGCCCTCCCCCTCACCTTTGACGACCAGTTCCCTCTTTCTATTTGAGCCTAATATTGATGAAATGAGTTCATAATGAACGTTAAATGCTGTTGAAAAGACTTATTCCTAAATGCGCCGTAAAAGCGTATGAAATAAATATCTTTTGCTAAATGCTACGATGTTATGATGAAATATGATTCATCGGTATGAAACATTAACTGATGAGATTGTGATTCATTTGCTATGAGGCATTGAATGGCCACTGCTTATATTGATATTGGCCACTACACGGTGGGACACTCACTAGTAGTGGAAACTGTTATGAATGACCACTACTTTTATTGATATTGGCAATTATGTGATGGGACACGCACCGGTAGTGGATATTGTTATGATATTACCTGCTACGCGATGGGACACTAATCGGTAGTAAGGAAAGTGATGTCGGCATATCCCCTATCATGTATAATGATAGGAACAGGTTGAGGGAGAGGATAGAGAGTCGCACCCTAGATTCGTGAAATGAATAGATTGATGCCTTGCAAGGTAAGGACCTATCGAACCCACAATGCGTGCGGGGGACTGTGTGAGTGTGTTGAGGGTATTACCTAGTGGATTAACTCACTTGTCATTACCCTCCCTCCTGTATGCTGGTGGAGTCTTAAGCAACAGGATTGGCTTAGCCTGATAGATAGGTCCTCTACTGTGGGAGTAGGTGATTTAAGGAGTGCATGAGTAAAAATCGAATTTTTGTGTAAGGAATGTTTGGTATTACAATGATTGAATAATCAATGAATTCACTGATCGAATGCTTCTGATCTCACTGATTTAATGATAATTGTCATTTAAATGAAATGTTCACACTCCATGTCTTGACTTGATATTCACATATGCCAAACTATTACTTCATATTGATGGATTGAACTGTTATCACACATAGATAGAATCACGATAGATGCATAACACTAGACCTGCTTACTAGGCTGTATAGCTCATCCCATTATCTCTCCTCTCCTTGTAGATTGATAGCAACAAGGGCAAGGCTGAGAGTTTGTGTTTTGTGGCTGGAAGACGAAGTTAGTTTTCGTGAAGAAGGTGCTTAAATCCTGTTTATGTCCTGGTTGTTTGACCCTGGGTTTTTTTTCTTTGTTGGCACATGTAATTTTTGGCCTAGATACCCCGAACCGAATGTAATATTTTAGAAGATTTTTATATATTATGAATTTGGGTGTATGGGATTTTCTTTGCTTATCTTCTAGTTGAGTTATTGTTCCAATTCTTTTCTACGGTTTGCTCGATTACCAAAAATAAAAGCGTTGAGTCCACTCCTTCTTGAGTGACAAACGTTACATTGGATTCACGAAACCGCGCTCGATCGCCGATCACCACGTAAGGTAAAGAGGTAAGGGGCAGGGTTGTGACAAATATGGTATCAGAGCCATCAGGATAGGATTCTTGGCCGAGGAATTTTAGGAGAGTCCTCATATTAGTTTTGGGGTAGGCAAGTGACTGGGTGTCCCTATGACTAGGTTAAGGATGCTGAAAGCGCGGTACCCACAATGCGAGTTCCAGTAATGACAACATTAAGGCACTCAACGAGTTTATAGGACTTTGGGGGCTATGACCCAGATGGTGAAGGAATCGATGCCAACCCAGTCTACCCCTACACTCGAGCGAAAATGACAGGAGCCTCATGGAGAGGTTTAGGAGAATGGCACCCCAAATCTTTTTGGTGTATGGAGGAGTGGAGAAGGCTGATATGTGGAAGAAACAGATAGAGAAGATCTTAGAAGTATTACACTGCTCGGATGAGCAAAAAGTCAGGCTAGGGGCCTTTATACTATAAGGTGAAGCAAAGTACTGGTGCGACTCGGTGAAGAAAACTAGGAGGGAAACAGAGACCAAGGTCACCAGGGAAAACTTCTTGGCAACATTTAATGAGAATTACTTCCCCGATTCGATCAAGGAAAGGAAGGAAGTAGCATTTATTGAAATTCTGCAAGGGGGTATGACAGTTGAACAATACACCGCCCGGTTTACAGAGCTATCTAGTTATGCGCCTCAGATCATATATACTGAGGCACGAAAAACAACTAAATTTGAAAGGGGCTTGCGACAAGATATCAGGAGTATAGTGATGTCGACCAATATAAAGTCGTACACCCCGATGGTAGACCATACTCTGAAGATGGGAAAAGACTACGAGGATCGCAGGTTAAGGGAGGAAGGAAAAAGGAAAGCGGTGTCGTTGGGAAAGTTTGGGAAGAAACCCCGGCAGTTTGAGAGGAGAAACGCCAAGGGAAAGCCCTACCCACCTGACCCGAGGATCTCAAAGAGTCTTCCGGGTAATATGGACACTGACTGACGCCCGATTTATACTTATTGTTGGAGAAGCAATCTTATTGCCACAGAATGCTACCGAAAGAAGAATGTATGTCTGCAATGCGGCAAAACTAGCCACTGAGCGAGGGACTACCCCATGATGAAGGCCAAGGATTGCTCGAAGACCCAAGGATGAGTGTTTGCACTCACTGAACAAGAGGCCAAGGCATCCACCTCGGTGATCAGAGGTATGCTCTCAATTTGTGATATTAACGCTAAAGTCTTGATTGACCCTAGATCCTCTCACTCTTTTGTTGCACCCCTTTTTGCCAGTTACATGAATGTTGCGCCTGCATGTCTCAATTATACTTTAGTAGTATGCATGCTTGTGGGAGGCCCTTTAGAAACTGATAGAGTATATAGTCAGTGTAATCTTCAATTGATGGGTGCGACCTCCCTATGGATCTAATCCACCTAGATATTCAAGACTTTGATGTGATTCTAGGCATTGATTGGTTACACACCATGCACCTGTCAACTGCAGTTAAAAATCTCGAGGCATCACTGCTATGGGGCCCAGGTTAAAGTGTTCATGGACCACAAGAGCCTCAACTACCTATCTTCCTAGAAATTGTTAAATATGAGGCATAAAAGATGGATGGACTTATTGAATAATTAGGACCGTACAATTGATTACCAATCAGGCAAGACTAACATAGTAACGGACGCCTTAAGTTGAAAAGTTGTGGCCTCCATGGCACATTTGATGGTTCGATAAATGAAGCTATTAGAGGATGTGGTGGAGTGGCACCCATCTCAGCCCCGTAGTGAGGGAAAAGGAATGCTGTTGTGTTTAAGGATGGAACCCCAACTCTTTCAACAAATCATAACTGCCGAAAAAGAAGATCCCCAGCTGATAAAAAACCCTTAAAGAACTGAAAATGGAAGGAAAAGAGGGTTTCTCCATGAGCAGTGATGACTTGTTAGGGTTTAAGGACAGAGTGTGTGTTCCTAATGAGGAGAAAATAAAAAGGGTTGTCCTAGAGGAAGCACATCACTCCTGCTACACGGTACACCCTGGGAGTACGAAGATGTACCAAGACTTGAAAAAGACCTTCTAGTGGAATAACATGAAGCAAAATGTGGCACAATATATTGCAAAGTATTTGACGTGCCAGCAAGTGAAGGCAAAACATCAAAAAGCTACTGGGCTGCTACAACCCTTGCCCATACCAGAGTTGAAATGGGAACACATCACATTGGACTTTGTTTCTGGTTTACCAAGAACAAGTGTGGGGCATGATAGTATCTGAGTCGTGGTTGATCGATTAACCAAAGCTGCTTACTACTTACTGGTTCGCACAACCCATATGGTTTGGTGCCTCGATCTCGTCCTCCAAATAAGAATGATCGAGCGGCACACGTCTCGAGTTTCTAGGGAGACTCAAGAATTTGAGATTGCTCTCTCGAGAACCTTGTTCGAGAACAAGGGCACATATTACCAACCGATGAGAGAGGAATTTAAGGTGGGTTCCGGACTTATACAGGTTGGCTCACGTGGACGCCCTCTTGGATCATGAAGAAAGCTCTCCAGTTGTAAAACTGGTTCAGAATCGCCTCCCTTGGCCTGTATTCTCTTGTTTTTTGCAATCACTCACATATGGAAAATGTTATAAGATAGGCGGGTCAACAGACCTCCCCTTTCCTCTTTGGTGAACTTACACAAGTGTGCACATTCATAAGAAGGGAAGAATAAGAGAAGGAAGATGGGAGAGAGAAGAATTTGACCAGGCAGGGAGATTAGCACAGTGACTAAGCTGGTGGGTAATTGGTCTGAGCTGGTAGTAAACCGGGCTCGGTAACTCAGACAGGCTCAATAAAATAACTACTAGACATCAATACCGATACTGACTAGCTAGACACGATGGTTAGTCTATCGTGGCGATAAAGCGGACACAATAATTCTGGCACAACAACATTATAGCTAAACGAAAAGACTACCATGATAGGCTAATCTCAATCCCTCTTAATCATATGAAAGAATAACAATAAGAGTGGAGATCCTAAAGAAAGAATAAGAAGTAAGATAAGAGAAGAAGAACAGAATAGAAAGACGGTGAGGAAAAGAAAGAAAGGAGGTGAAGAGTGTGAGAGAAAAGAGAAGAACACAGACGGCACTAGGTGTCGCACGCTGTATTAGGTAAAGGCAAGGAAGAGGGCACAGTCGGTGCTAAGCGTTGCCGACTGTAGTAGACAAAGATGAGGAAGAGGACACAGTCAGTGCTCAGCATCGCCGATTGTGGTAAACAAAGATGAGAAAGAGGACACAGTCGGCGCTGAGCGTCGTCGGCTGTGGTAGAGAAAGATGAGGAAGAAGACACAGTCGGCGCTGAGTGTCGCCGGCTGTGGTAGATAAAGATGAGGAAGAGGACATAGTGGGCACTAAGCATCTCCAGCTGTGTTAGACAAGGAAGAGGGAGAGAACACAATCGAGGCTGAGCTTCGTCGATTGTTTTAAACAAAGAAGAGGGAGAAGACGCAATCGATGCTGAGCTTCACCGACTGTGCTAGGCAGAGAAAAGAGAAAAGATGCAGTCTGTGCTGAGCTTCATCGACTGTGCTAGGTAGAGAAAAGAGAAAAGACACAGTTAGCGCTGAGCTTCGCCGACTAGGCTAGACAGAGAAGAGACAGAGGAGACAATCGGTGTTGAGCTTCACTGACTATGTCAAAAGAAGGGGATAGAGGATGGGACACAGACGACGCCTAGCATCGTCGGTCGGGTTAGGAAAAGAAGAGAGAGAAAGAGAGATAAAAATGAGAAGAAGAGAGAGAAAGAGAGATAAAGATGAGAAAAGAGAGAAAGATATGAGAAAACAGAGAAAGAGAGATAGGGATTAGAAGAGAGGAGAGGAGGGAGAATAGGACACAATCGGTCCTAAGCTTCACCACCTTTGTCAAAAGAAGGGGATAAATGATGGGGCACAGATGGTGCTGAGCATCGCCGGCCATGTTATGAAAAGAAGAAAGAAAGAGAGATAGAGATGAGAAGAAGAGAGATAAAGAGAGATATAGATAAGAAGAGAGTGAAAGAGAGATAGAGACGAGAAGAGAGGGGAGGAGAGAGAAAGAGGAAGAAGAGGAGAGTGAAAGAGGGGAGGAGACAAAAAGTTACCTTATCGAAGGGGCCCTTTTCTTCTCTCTCCTCCCTCTCTCTCAAAGACACACCCACGAAATCAAGAAGAAATTGAAACTTTATTGATGCTTTTGTAAAATGAACCGATGGTCCTTGACAATTTGGCCTTAGAATTGGACCCAAACATGGGTGGATGCCCAAAAACTACCTAAGATTATAGATAATTGCAATTTAATTGGATTAAAAGAAATTCTAAAAATGGGTACAAAAGGACTATTTTTCCCTTGCCTAACAATGTGTGGAATTCAAGAACAGACCCTGCTGCTGCCCGATAACTTCAGTGATCTTCCATGACAGATTCAGGGTTGCTCTGATGCTCATTTGATCAAAAGATGATTGTTTTTTTTTAGAGCTCGGCATGGCGATCGATTGATACTAATTTTGAGCCATGAATCACGTTTTTGGACCATGATCATGAGACTTGAATTTCAAATGAATCTTGAAAACTTTGGATCGATAGTGCACTCATTCCTTGATGTTTTCCTTCAGTTACTTTGCTGAATCACATTGAGCATGTTGTCACAATCACGTTGCAAAAAATGCAGCTCGATTTCATGTTCGGATCAACATTTCGTCGTCTTGAGTTTTTTAACAGAATGTTGAAATTTGATGCCCAGATTTTGCAGCAACTTCGATGCCTCCATGTGTGAAATCCAACCATTCATCATACACAGGGCTCAGACCGGAGATAGCCACGGACCTTACGCACATAATGCAATTGGTTTTGTGTCAATCAGGCACATGAGCATCGTGATTTGGCTACTTGAGTGAGGCATGCTGCTGTTGAATTTTCTGTAACTTTCTTCAAGGATCAGCAAATTCTCTCTAGTATTTCTCGCTGCTCGAGCATCATCATGGGGCATACCACATATCAAAACACTCGTCTTGTCGAGAAGAACATGCACACAAAATTTGCGCACGATTTAACTCATAACAAGTTAGATATAGGCCCCTAAAGTCACTGCCCGTGACTGTGAGAACAACCACCTTTAATGGTGTTTTGGTGAAGGGTCGCCACATGAGAATAGAGTGAAGCCTACCCTTTTTCGGTATTTTACCCATAACTTTGTTCTGGAGTGCCTGATTAAGCCGAAAGTTGACCCATAGGAGTTTTCGACCGTGCTGGATCCAATGGCGGTGGTCCAACAGCTGTTTGACACACCATAAATGCAGTTCTAGTTACGTGTCCATTTCAGAATGCTAGAGGCCGGTGTTGCCGAAATTGTTTCTTTGTGTTCACTACCTTAGAAATGTCTGATCCCTATGAAACTTAGCAAGTGGCCTTTTGGAGTGTTGATGAAGATGTTGAGCAATTCTGGGGTCATTCTGATACGATCAAAATTTCCACAGTTTTGTCAGCTTTATTGGCCTGCTTGTTCCTTATTCCGCATCAAGGACCAAGGTGCTAAAGAATGTGTTCAAACAGCTTGCCCCGCCAAATGGTGTGCTTTGAGAGAAGCGAGAAGAAAAACATTCGGAAAATGTCCTTTGGCTTTATTAACTTTTTCTTCCTGGCCACAGGACCACGTGAACACCGAGGAGATTCACGCATTGGTGCAACCAGGATGCTCAAACGTACGGATGCATTGCTCGCAGGTCCGTCCGTGGGGACTTTAGGGGTAGAAGAGACCCTTTTGATGGATCTTATTGAATTCCTCACCCTCATGTGGACTATGCATGATTGTTAAGCAGAGGATTTTATACAGACTTCGTCAGTCAAAATCTGGCCCATTTGGCAATTGAGTGTCATGTCAAAGGGTGTTGTTCCCATTTGGTCGGGCTTCAGTTTTCTTTCGATAGACAGCCAAAGGGCTGTTGGTTGGCGCTGGTTGCTGCTACATCAGGTTTTCTTTTGATAAGAAGGGTACCCTTGTGGGTCCCATCCTGTCGGGTGTAGTTTGGGGCATTTTGTTAGCGAGTCCCGAATGTCTGGGCCCGTCAGCTAGGGAGGGATTTTGACAAGGCAGCCTCATGACGAAGCGTCACCATGAAATCTCTGGTAGGTTTTGCCATGGCTTTGTTAGTAGCTTACCTTCGTGGGCTTCTTTGGTTTGTTGAAATCACTTTCTTCTTTGTTTGTTCTGCTAAAGAGCCTTTTGTTGGTGCTCGTCTGCATTATGCACTAGTTGTTCCTTGGCAAGTAGGGTACCTCAATTTATCGAGGTGACCAGCTCTGGGTATAACCCCTACTTACTGTTGTGCAAGTCGTTAGATAGCAGGTCAAAAGTCATGGCTAACTTAGCCTTGTCAAGGCATCTCCGACATCTTGGAGTACATTTGTAACCTTCTGGGAATGATGCTCTTCTTCATGAGACTTGTCTTGCTTTCTTAGCGAATCTTCAGTCCTTCGAGTGGTTTTTGTAACTAGGCTCAGGCTGTCAGAATTTTCTCCTTGAGGCTTGTATATTTGGGGACTTGGTATTGTGACACCAGTGATTTTTCTTTCTTGATTATGGGCTGAAGCCACATGTTGAGACGAACACTGCATCAACCTGTTTATTAGTCCTAGCATCCTTTGCGGCTTTTCACTGGAACTTGGGAAGCGGCGCCGTAGAGATGATTTTAACCAACTTCCTTTTAATTGGGGTTCTTTTACCCATGACCTTTTGGCCATGTCTAGCCTTATTCTTCCATTTTTACTCACGGTGCCCTTTCAGATTTTCACCGTGCCAATTTTTTGTTCACGAAACTCTTTTACTCATGGTTTCATGATCATGCCCCTCCATCATTTTTACTCATGGCGTTCCCTTATTAAGATATACACCATGCCCGTTATTTTTTGTGAAGGCGCATTTAAGGTCATGCCTTCTGGACCTCTGCGAAGCATTTTAACATCATGAGACTAGGACGTACATTTTAGTTTAGAGTCATATAGCTAAACGTGGTGGAGATGAATAGTAGTCTGTGGAGGCCATGGAGTGAGTATGGTTGTGGTTTTTGCTCACTTTTAGGGAGATGGCACACGGTTACAGATGAAAGATGGGTGATGTATGAAAGGTGGGTGAAAAATGAGGACCCACTAGCTTACAACGAGTATGGGTAGCAGGATGGTTCGCCGTTTTGTGAGTGCAGGTGAGACTCACTAGGGAATGATGGAGGATGATTGAGTGAATGGACTCACTGGGGAGGTAGTGCACACGCATGGGTCGGTTAAGGAAGACGTGGATGAAGATGCACCTAAAAAGGTGTGCACACGTATACAGGGGAAAGTTTATGATCATACCTCCGGGACCTCTGCAAAGCCGTTTATTGTCATGCAGCCAAGGCGTGCACTACGGTTTAGGGTAATATACCTTGGACCGTAGTTATGCAGTTTAAAGTCATGTAATTAGGACGATGCAGTTTAAGGTCATGCAACTAATCCTTTGTCATAGTTTATGGTCATATAGTTTGGACAGTGGTGCTGAGCCTTTTAACGTCATATGACTAGGATGTGTACTATATTTTCAAGTCATATAGCTTGGACCGTGTGGTTTAGAGTCTTACGGCTTAGACTATGCAGTTTAAGGTTGTGCTACTAGACCTTCGCTACAGTTTATAATCGTATGGTTTTAACTGGCAATTTTAGGGTCGTGCAGCTAGACCAAGGTAGTGTAGTTTTAAGGTCGTGCAGCACAGACCATGGTCGTGCAGTTTAAGGTCATGCAGCATGGACCATGGCCATGCACTTTAAGGTCATGTAGCGCAGACCATGGCCGTGCAGTTTAAGGACACATGGCTCGGATTGTGGCCGTGCAGTTTAAAGTCAAGCAGCACGAACCATGCCATGCTGTTTAAGGTCATGCAGCACGAACTGTGGCCGTGTAGTTTAAGGTCATGAAGGTTGGACCGTGGCCATGCAGTTTAAGGTCATGTAGTGCAGACCGTGGCTGTGCAAATTGAGGTCATTCAGCACGTACCATGGCCGTGCGGTTTAAGGTCATGCAGCGTGGGCCATGGCCTGGGTTGTCATGTAGGTGATACTTTATGAGAATAGGTTTGTGGATGGTAAGCTGCCCCGCTGGGGGTAAAATAGATAAGACCAGCATGGGGTTCAGATAGGAAGGCCGACCTCATTGTGGAAAAGGCGACAAATGTGGGTTTTTTATATTCCTGAGGACAAAATAAACAATTGTGAGGCAGACCACTAGGGGTTGCAGCAACAAAAATGAGCCTAACTCCACTGGTGATAACAAGTTGTAGTTCGAGTCTGACTCTCTTACTGAGGGTGAGTAGTCATGACCTGAGTTCCACCTTACTGGGCATAATAGGTCAGAGTCAAGGTGCAACTTCACTGGGGATAATAATAATTAGACACACGGCTTCAGCATAGGGTGTGCGACAATGCACTGTTTAGAACACAATCGGCATCGGGCGCAGTGACCATTATTTCTTTCGAATGCTCAACCAATAATGAGTCTTCGAAAATGCAACCGGCGCTGAAAATGGCCAACACTACTTCTTAACAACTTAGTCGACGTTGAATTTGTTAAAAACAAAGCCGGCGTTGAGGACGGACTGTGCTATCACATGAACACAGTCGGCACTAAGTTGTCGAGCACAGAACCAGCGCTAGAGTTGTTGAAACACAGTCGACGCTAGGTAACATGGACCGTGTGGCTAGCACTTGGTAGGGATTAATACGCGAGCCATGACCCGAGCCTGACCCGCTTCTGATCTATGTCGCATGGCATTTGATGAGGCGGCAATGAAACTTTACCCGGGCCTCCGGTCAAAGCCCAACCCAGTCCGGACCTCTTGTCACTTGGCTTTCCAAGATGTGGCTGGAATTCCCAGTTTGTGAGGGACATTTTAGGGAATGCTCGACTATATAAAGGGGACAAAACCCCATTTTCACTACTTTTCACCGAAGGTAAAAAGGACTTGAGAAAAAAAAATTTTAAAGGTGAGAAGAGGGTTCCGGATGGAAGCTTCAACAACCAGTAGGTGTCTTGACAAGGTTAACAGGGAAGGCCTCGGCAAGCCTAGGAGATGTTTTTCGGGGATAGTGAAGTTGCAGGAAGGGAGCGAGGAAAAGGAATTCTCCGGGGAGTTTTTTGGGACGGCAAGGAGTTTTGGCCGTGGTTTTCAAGGGTAGAGGAGGCAAGAATTGCAGCAGTGGGCATTTCCGCTAGTTTTATGAATTTTTCGAGGGATTTTTTGACGGTTTTCAGGTAACTTGGTAGCCTTTGAAGAGGTTTTATTGTAGTGTTAGGGGAGTTCCAGCGGGAAACCGAAGGGTGCAAGGAAACAAATGGTCACGGGAGGTGGATTGTTGCAGGTGATGACGGTTGCATCGAAAATCATGCAACCCTCAGGGAGGAGAAACCTTTTAGGCCTTGAAAATGAGGAGTCTTGGAAAATGAGGAGTCATCACGAGGTGAACAACTGCGGTGAAGCATACGACCCGCACTGACTTAGGACAGGCAGCTGGCATTGAACATAGTAGGCATTGACCCTCAAAATACAGCTGACACTAGAAATTATAAGCATAGCCAGCACTGACACGGTCGGCACTGATCCTTAAAACAGGTAGTTGGTGCAAAGAGTTGGGAGCACAACCGGCGCTGGCCTTTGGAGGACACAGTCGATGTTAGGAGTTGGGAGCACAACCGGCGCTGGCCTTCGGAGGACACAGCCAATGCTAGGATTTGGGAGCACAACCAGCGCTGGCCTCAAACAATGCTTAGCAACGTATAGTGAGCATCATAATGCGTACAGTGTTAGTCTCATGTGGAAGTGCGTTGCATGTAAGAATTGTTGCGCACAACAATGAGCTATGTGCAGAGGTGTTCTTGGGCAGCGCTGACCTGGGTCAGCAAAGGATGGTGACGGGTTGTGAGGCATGTCTTATGATGCCCGTTGGGAGCCAAGTCGTCCAACACAATAGTGAAGTCCATGATGTTTGGTGGAAGGGCATCCACTGTGAACAGGGTATGCTCTCGATCATAGGCTAGTTCCTTGCTAGCGAAGTCTGCTTTGTATGTTTGATAGACTCATCAGATGAATTAAAGCTGACTTGGAAATGGTTTGGTTTCTTCTGTTGACCTACAACCGTCCTTTTATGATGACACTCGTTAGATGAATTGAAGCTGACTCTCCAAGTGGTTTTGCTTCTTCTTCATTATGAGGGTGCTTCTTTGGGATGTTTGCTTCATCAAGGAGAGCAACTCTTTTGAGCCTATAACCATCCTCTTCTCCTTAGATGCAAGCGCAACACTACAGATTTTGGTTTGTAACCTTCCTCTTATCCTCAGATGCAAGAGAAACATTGCAAATTTTGTTTTGTAACCATCCTCTTATCCTCAGATCCAAGGGACATGTAACCTCCCTAATAATGGGCTTTTTGGCTTGTAACTTGTAACTCATTTTTACTACAATAAAAATAGTTAGACTTTGTTTGGACTGTCTCACTTGCTTTGCGTTGAGTCTCTTTTCTTGAAGATGTAGCACAAATAGTATTTATTTAGGTGTCACCCATTTGTAGGGGGCAATGCCTCCTCTCCATCAGGAAGTGCTAGTATGTAATCTCCATTCGGCGAGACCCTTTTTACTATAAAGGGACCTTCCCACTTGGGTTCAAACTTCCATTTAGGCCATGCATAACAATCGACCCCTTGACGACCAAAACTAGATCCCCACCCACGAATGAGTGGACTTTGATTGACTTGTTGAAAGCCCTCTTAATTCTCCCTTTGTTGAGTTCGAGGTTCTGCTGAGTCTCTAACCTCTTTTCGTCTAGCGCAACCAAATCTTGATACCGAAGTTTGACTCTCTCATCTTCAGATAGTCCTTGATGTATAGCGACACGTAATGAAGGAATTTGAATTTCGAGAGGTAAAACTGCTTCACCCCCATAGACCAAAGAGTAAGGAGTGGAATCAATAGAATTTTGTGTAGTAGTACAATAGGCCCATAGTGCTTCGAAAGCTTCTCGTCTCAGTTCTCCTTCATCTTCGATACTGACTTTCTTAAAACACTGCACATAGTCTTATTGAAGGCCTCATTCTCCCAAGGGTGGTACATAGCCGAGTACCTCCATTCGAAATCAAACTGTTTAACCAAGAGATCAATGTGGTGACTCCTAAATTGAGGATCGTTGTCAGATATAATCAGGTCGAGCACTCTGAACTAATATATGATGTGATGTCCAACGATGTTGGACACTGTTGTCGCAAGAACCTGCTTAAGGGGGACCGCTTCAGCCCATTTAGAGAAATAATCTGTCACAGCCATAATAAAGACATGACCCATTGCCGAAGGAGGGTCAATATGCCTTACAATGTCCATACCCCATTGTGAGAAGGGCCATGACACCACTGTAGGGTGTAAGGGCTCTGGAGCTGGTGAACGAGACTTGAATGTACTTGGCACGCCTGGCACTTTTTGGCATAGTTAAGGAATCAGCGATCATGAAAGGCCAATAATACCCCAATCTGTTTATCCGTTCATAAAGCTTAGGTTCGAACTGGTGTAGTCCACAAATTCCTGAGTGTACTTCTTCTAAAACCTTGTTTACCTATTGCACGTCCACATATCTAAGAAGAATACCATCAAGTGACCATCTAAAGAGAACATCTCCTTCAAGGAGAGTATACTTGCTAGACATTAGATGTATATTGTTTCCTTCGGCACGATCTTCTGGTTGCCTACCATGTTTTAGGATGCTAATGATGGGCTCTCTCCAATCTTTTAACTGCACATGGGATAAAATAATTCTGGTTCTTGGTTTTGAACCTTAGCTCCTTGACTCCATGTCATTTCTTGTTCAGTCTTGATTACTTCTTTAGCTGATGGAAGCGCTCCAAATTGATAAGGAGGGCACTCGGCGAAGAATCTCTCTCATCATCCAAGTCTACCTCGATTCTTAGTTCAATGTGTCTCCATTCTGCTACCCAGCCAAGCATGGGTCCAGATGAGGATAATTGAATTGCAGCACCAAGTTTTGCAAGTGCGGCAGCTTACGAGTTTAACTTCCTGAGGAGGTGACTCAGGGATATGTCCTCCAATTGGGCCATATATGACTTTGGCGTATTGTGATAAAGCTTGAGAGTATCTTTCCTCACATCATAGACCCCTTTGAGCTGTTAGATAACTAACTCAGAGTCGCCATAGATCTGTAGTTGCTCCAAGTCGAGGTCGAAGGCTCTCTCCAACCGATTATAAGGGCCTGATATTTGCCTCATTAGGAGAACCAGCTTGAGCGAGAGAGAAAGAAAGGGGTAATACTCCTCCTCTCTGAGTCAAGAATATTACTCCGGTGCCTCCTCGATCTGATTGGAGGATCCATCGAAGTACAATTCCCACGCATGAGCAAGGTCAGCATAGAACACTTCTTCATCAGGGAGGTCACTCGATAATGGAGATTCCACTAGCATGGGGTGTGCTGTAAGAAAATCAGCCAAGCCTGGCCCTTGATGGCCTTCTGTGGGACATATGTGACGTCGAATTCCATCAACAATAATGCGCACTTAACAAGGAGCGCTGACAAGCAAAGACGTGTCATGAGAAAATTTATAGGATTTTCTTTTGATATGAGTTTCACTTTGTGACCAAGTAAATAATGACGAAGCTTTTGTATTACGAAGATCAGAGCAAGGCACATCTTTTCTATAGGGGATAATTCCTCTCGGCCATTTGCATCCAGTGGCTGAGATAATGCAGTACCGTTTCTTTTCCCTTGTCATTGTTCTGCGCTAACAATGGCCCAAGTGACTCGTCTAGAGCGATAACATATAGGATGAGAGGTCTTCGCAATATCAGTGTAGAGTATTAGAGGATTGAACAAATACTGCTTGATGTAATCAAGGTCTGCTTGACATGCTTCATCCCAAATGAACAGAGTATCCGTCTTCAACAGTTGCGTGAAAGGCCTGTAGTGACCTGAGAGGTTTGAGATAAAACTGTGGATATAGGTTAACTGCCCTTGAAGAGCATAGCTCTCACAATGTGGTTGGTGACAGCATTTCTTAGATCGCCTTGATCACGACTGGTTCAACTTCAAGGCCTTGATGTATGACAATGAGCCTTAAGAACTTTCCTGAACGCAAGCTAAAAGCACATTTCAGTGGGTTCATTTTAAGTTAATGAAGGCGTAGTCGCTCGATTACCTTTTCAAGGTCTCTGATGTGAGCATCTTTCTACTCGGATTTTACCACCAAGTCATCTACATTTTACTCCACCTCCTTGTGCATCATGTTATTGAAGATGGTCATCATTGCTCTCTGGTATGTGGAACCAGCATTCTTTAATCCCAAAGGATCTTTGTGTAACAGAAGACCCCATTTGGAGTCAAGAACACAATGTCTTCCTCATCTTCGGGCGCCATCTGCATCTGATGATAACCGGAGTATCCCTCCATGAAGGAGAAGATCTGGCAGTGGATCGTAGAGTTGATGAGCATCTTAGTGAATGGAAACGGGAATTCATCTTTGGTACAGGCGGTATTGAGGTCACGGAAGAAAAAGAAAACCCTGATTTGACCATTCTTCTTCTCCACAGGAACAACATTTGCTAGCCCTTTCGAGTACTTGACTTCATGAACGAAGCCTGCTTGTCTGAGTTTGGTAACTTCGGCGTCTATCTACATTTCAAGGTCAGGTCTGAACCTTCTTGATATCTTCGTGACAGGTTTGACAGTCGGATCAATGTCGAGATGATGAACGACAACTTGAGGATCTAAGCCGGGCATCTCATGGTAATGCCAAGGAAAGACATCCCAGTTTGCTCGTAGTGAAATCTTCTTTCTCTTTTGGAGACATATTCGCTGAAATGAAAGTGGGTCTGGGCTCGGCTTCGTCTCCAAGATTTATCTCCTCGAGCTCGTCAGCTATGGCCTGACCGCCTTCCTCCCATTCTTCTGAGGCCTCTTGCAACTCTTCATCATTCTTTTCAGAGGTTGTTTAATCAACCTAAAGTGTAGATACCCATGACCCTAACATCTCTGCCTCAAATAGGGTTCTAGAGTGGATCATAGTTTCTACTCCTATCCCAAATTGAGGAACAGCAGGATCTTCCGTAAACATGGACTGCATCTCAGGCTGCAGGAGTTCAACTTGGAGTTTATAGGGCATTCGAGAATCGAAGGTTGTGGGGTGAGAAGTGTCCTTATACGAATCACACGGTCTTTGCATGAGTGACTGCAGTGTTTTCCACGCGCTGGCTAGTACTTCACAGACTTGTATCATGTGGCAAGCTTCTTGAGAATAGAAGCTCTACCCTCTTGATTCTCTTAATCTCTGTTCAAATTAGGGCTCACGGGGCCACTTGGATTTCCTCGACTTTGACTTCTTGTGATTCTTTGAAGAGGGTGGCTCTGCTGGGGCTTTAGCTGCCAGAACGTCAGCAACTGTTAAAAATCCATCAACTTGTGCCATGGTCTTTTTCAATGGTTTCCGTTGCGTCCTGCTTATGTTGATTCCTTCAAATTCTCTGTCGAGAGCCACGAAGTCTAGAAATTTCAAGGTTGTACCTATAGGAGACATAATAGAAGAAAGATGAGAATATAAGAAGAAGAAGGAGAAGGAAAAGAGGGGTACTTTTAAGGTCGTTCCCCTTATCGGATCGAGCTGGGCAGTTTTTTACGCCATCACCAGGATTGGACGTGTGCAGGGGGTCTTTTAGGTCTTTCCCTTGCTTAGACCATTGTGGAGTGCTTTTAACGTCGTCACCCTCATTGGATGTGCTCTGAGGAGATGACGACATAGGAACATCTTCTTCATGGGATGGAGAAGGAAGAAAGATTGTGCCATGGATAAAGTCCAGTAAAGTTCATAGTGGGGGAGGGGGTTTGAGAAATTCCTGTTCAACTGGAGGTTAAGCAGTCTTGTTTCTCTGGCGAGCAGCCCTTAGTGCGCATCTCCTTCTGGCTCTCTGAATCATTATTATGAAGGTCTTGCGTTGGGAGATCCTCTTGTGTCAATAGATCAGTGGCTTGGGGATCATTTACTGGGACATTGTAAAAATTCTGATATTCCCGCATTTTCTTTCCCAATATATCATGAAAATTGGTGCATTCCCACAGGTAGTGGTCCCATATCTGGTGATACGGGCACCAACAGTTCTCAGTCCCCTGAGCAAGGCGTCGAGGCTGTCTTGCGGGCTTCAGTTTGTTTAGGCCTTCCTGAAGCATTACAACAAAGAAGACGTGAAGGATACTAGGGGCATCGATTTTCTTCTCGAACAGATACTATGAGAGAGGCTTCTACCGCCCCGAATGCCTTCTTTAAGTCATCAAGCTTTATTTGACCCTTTTGGATCAGGGCCTTAATAATATCTTTTAGCGTGTAACAATTTTCTATGGGGTGATTGATCCTTCGTTGGTAGGCACAATAATTTTCCTGAGTATCGAGCCCAACTTGCTTAGAGAATTTGGCTTTTGGAAGCTCGATCATATTCTATTCCAATAATAACCGAAATGGTGCGGGGACCCATTCCTTCTCAAAGGGGTAAACCTTGTTCCTATGCCTGGTGAAATGACCATCGCGATTAGGATTCACCGGTGGGGGTACTCGGTTGTATGACTGTTCTTGCGTGCCTGCATGGGGTGTTGTCCTTGTTGTGCTCACCCCTTTAGAGAGGTCCAAAGTTTGGGAGGGAGCATTCTTTGGATCAGTGACTGTAACAGCTACACTGATCACTCCTTTCTGTTGGCTGCCTCGGGTGTTAGTCCGAGAGCTACCATTACCCCGATTGTTCCCTGAGCTTGCAAACGATTGTTGTGACCCGCCTTGGTGGCATGATAGACTTTCTATGCGAGCTGATTTAGAAATGAGCACTGACATGGAAGTTGGATTAGAGGCCTCGACGTGTAGAGCAATCTCAGGTCGCATGCTTCTCATGCAACTTTGGATTGCTTCCTTCTGAGGCATGAGATTAGAACGGGGAGCGGCAAAATTTCTCCATCTTGATATGAACTAGTCCATGGGCTCATCGGGATCTTGAGTCAGGGTGAGAAGCTCGATGGTTTGAACCTCTCTCTCGACCTCATAGAATCGCTGGTGGAACGACTTCTCTATTTCCTCCCATGTATGTATTGAGTTTGGAGGGAGTCGAGCATACCACTGAAAAGCTGGGCCATCAAGGGTATCAAGAAACTAACGGAGAAGGAGTCTCCCATCAGCCACTGTTTCTCAACATGCTTTTTGGGAGTGGGCGATAAGTTGGTTGGGGGACGTGGTCCCGTTGAATAGGAGAAACTTTCCTTTCTTGTAATCTGAGGGAAACGGGACCTGGTGAATATATGAAGGGTATGGCCTTTGATAAGGTGTTGCACCCTGTAGCCCTAGAATTTACATGTTCGTTAAGCCATGGGTCACCATATCATCGATGGCTGGCTGTGAGATGGGGTGAGGGGCAGAGTTGTTATGTGAGGTAGAAGGAAGGGGATGCCTTGGTGGTGCACCATCTGAGTGGTGAGAATTGACCTCATAGTTGGCTGATTGTCGTGCGGCGTCTATATGATCAATCTTCTCCATCATCGCATGCACCATGTCTTCAAATTAGTTCATGCAGTCTTCCTGCAAGTCAAGTTCGTCTATAACCATCGTGGTAACTATTTTCTTCAGGGGGGTCAGCCTTAGCTGTAGTTGAGGGCTTGTGAGCTTGACGGGTCGTGTGCTGTAGATCGGTCAGCAGGGGGTCGACATGCCCTGATTGAACTCAGCTTTTGTATGCTGATCGCATGAGGACCGGTTCTTGATGGTCTTGGGACCGTGGCAGCTTAGTGACTGGGTCATTTTCTACAACGTTTACCATGATGCAAGGCTAATGAAGTTCTTCTTCAGGCTTCACCATCTGAAGAGGATAAAAGGGGTTTAGGCGAAGAGGGTCATCAAAGCTGGTTGCCTCGACCACCTTGGGCTTTTCCTTGGTCAAAATTCGCAAACCCCTATCATGCTTAGCTCTGAGGCTTTGATGGACCTCGCACCAAAACTGTGAGCGGGACAGCGTCTGGTCGGCTCTTCTTACACAAGAGAGAGCAGTCTCAATGAGGTGCGGCAAAGGATGAGGGCTAGGGATTGGAGTCATCTTTTGTCGAGAAGGATGAAAGACTCGATCTTCAATCAAGTCTTTGTCTCAAGCTGTCTTGTGGGCTGAAATAACGGGGCTTGTACAGGATGGTACTCTTGGGGAATGTCTTCAAGTACCATGGCTAGAGGTGCTTGCTCGAAGAAGGGTGAGCAGGCAAGAGCATGGTTGACTCATGAAAATGCCTGAGTCGAGGGAGAGGGGCTGTCTGTGATGGCGACGCATGTGTGCCCTTGAAGAAGGATCACGGTTGACCTAGGGGTCAGCCCGGGCTCGAGCAAGTGGTCTGGCCTTAAGAGGTTGAGAACTGCGAGCAAGTGTCTGCAAGAGAACAGGTGGAGGCCTGCCTCTTACAGAGTGCACTTTTGTGTGTTGAGTAGGAGGACAAGAAGATCGTCTCTTTTGTATTCGGGTTGGCGTACTGACAGCGTTGTCCCGAGCAATGGGATGCATATGAGCAACGTATGCAAGACCCGACCTTTGGAGGTTAGATCATGGATGCTGACTCGAGGTAACGTAAGGGTTACCCCGAGGTGTGGCTCGAGTGGGTGGCCCATGAGACTTATGGTGTGCGAGAGGGGTGAAGGCTGCGAGGTCTCCACCTCGAGGTGTTGAGCCCTTATAGATAGAGACTCATGGTGGTGCAAGAATGTGGGGGTAGCCTTGCGGCGACCCACAAGAGCAATGGGACTGAGTAGTCTTTCGGGGTACCTCGGCCCTAAGACCGACAAGTGACTTGTCGTTGGTAGGGTGCATGCTGTGTGGGGCAACAAATGCGCTGCCGATGCAAGGTGCTTTAGAGGAGGTTCCACTAGAGCGACGAGATGGGGAGTTAAGGACTTTTGGGTCCCTCTTCATGTCAATCCAGGTTATGATCTGGGAGATAGACCTAGGGTCTTTGCTCAAAAGAAGTGTTGGGAACGAAGTTGGAGGAACTTGTTCTTTGGGGACATTTGCGAATGCGGGGAAAAGAAAATCCCTGATCCAGATGAATGGGTTAAAGACCCCAATAGCCATAAGTGATGTGTGAATACAGAAAATATGGGAGTAATTGAGCCAAACAAGTACGATCCGACTAAGGGGTAGTAAGTCCCCAGTGGACTCGCCAAGCTGGTTTGGTGCCTCGAACTTGCCCTCCAGATCAAGATGATTGGGCGTAGTCTGGGGTGTCAAGGGAGACCTGAAACTTTGAGATCACTCTCTCGAGAACCTTGTTTGGGAACAAGGGTAGGTATTACCAACTAATGAGAGAGGAATTTAAGGTGGGTTCAAGACTTACTCGAGCTGGCTCTGGTTCGAAATCGCCTCCTCTGGCTTGTATACTCATGTTTTATGCAATCACTCACATATGGCAAATGTTATAAGATAGGTGGGTCAACAATCCTCACCTTTGCTCTTTGGTGAACATACAAAAGTGTGCACATTCATAAGAAGAAGAGAAGAATAAGAGAAGGAAGATGGGAGAGAGAAGAATTTGACCTAGCGGGGAGATAAGCACAGTGACTGGGCTGGTAGGTAATTTGGCTTGATGTGGTTGTAAAACAAGCTCAATTACTCAAACCGGCTGAATAGAAATACTATTAGATGTCAATATCGATACTGACTAGCTAAAAACGATAGTTAGTCTGTCGTGGGAATAAAGCAGGCACAGTAATTCTGGTACAACAACATTACGGCTAGACGATAGGACTACCATGATAGGCTAATCTCAACCCCTCTTAGTAAAACGAAAGATTAACAGGAAGAGTGGAGATCATAAAGAAAGAATAAGAAGTAAGATAAGAGAAGAAGAAGAAAATAGAAAGAAGGAGAGGAAGAGAAAGAAAGGAGGAGAAGAGTGTGAGAGAAAAGAGAAGAATACAGACGGCGCTAGGCGTCACCAGCTGTATTTGGTAAAGAAGAGGAAGAGGACAAAGTCGGCGCTGTGCGTCGCCGACTGTGGTAGACAATGTTGAGGAAGAAGACACAATCGGCGCTGAGCATCACTAGTTATGGTAGCCAAAGATGAGGAAGAGGACATGGTCAGTGCTGAGCATCATCGGTTGTGGTAGACAAAGATGAGGAAGAGGACACAGTCGGCACTAAGCTTCGCCAGCTGTGTTAGACAAACATGAGGGAGAGAACAAAGTTGGTGCTGATCATTGTTAGTTGTGTTAGACCAAGAATAGGGTGAAGACGCAGTCAACGCTGAGCTTCGCCAACTGTGCTAGGCAAAGAAAAGAGAAAAGACACAGTTGACGCTGAGCTTCACCGATTGTGCTAAACAAAGAAGAGAGAGAGGACATAATTGAAGCTAAGCTTTACCGGTTGTGTCAAAAGAAGGTGATAGAGGATGGGACACAGGCGGCGCTGAGCATCGCTGGTCGTGTTAAGAAAAGAAGAGAGAGAAAGAGAGATAGAGATGAGAAGAAGAATGAGAAAAAGAGATAAAGATAAGAAGAAGAGAGAGAAAGAGAGATAAATATGAGAAGAGAGAGAGAAAGAGAGATAGGGATGAGAAGAGAGGAGAGGAGGGAGCAGAGGACATAATCAGCGATGAGCTTCGCTGGCTATGTCAAAAGAAGGGGATAGAGGATGGGACACAAACGACGCTAAGCATCGTCGGCCGTGTTAGGAAAAGAAGAGAGAGAAAGAGAGATAGATGTGAGAAGAAGAGAGAGAAAGAGAGATATAGATGAGAAGAGAGAAAGAGAGATAGGGATGAGGGGTGGAGAGGGAAAGAGGAAGAAGAGGACAGAGAAAGAGAGGAGGACAGAAAAAGTTACCTTATCAAAGGGTATTGATTGTTTTCTTCTCTCTCCTCTCTCTCTCTTAAAGATGTACCCCCGAACTCAAGAAGAAATTGAAACTTTAATGATGCTTTTGTAAAATGAATCGAAGGTCCTTTGCAATTTGACTTTGCATGTTTATATAGAATTGGGTCAAAACATGGGTGGATGCTAAAAAATTAACTAAGATTAAATATAATTAAAATTTGATTGAAATAAAATAAATTATAAAAATTGGTATAAAAGGACTGTTTTGGCCCTGCTTAATAATATGTGGAATTCCAGAACAGTCCCTACTGCTTCCTGAGAACTTGCGCGATCTTCCATAACTAATACAGGGTTAATCTGATGCCTATTTGATCGAAAGATGATGTTTCTTTTTGTAGGGCTCGACATGACGATCGATTTGATACGAGCCTTGAATCATGTTTTTGAGCCATGATCATTAGACTTGAATTTTGGCTAAAGCTTGAAAAATTTGGATCGATAGTGCGCCCATTTCTTGATGTTTTTCTTTTGTTTCTTCGCTGAATCACACTGAGCATGCCATCACAATCACGTTGCAACAAAACGCAGCTCGATTTCGTGTCTGGATGAATATTTCATCGTCTTGAGTTTTTGACCGGAATCTTGAAATCAGACAGCCAAAATTTGTGGCACCTTCGACACCTCTATGTGTGAAATTCATCTGTTCGTCGTATTCAAGGTTCAGACCGGAGATAACCACGAACCTTAATCACATAATGGAACTTGTTTCGTGTCCATCGGGTACGTGAGCGTCGTGATTTGGCCACTCGAGTGAGGCGTGCTGCTGCTGAAATTTCTTGAACTTTCTTCATTGATCCACAATTTCTCTCTAGTTTTTATCCCTGCTCAGGCATCGTCCCGACCCATATCGCATATCGAAACGCTCGTCTTACCGAGACGAACACGCTCACAAAATTTGAGCGCGATCTGACTTGTAAGAAATGAGAAATAGGCCCCAAAATTCACTGCTCGTGGTTGTGAGAACAACCACCTCTAGTGGTGTTTTGGTGCAAGGTGGCCACACGGGAATAGTGTGTGGCCCACCCTTTTTCGGTATTTTACTCATATCTTTGTCTTAGAGTGCCCGATTAAGCCGAAACTTGACCTATTGGGATTTTGCCCATGCAAGATCCAATGGCGGTGGTCCCACTGCTATGTGATGTACTAAAAATGTAATTCTAGTTATGGGGTCTCTTTCAGGGTGGTAGAGGCCGATTTTTTCGAAATTTTTTCATTGTGTTCACTACCTTCGAAATGTCTAATTGTGATGAAACTTGACAGGTGGCCTTTTGGAATTCTATTAAAGATGTTGACCAATTCTGGGGCCATTCTGAGACTGTCAAAATTTCCACTGTTTTGTCAGGCTTTATTGACCTGCTTCCTCTTTATTTCGCATCAAGGACCAAGGTGCTGAAAAATGTGTTCAAACACCATACACTAGACAAGCTAGATCATTTGTACATCTAAGAAATTGTGAGATTACATGGGGTTCCCATCATCATTGCATCAAACATGGACACTAGATTCATCTCCAGAGTTTGGGCAAGTCTACAATCAGCATTGGGGACCAGTCTTACATTTAGCATCACCATTCACCCCCAAACGGATGGACAGTCAGAGAGAATGATTCAGACCTTGGAGTAAATGGTAAGGACGAGTGTTATTAACTTTAAGGGCAGCTAGGAAGACCATCTACCTTTGATAGAATTTCCTGAAAACAATAGTTTCCATGCCAGTATTGAGATGGCACCTTATGTGGCACTGTATGGAAGGAAGTGCAGGTCACCCATCTATTGGAACGTGGTGGGTGAAAGAAAATTGTTAAGGCCCGAGATAGTTTAGATGACTTCTGAGACGATTGCTTTAATCAGAGAGAGGCTCAAGACAGCCCAAAGTCAGCAAAAGAGTTAGGCTGATAATCGTCGGAGAGACCTTGAGTTTCTAGTTGGGGATCAGGTCTTCTTGAAAGTATCACCAACCAAGGGTGTTATGAGATTCGTTAAAAAGGGGAAATTGATCCCACGATTCATTGGATATTTTGAAATCCTGGAACGAATTGGAAGCATGGCATACTAACTTGCTCAGCCGCCTGAACTGGCCAACATCCACAATGTCTTCCACATATCGCAGTTGAGGAAATATAAGGCTGACCCGTCCCATGTCTTGGAGTATGAGCCAATCCCGCTCAGGGAAGATTTGAACTATGTTGAGCTACCAATTGAGATATTAGATAGGAGAGTACAAGTGTTGCGCAATAAAGAAATTCCCTTGGTCAGCGTACAATGACAGTATCATTCAAGGGAAGAATCAACAAGGGAATGGGAGGAGGAGATTAGGGAGAAATACCCTCACCTTTTTGGTTAATGTTTATATGATTTTGAGGACAAAATCCTTTTTAAGACGGGGTTGATGTAAGGGCCACAATTTTCTCTCAGTTCAATGATGCGCATGACGAGGGAAAAGAAAGTAGAGGCTTTGCATCGATTGGAGCAGCACCAGCTGTGTAAAGGAAACTCAGCGCCGACTGTGTAAAGGAACCTCAACGTCGGTTATGTAAAGGAAACTTAGCACCAGCTGTGTAAAGGGAATGCAGCACTGGCTGTGTAAGAGGAAAACACAGCGTCGGCTATGTAAGAGGAAAACACAGCACCGACTTGTAAGAGGAAAACCTAACGCCGACTTTATAAGAGGAAAATGCATCGCCAGCTATGTAAGAGAAGAGGTAGCGCAAGTTGTGACCCAGCGCCATCTATGAGATGAGAGCAAGAAAGAGCCGCGCTAGCAACGTCTTGGTCAAACATACGGTCGCCGCCAGTGTCAGTGTCGCCCTGTACGTGTCAAATCCACTTGTAATTGCGTCACACACAATGAGTCCCAGTAACCGTGGGTGCTAAAGCCCTCCCCCTCTCCTTTGATGACCAGTTCCCTCTTTCTACCTTACTCTCTCTCTCTAAGGAGCTCACTGTTGCCCCTTGAAGACAACCAATGGGTGAGGGTGGAGGAGGCTAGAGAAAGATGCTGAAGGAGATTGAAGACACCATGAGAGTTAAGTTAAGTGGGTTTAGCTTCCATGCATCCATAGTTTATGTAAATAACAAATATTTAGAATGAGTTAAATGATAAAATGAAGAATGTGAAGCCTGAATGGGTTAAAATGAGATTGAAATTTCAATTCTTGTGCTTCTCAATGCCATGACTATTTTTACCACATTTATGATCCTTTCTATTTATGGAAACTTATCAAATGGCTCATTGAGAAGCTTGCTAAAAAGAACAAGGTTCCACGCCCAAAGTGTAACTTGGCCATGAAATATTAAGTTTTCTTTAAAAGCATGTTAATTTGAGAGAAACCCCCTACGGATTTTGAATTATGACCCAAAATGCGCAAATACGTCCTTGTGCACTATTGCAGGAAAGATTTCTATCAACTGAGGCTCACCTTGTGCTGAGCTATTGACCCATCAAACAACACCCAAATTCCTTCAAATCACTATTTTTGTAAAGGTCTGTGTATTAGCTCAAAGTTTCATGTTTGAGGCATCCTGAAATTACCCCTAAATCGGGAGCCACACCCTCGCAAAGAGGGGCATGTCACTGTTACTTATCACTGCATTACTTGCATGCCCATGCAACACTAAGTTGTCTAAATATATGATAAATGTGAATACCATATGATAAGTTTCATGCGCATTTGATAAAGAGATGTGAATGATGCCATATCACTGCATTGGAAAACGGGACCACGAGCGCAACATTGATGAAATGAGTTCAGAATGAATGCCAAATGCTGCTTTAAAAACTTCTGTGTAAATTTCGTATCAAATCTTATGAAATACATATGATGAAATATGATTCATCTGTATGAAAGATTGACGGATGAGAATGTGATTCATTCGTTACAAGGCCTTGAATGGCCACTGCTTATATTGATATTGGCCACTACGTGGTGGGATGCTCACCGGTAGTGTGATTGTTATGATACTATGATGAATGGCCACTGCTTATCTTGATATTGGCCACTACACGGTGGGACACTCACCGGCAATTGATACTACTATGATATTGCCTGCTACGCAATGGGACACTCATCGGTAGTAAGGAAAATGATGCTGGCATATCTTATAACTTGTATAATGATAGGAACTGGTTGAGGGAGAGGATAGAGGGTCGTACCCTAGATATGTGAAATGAAACGATTGATGCCTTGCA